>NW_009953956.1:777795-804257 GCF_000747805.2 Chaetura pelagica
GAGCGGGGTCCGGGGGGGCTGCAGCCCCCGGGCTCTACCGAGGGCCAGGTTGGAAACGGGGCTGGGAACGCCGGGCCAGCCGCGCCGGAGTCTTTCCTGCTTCCAGAAAAGTTTGCCTTTCTTCTCTCTTGTCTTCTTCCCCAGTCCTACTTTTGGCCTCACAGCAGAGGGCTCCGAGTTATTTTTACATTGTTTTGGTGTTTCCCTCCCGGCAGCTCAACAGGATCCGCTTCCAGGGCTGGATCCTTGAGCAGCCCGCCCTGCTGCGGGGTGATGTTCCCTTCTCCCTCCTGAGCAGAGGAAGGTCTGAAGGCTGCCGAGGGACGAGGCTCTTGGTTCTGCAGGGACTGTGACCCCCGTAACCATGAGGGGCTTCACCTGCGCTGCTGCCCGCGGGTCCGTTTCGTGCCCGGCTCTTTCCGCCCCTCTCAGACAGAGGGGGATTGTTCCCTGCCCGGAGTTAAAGCGTCTCCGCTTGAATTCGACAGATCCGAACCCGGTTCGGTTTTGGGCAGTGTTGTGCCAAGAGGGCCCGGCTTGATGTTGAAGGTGTTTCCTTTTGGACAGAAGTGTTGTGGGGAACACTCGTGGCGTGAGTCCCAGCGTTTGTGTTGGGGAAGGAGAGAAGAAACCTGCCCGTGCAACTTGGAAGTGCTAAGTTCGGTGTTAACTGCAGTTTTTTGGGCTCTGCTGATTGTGGAGAGCAACTTAGATTTCGTGTGTACCCACGGCTGAGCCTTGTGTAAACAGAATGAGCAGGAAGGAGGGAGTTCCTGGGTCTAAGTAGAGCCCAAGAGAGTTCTAGGAGTTACTCTTAAATTCTGTGTCTATATCCCCAGAAAAGTAGAGTGTGACTTTTAAATGACTATCAAGTCCTAGCTGGTCAGTATCACAGTGTGCAAGCTGGGGGTAATACCAGGGCTGAGGATACAGGACCAACAGCAGAGAGCAGAGCTGCTGAAGGTGGTAGTTGCTCCTTAACTTTTCCATATAGCTGCTGTGTGTTTTGGGATGGGTAGGGTATTTCTGGAAGGCTGGGATGACTAAACCATCCTGCATAGGCTGCTGTTCCGAGCCAGTGACACTCGAAAGCAAGTTCCTTGTTTGCAGTTCCTCATATCTGCTGCTGTGGCAGAGGAGATTGCCTGGCCCTGGCTTTCCAGGAATCAGTGTCTTGAGAGTGGGTTTGAAAGGGTGAGGGCTTCAGAAGTGTGGAGTAATCTGAGTATTTTAAAATGTTGGTTAATTCCGTTTGGATGTCTGTTGTGGGATATTGTATGTTTAGACTTAAATGTAATATAAGAAAAAAAAAAAAGGTTCACAGTTTCAAAAAGCACAAGGGGATGTGCTCAGTTGGTGTGTTTTGTTTGTGTCCCCTGCTCCGGAGAGAAGTTGGTCATGGTGTTATAGATGTTTGTCTTTCTGTGATAGTTCATTTTCTTTTTTTTCCCTGCAAGTTAGCTGAGAGAGATGGTCCTCAGCAAAATGAGGGTATGTCTCTGTTGGGCTGCAGGGGTGTGAGAGTGGAAAGCAGGCCTAGTGTTGCAAGGAGATAAAATCAGATTAAGAGCTAATTAAAAGCTGTGATTCACTGGCCTGTGCTGTTAGGTGCTGCTTTGGGAGGGATAACTCCTTTTTGGTGTCACTGGATTTCCTCTTGAGGAAGATGAATATTCAGTTTGGTTACACGTGTCTCACACATTGTTGTGTTGTTAAGAAAATGGTCTTTCTGTCCACTGCAAAACTCTGGGTGCTTTATCTTTTTTGCTGCTTGTCAAACTTTCAGGTTCTGGAGAGTTGTTGCAGTCCCTAGCAGGAAGGGAGAGGGCATTGTTAAGCTGGACATGCTAGCACTGGAATATTTTTCTTCCTAACTGTTTGTCGTGACCAGTCCTGGAGACTGACATTGTGTCAATATTGTCTGAGGGTGAAACAGCAACATCTGCCTGCTCCCCAACAGGGATGTTAACTGAACTGCCATCTCAGTGAAATACATACGTGTAATGTAATAAAATGTAAGAGGTGTGTATATAAAATACCCACGTGTGTATGTGTAATACAGATTCATTTTTTCCTCCTCTTGACTACTGTGTGCCTGTGCACAGCCAAAGGTTTCTTAACACCTTGGGTCCTGAAGATTTGCTGGCTGTGATGCAGCAGGAGTGAATGACTGTGACATGCCCATGCTGGAGCTGAGGTAGGGTACAGGTGTGCTTGGAAGGGCTCGTCCTGCTCGGCCCACTCCACCTGGCATGGTGGGGTCTGGAGGTGGTGCTGGTTGTCCAGCATATGTGTAAACTTAACTTACTGCCTTAAAATGAGGAGAGCTGCACATTGGGCGTTATCTCAGCAGGCAGTTGTGAGCGTGACTCAGCTCCACTTCCTGAGAGAATTCGGGGCTCAGTGTGCGAGGAGGTTGGATGAGGAATGGGTGTGGATATAATGGGATAATACAGTTATTGGATTAGCATACAGGGAACCATCCAAAACAGGAAAACAATCAGCTTAATTGAGATAGTTTTTCTCCTCTCACGATGCTGAGGATCCTCCTTCATCTCAGCATCTGGCTCTGTGTTTCATCTCTCCCCCTGGGCTGGTGGGGAGGTGTGTGCTGATGGTGAGATGGCCATGTGGGTTCGTGGCTTCCTCAGTAGGAGCATCAGAGGCTTCCAGGGAACCCCAGAAGCTCCTTGTGGCTGCAGAGTCTGGCTGCTCAGTCTTGCATTTCCTGCTTTTGGTGTGATGTGAAAACTGTAATTTTGGTGTTCTTGCTTATGCCAGTGGAGAGGAGGTGTAAAATGAGCTGCTTTAGTGGGTCTGTGAGCCTATTTAGCATAAAGTGGCTCTAGGAACATCCGAATCCTCTTGACTTTTGCTGCTGTTTGACCCTTTTCCTTTGGACTTGAAAGTGTGGAGCAATGCTACTGTGGTTACTACAGATACTGCACCCTTAATGCTTTTGTGTTCAAAAGTATGTGCAGATATAGAGTAATGTGCAGATATAGAGTAATTAAACCACTGTGATGATTTAATCTGTTTGGGTTTTTTTTTTTGGTAAATAAATGGGAAAATAGAAAAATAGTGCTGTTTGTGTCCGTGCAGGAACAGATGTAGAACTTCCCAACCATGGGGCTTGTACTCTCAGATCCTGTTAATTTCAGGATGCTGACTCTACTTTCCTCTGCTTCCCCTCATGAGTTGCTGGAAAACAAGGGTGTCACACCCTTGCCACAATCAATAAGCCAGTGCAGGCTCTGCCTGGCAGGAGGGGTGCTCCTGGCTTTGGGAACCTTCAGAAATTTGAAACCTTGATGGAGAAAGGACTGGATATCTGTATGTCCAGATTAGAGCTTTAATTTTGTGATGTTGTGCAATACCTTTGCATTCCCTGCTTTCTGAGGGGATGCATTTCTTTGCCCTGCCTGGCATCGCATGATGCAGAGGTAGGGAACTGGTAGATGAAACCATCTTCTTCCTAAGTGAGTGTCCTTAACTTGACTGTAGGCAGGTGCTTGATCACACTTACTTTACTCAGCAGTTACTGTTGCCCTCTGTCAATAAACACTTGTTGTAAGCAACAGATTGGAGAGGGATGAAGACACCAGATGAGTGGAAGCAAGTGTGTACTCCCGTTTGGTTTCCTGACAACATTGCAGATAGGAATTGTTCTGAGAAATGATTCCTTGAGGGATTTACTGGAAATCATTTCCCCCTCCCCCCCCCTTCATCTAGCACATATTGACTTCCTGTAGGCATCTGGTTGCCTCTGGGCGTAATACAGAGCATTTATTTAACTCTGCAGAGGAAGTTTTCAGTCAGTTTAGGAGTTTTTCAGCTTTTAATTAACGCTCTTGTTCCTAGAAAATAAAAAGGGAAGGGAGAGTTTTCACAGGGAGAAGATGTGCACTTTATATCGTACACAAGTATGGAAGTGACATCAGGATGAGGTCCTGATTTAAGGGTTTTGTTTGGTATTAATTAAGGAGGAAAACCATTGTTGAGTTCCCCCCTGAATTTCAAGTGATACCTTGGTGGGTTTTGTAGTTTTCCTCTTTGCCTCTCGTTTGCCATAAATAGTTGATTTAGGTGCACTGATAGAATCTTAACTTGAGACTATTTGCTGTGTGTGGCACAGCTTTCTCTGAATTCTAAGGGCATTTTCCTTTCTGCATAGGAAAACTTTCAGGGAAGGGGAGAGTAAACTGGATGCAACTCCAAGTCAAACCAGTGTCTCCAGGAAGCCTTTCTGTCAGCTTGCAAGTACAGGCCTAAGCTTTGCAATAGTTTTCCTTTGAAATATTGATGTGTCTGGAGGCTGTCCAGTATTGGCTGAAGAGCACATGCAGGATACACTTTGCATTAATCCCTTAGTAGTTCTTCAGGTGTCTGACTCTAGACAAACAGCTGAAAGCTGACTTGGGTCAATGAGTCAAAGCTCAAATGAGGAGCTAGTGCTCATCTAGTCTGAAAGTGTTTATTAAAGATGTCAGTCTTGCCTCTCCTCTTCTATTTGCTGCAAGTCTGAAGCTTTCACAAGACTTTCAGTGGTGGCTACTCACCATCTCTCTGCTGCTGCTCTTTATGGGTCTTCCCTGACAGGGAGATGGACCACTGAAAAATTAGCACATCTTTTTGGTAGGCTTAAAGACACTTAAAAATTATCTTTTCTAGCCTGTGGTAGATCCCAAGGCTATTCTAACAGCAGCAATTTTCTGAATAATGCTTTAATTAATTCCTTATAAGTTACTGGAGTACTTTCCTCCTTTAGCTTGGGGGCTGGAAATTGAAATAATGCCCTATGTAAACCAATAGAATGCTCAAAATGAGATAATTCTGGCAATTCTGAAATTATCTACATTTTCAGGCTGTAGTTTGAAAGCATTTATATTTTTATAGTATTATTTATCTTCCCATGTTTATGTAATTTGTGCATTAAATCTGATTTCTGATGCAAAGACTTGTAACACAAGAAGCAGCAGTTGCTGGATTTCAGTTTCATCAGCAAAATGTGGAATATCTCTGGAATTATTTTTCTGCTCCGCACAGCTTTATATTTGGACTGAAATAATCACACTGAAATCTATCATTGTGTAATCATGTATATCCATAAAAAAACCCAGGTGAATAACTGAAGTAACTATTGCCCATGATACTTGAATTTTTTATTTTTTATTTTTATTTTTAAATAATAGCTCTTAGCACTGCTGCCTTAGTTAAAGTACTGTTTATAGTATTTTCAAACCTTGTTTTCAGAGGTTTGTTGTGGTTGATTTTGCCACAGGTTGTTTGAGTTCCAAAATGTCTGTTACTTAGTAGCAAATAAAAGCAGTGAGTGATACAATGTTTACCCTGTAATTTAGGAAGGCAAGTGGAACTAGAAGTCTGAATAATTGGGCTGTAGATGCTGTTAGGCACTTGGTTTCTTGGGGCACTCAGTTCTGTACATCTCCAGTGCTGCAGTAGTTGCATCACTTTAATGTTTTTACTGCACAAATTAATTAATATCGAGCTTGGAAACCTGGCTGAGCAGCTCCCAAGATCATGTAGGTGCAGGAGGTTTGGGATGGTGCTGTAGTAAAGCAGGAGTCTCTGAGGAGTCCCGTGTGTGGAGGGCATTGTTGGTGGCATTTTGGAGAGTGGTCTTTGTGGAGAAGCCTGGTGGCTTGACACGGTGAGCTCCTGGCTGATTGCTGGCAGAGCTTGGTGGGGGCACAGCTCCCGAACAGCGTTGCCAGTGTGCAGGTGGGCACTGGAGATCTGTGACAGCACACAAACCAGGACGTGCCTGAGAGCCTTTTCCAGCATCCAGATACCTTTTGGAAGTCCAGCCTTAGGTATTTGTGTTTGCTCTGCCTTCTCTGTCTCTCCAAACAAAGCACGGAAATACTGACCTCACTTGACTTGAGTGTAATAAAATAGCATATGTTTAGGGAACAAAGCTGAATAGCCCGTGGGTCCCATGAGGTAGGTGATGCCAAACAAGGAGCTCCCGATGCCAGACTGCATCCAGACCTAATGCCAATGACCCTCAACTCTGCTGTATCTTTCCATGAATGGAATCACAAGCAAAATAGTTGGAAAGAGCTAAGATGACAAACCCTGGCACTGGTGGTGCCTGTGCTCCCTGTGTAAGGCTCGTGGGAGTTGTCGGAAGGTGGCAGGGATGCAGGATCATGGAAAGCTCTACTGTTACCTGTGTCTCCAGCAGCATGGCTGCCTCCTGCCTCCCACCTGATGTTTGAGCCTTTAACATCCTAATTGTGCCAGCTGGAAAAAATGGAGTGGTGGGGAATGGTTCAGTGAATGGGGTTGGGTGCTTTTGTTGAGGAGTTGCTTCTGCATCAGCTGTGGTGTGTATGTATAATATTGTCTGTAGCAAAGGCTGCTTGTCAGAAATGAAGTGAAATGCAAGCAGCTGGTAACATAAAAAGTATTCCTGTTGTGGACCCTGGAACAGGAAATATCTCAGTGCTGAGCCAGATGGAAGTAGCTGATGATATTTGAGTTTCCAAGTTTTGACACAGATGGTGAATGGTTTAAAGGGACGCCTGCTTTCAAAAAAGCTGCTGTGCATATGACTGCAGTGAGCAAATCTTGATGCTGAAATGCCTGTGGATTATCAAGGCAGTTATTTGGAAAGCTCTATAAATACTGTCATCTCAAGGAGGGGTTGCACTGTGGTTTTAATGACTAAGTAGAGATACGGCTCAGCATGTCACTTGGGTCAGGAAAGTTACAGATAAGGGTCTGTGGGAACCTGTAAACTTTCTCTTGACTAAATGTAAGGTTAATCTCCCAAAGTATGAGCATATGAATAAAAACTAACATGCAGGCAAGGAGGGGAGTTTTTATTTAGTATTAAGTAATGGAAAAAGCTAAAAGTGGGTTTGTTCATGGGCTCCTGTTTGACTTGCATGGAGCTCCTGTTGGTCAGAGGATCTGAAGGGACCAGCTGTAGATGGGAGAAAGCCTGTGTTTATTCCCTCATTAACTGGTGTGGAGACACTCGTAGTATGGTTGGCTCTTAGTCCCTCTGTCCTTGCTTCTGCCTTGCAGCACAGCCTGGGTTGGAAAACCTTGTCCTCTTGATTTCTTTATCTTTTCCTTCTGCTTTGGGGTCACATGGGAGCACGTTACCATTTTTGCTGTTCTGCACTGGACACTCTATGGCTCCGTGGTAACTCAGATATGCAGGCACTAGAGCTGATATCCAAGCCCATGGTGTGGTCTGGTTCACGTGAGGTGATGGTGGTGCTGCCTGGTGGCTGGATGGCTTGGTGGCTTTGGGCTCTGCATGTAGCATGTGTGGCTTTGTGTCTTTTGAGCACAATTATTTGTGATACAAAGCTATCTATGATTATACATGAAAGCTTTCTCACTACCTTGTTATTTTTCTTTGTATGTTTTTTAATCCGACATATGCTTCTTAATTTATAATGACTTCCAAGCTTTTTTCTCTACTTCTGGTGTTTTGTCCTTACACATAAGTGCCCACCAGTTTTCTGCAGGGATCACCTGTCCTCTTGTCATCCTTAGTTGGAATTTCTTTCCACCCACCTGGCTACCCTCTATTTCACCCATCATGTTCATGGAAAACACTGGTTGTGTCTCCATCAATCTATAACTTCCCTGATGCTTTGTTGACCAAGAGTGTTAGGTGGAATAGACTTGAAGGACTTTTTTCTCCCTTCTGAAGTGGTGGTGTGGGTTCATTTGTTTCTTCTGTGGGCTGATCTCTGTGAAACTCCCAATAAAGGGTAAGTGGTTTAACTAAAACAGTGGTTCTACTGGTAGTGCTTTTACAAAATTGATTTAAAAGGAAAGTATGGGGTTTTTTGTGTGTATTTTTTGTTTGTTTTTTTGAGGTGTTTGGTCTTCCCCTTCAAATCAATTTCTCTGTAGAAGGTGTTTTTGGTCTGACAGTATCTGGCTGTGCCTCCTTCCCTGACAGCCCATCAGAGCAATGCCTCTAGCTGTTGACAACCTGTCTTCCACACCTATGTGACCTTGGTCAAGTCTGTTCTGCCCTTTTTTTGTGTTGCTGCTGCTCACTAACAGTTGGGCATAAAGAAGACAGCCTTTCTCTCACAGACTTCCCAGACAATGGGCAAGCAGAAGAGCAGCTTGGACTTCCTTTAAGACTGGGGCTTGCTCACAAACACAGCAGCTGGCATTGATGCCTTTTTCAGATGAACTTGGTGGCATACAACAAAACACTGGAAGGATTTGGAGTGGTGGATAAAGATCTTTTTCCCAGAGTTGTCAGTTATTGAGCACTTCTGATGAGAAAACAGTTGTTCTTGCTCACAACTGAAGTAGCTGGAGGTGAGAGCAGGTATTTTTGTGGGGCAGAGGTATTTCTTAGGCTGTAGTTTCCATAGGGTGAGTCAAACAGGACCAAACACCAACCCCAAACTTTTGGTGGAGAGCCAAATATTATTTTGGCATTTATTATATTACACTTTGTTTATTTTTACTTGTTGGTTTTGTTCTTGAGTGTTTCACTGTAACTAAGAGTCTAAAAGGATTTAAAGAAGCATTAGACATCTGGATAATAGGGGCAGTTCCATTAGATGGGATCACTTTAGTGCTGAGTGTCACTGTCCAGAGCAGCTCCAGTACTGCCAAGGTGGTGGTGGATGAGGGAATTGTCTTAGTTCTGGCTAATACAGAATTGCCTGCTGTGAAGTCTTGGTGTGTCAAAAATACTGATTGCAGGAGCTGGACTTTGGGCTCTGTTTAGTCTGATCTGGTCCCTCTCCTAGTGAATCACACTGCTGGGATGTTGATGCAGGTCTTCACATGGTAATGGTAAATCCTTTGTTAAACCATTGCTGCCTTTCAATTGTGTCTGCAACACAGATGGGGAGTGACTCTTTTAGTCAGTGCGTGCTGCCTACATGATGGGAATACTGTCCCATTGGTAGCAGGGTTTGATTTGGGAAAAAAAAAATTCTTTGAGGAGCAAGTGGGTCTTCAAGGAGTGCCTGAAGTAGGTCACTTGGAGCTCTGCAGGGTGGGAATTCTGATTCCTAAAGAGTAAAGCAGTGGACTGGATATAGCCGGATAAGTACATTTTAATAAGGACTGAAGAGAATTGCTTGGTTGTAGGGCTGTTTAAATTTTTAAAAGTTTTGTGTGGGTTCAGCTTGTGTTTGATTTTCTAGCTGAAAGTGCTCTCAAAATTATTTATTAACAGATTTTTATCAATAACTTTTGCAGCAACCCAGGCCTATATTTACTGAACTGTGATAAATGAGTGATTTAACTGGTTCAGATTTGTGCCTTAAATACAGAAAGTACAGTTTGGGCTTAATGCAACAGTTGCTGGTTTCTTAGTTACAGTGCATGAAGGTGAATGTGTTCTTGGCTGATGTGTGCAAAAAGTTGCAATGCTGTTAGAGCTTGAATATCTAAAATATTAGGATAACTTTGTAAGCTTTTACAGTGCAGGCATGATACCATCTACAGCTCAGTGTGCTGATCTGGGAGCTGTTCTTGCATCAAGATAGAAACTCTGAGATTAGGAGCTTGTGTATTATGTTTGTATAATGGTATCTTGAAGCTTCTGTAACATTTGCATAAGGAGTGTGGAAAATAGAAAATAGTTCTGTGGAAGGGAAATAGAATAATGTAATACCACTTCAAGTGTTGATGAGTAGGGTAGTGATAGCATTGAGGAATGACTGAGTCAACTTAGTAGAAAGGAGGATGTTGGTGAACATCAGTGAAGCTTTGGGCTCTACCTCGTGTCTCCCTTCTTCCTGCACCTGCACATTGCAGGAGCTTCTGCTGTGACCTTTGCATGCAGCAACACAGTCTTGCTCTTGGGACACTGACAGATCAAGAAATGTTTTTAAAGCTTGAACTTTTCTTTTTCACAACACTGAAGGCTCCTAATGAAGAGGAGTAAGTTGGCTCCCTACAGGAAAATTACACAAATACTCTTCCCCCTTCACAGTCCCCCTTCACGCACATTGCAGGTCCTCACCATGTGGCTGTGGACATGAGTCCCTCTACAGGATGGTCCAGGTGTCTCCTAGGATGTTATCACTAAACTTAGCACAAATGTATGTTGATTTGTATATTAAAAATTAGCTGTTTTTCTGGAGATGAGGAATTGAGCACCCAATGCACTAGCTATAATTGTTTTGGCTTTTTGAGTAGTTATGTTTTGAGGTAAAGGTCCTGAAAGTGGTGAGTTGAATGGCTGAGAAATAACCACTAGTTATTAGACTAGTGAAGTATTTTTACAATGGGGAAGCCAAAAGTTTTAAGATGAAAGTGGTTGTGGAGGGCAGATATGCTGTCCAGTTTAGCACAAGCTTGTGCTGCCAGTTGAACCCTGTGAGAAAACAAGCATTTGAGCAGATTTAGTGTCTTCTGTGTCACTTTGGAGATCATTACAGGGAAATGGTTCTCCTTTAGTCCTTGTTTCCAGTAGGACAGTGCTAGAAGCAGCCCTGAGCTGCTCCTCCAGCCAGAAGCTGGCTCTTGCCTCTTTTGTTGGCTGGTCCTAGCCTGGGCCACCAGTGTGCCTCAGCTGTGTGCTTCATCTCTCTTCAGTGAAGAGCTGGAACAACACTGGGAAGATCATGTGAAAAAGAATAGTTAAACTATTTTTTTCTTATACCATCAGGTTAGCAAGATGCTACTGGGTTGGTGGCACCATAAACCAACCTGCTGGCATTAATATACATGATGATCAGTGTTGTTTTTAAAAGACAGGTAGTTTGTGCTCAGGTTCTCTTCAAGTGGTTCTGCAGAGGCAGGAAGGTGCTGTGGCCTCCGCTGCTTTTGAATTAATGAGGGGGATTTTGAGGCTGGGGGTGGTAAGTGTAAGGGTGACCTTTGTGTTTCAGTAGGCTGAGGGATTCCCCAGCAATGGGGGCTTAAATGGGTCAGTAGGACAGGACTCAGCAGCTGGCAGAAAGTTCTTGTCTTGGAATTTCCCACTTTTTTTTGTTATAGATTATTGGGCCAGATCAACTTTATTAGACTAAAGTCCAGAATGACCAGGTTAACTTGTGATAAAATTAAGTGTTGGGCTATGAATTTAGGTTCTTACGGTGCAAAAGGGTGGGGAGTTCCACATCTGTGAGGAAATATTTTGGGTTCTCCTCTACTCTGGTTTTCCCATTTCCCATAAATTTGTATATGTATTAATGGAGTATAAAATGGGATACTGGGTCTTTTAAAAATAGTAATAGCATATCAGTTACATATGATTTCCTTCTCCTTGTTTCTTCTGGAATGAATGTAAGAATGAGTATGGGTTCCAGGGATTCCTGTTAGGTGGGTAACATGGAATTTGTACGGATCCAGCTCCCTCTGGCCAGGAAATCCCACTGCTGATGGAAGGGACTGGCTCTGCAGGCTGGAGTGAGCTGGACAGTGACTCTTTGTTCAGATGAGCTGCCCAGCCAACTCAGTTGCTCTTCTGGCAGCAGCACGAGGCATGTGATTTCTTATTGCTTTGGAGAGAAACAATTTTTCCCTGTTTTTGCAAAATGCTGCTCTTTCAATGCATGCAGTGCTGTTTGACTCGCTTCCGTGGTTATGTTCTTAAAGTAATTCCAGTCTAAGATACAACTTGAGGGAAATACCATGTATTTCCAGCTTCTGCAATAGCCTAGCTGTTGTGGGAAAGAGGAAGTGGTGGTGGATCAAACTGCAGCTCTTAGCAGGTAATTCTTCTCCCTGACTAGTGTTTCTGAGAAAGCAGAACAAGTTACTTGGGGATTATTTGACTGGATCCGTGCTCCTTCTCTGTAGTTGTTGCTGCTGGAGACAGCTTGAGGGACTGGGAGACAAATAAGGTGATGGCACGTAAAAATAAATGGAGTAAGGTTTGATTTGTAAAAAGCCTAAAATGCCTTCTCCTCTCTTCCCTGCTCCGTAAGCTTTCCTGAGAAAGTAAAGGAGGAATTTTGATTTTATTTTGCCTTGTAGAAATACAGAGGAGGAAGAACAGTAAGAAATGAAAACTTCTTCCCACCACCTCACTCCCCCTTTGCTTTAGGCTTTTTGCTCTGCATCATCAGCTCTAAATTGCAGTGAACAGTGTCTTTCAGGAGCCATTTTTGGTGACTGTTTCCACAGTAGTGGGATAGCAGTTTTATGGTGTTGAACTTGATTTTTATAGCCATTGAAATGACAGCTAAAATGTAGCTGTGACATCAAGCTGGCTGCTATAGACATGCTTAGTAAAAGACACCCTTTGCAAAATTGCACTCAGTGCAATAGGGACCTGCTGCATTGGTGAGGGGAAAGCTTGAAGCAGGGGACTGATGTGCTGGGCATCTTCAGGTGGAGCCAAGAGGAGTGTGGTGTGCACTGTTTTTGTTAAAAGCCTCATGCAGACATAACTAGGCTTTATTTCTTCCTGGCTGTTTCAGCTGAAAGCTGAAAAAGGTACAAAGGTTCTGTTTCAGTCCAGGGGTGATGAAGGTCCTGAGGAACTGGCTGTGTCCATCAACCTTTTTCTACCAAACCTGAGTAACAGGTGCTGCTCCAACCTCATGGGAAGCTCCATGCCCTACATGAGCACCAAACTGGCAACTTGTGATTGAGCACTGGTGTCTGTGCAGACTTTGACCATAATTTTTGCAGTTCTGGTCTGGAACACTGGATTGGGAAGGACTTCAGGGTTTGCTTGCATTGTGCATATGACTCTTAGACAATCCTTTTCATATTAGGATTGAGTTTGTTGTATTTGGGAAGTTAATTTAACTTCTGTATTTGGCAGGACAGTTTTGAACGGCACTGCTCAGTTTGGTACCTTCTAAGGCTGTAGTTAGTGTTGGTTGCAGTTGATGCTGTCACCTTCCTGTGCCTGGGCAGGTGCTGCTGCCTTTGCACTCTGCCATTGCTGGTTTTCCCTGATTGCTCTGGGTTATTTATGGAGCTGTTGCAGGAAAAAAACAACATTGAGATTTTGAGTCAGCTGAGCTCCTGGTAGCTTCTGGCTGAGGGATGGGGTGGGTGGCAGTGCTGGTGCAAGAGAAGGGGCAGGGATGTGCAGCTGGATGCTCCTCAGCCAGGAATGGGTGTGGAGCTGCAACACTGCCAGCTCTGGTCACTTGTCATCTCTTGGGGAACTTCTGTCTAATTCTACGGGCTGATGTTGACTCATCACCAGTTCCTACAGAGTTCCTGGCAGACTCTCTGCCAGCACTGACCTTAAGCTGAACTAGTTCCTTCTCCCCTCCAGCATTTAACTCTCTTCCTCCCTCCCTTCTCACGCCCAGCAGATACCTGGGCGCATTTTATGCATAGCGACATGGAAAGTTTTACAGAGACTTCAGGGTGAGCCTGTTGTGAATTTCAGTTGATTAGAAGCACAAAAGTCCTTTCTTCAGGTGCACAGTGGTAAGCATGGTGTGTGTTCAAATGCCATTTTGTCTTTGAGCATGTTGCCTCTAGGCTGACAGAGCAGAGTTACCACTTCTTCGTGTCCCCAGTGAAATGTAGGAAATTAAGGGGAACATCAGAACTCACTTTGTGATCCTGTGTTACCAGAAGACAGATGCCAAGACATCTGTCTCTAGATAATGTTTTCTGTTTGTCTGAATCAGCATCTTGCTTCTACAAGAGCTGGTGTTTAAGAGCTTGGGGTGGTGTGATCACTTATTGCACACAATGTGTTTCACTTAATGGACTTTGAAATCGATTTTTAATATTAAGATGTTCCTGACTGTGCTTCTTGTTAGCTATGCATTTTGGCATATTATTAATACTGTGATAGGCAATAATGGTATCTTTTTTTAACACTAGCTTCAGCTTTTTACCCTCAGTACTTAGTGGTGAAGTACTCTGAATACAGAGTAAGTAGCAAGGAAGAGGGAGAAACCTGTCAGTGACTTGGCATCATACTTCATTAGCTCCCTCAACATAAATTATCTGGCTAGAAAAGGGGAGGAGGAAAAGAGAACCTGAACTTGGTCTTGGAAATCTCGGATAAGTCCAGAATTCTTTATTTTTTAAAATTTGTTTTTATATTTAGTGCAGAAAGGACTTTTTCTGTCACATTTGAGTTCTGCTTGCAGGGTTGTTACGCTTCTGAAAGGCAACACAACTGAAGTTTGGAAAGTGCTCTGGATTTATGAAGTTTCCTCAGCTTATTAATTCATGTTGAGTAGTGATAAGATGCCAGCTGTGTTACAAAACATATTGCTCCCGTGTTGCCATCTGTTCTAAAACCTGACATGCCTGTTATGGTTATAGAAGCTTGGGTGGCCCTTTGCTCTTCCCAACCTGTGCTCAGTTGGCAGCTGGTGCTGCACCTGTGCTGAGGTTCTCCCCTAAATGCACAATTTACTCTTCTGTATGTTTACTAGTTTTCTTTTGACTGAGTTGATTTGAGAAGAAGGAAGGCAGGCTGACATTGCAGGGATGTCATTGTGGGGTCTGCCAGGGCCCTGGCTCAGGATTCTCCAGCCCCTGTCAGGTGTCCTGTGTAGCTCTTGAAGGAGAGGCAGAGCTTGCCTGGGAATAGTTTCCAAATGGACCTTTTTTTGGAGGCAGGGGAAGAGGAATGGTCTTCCTGTTGTAAGGGAAAATGAGAATAAATCCTTACCTTCTACTAAAACTCTCTGGGTTTAGCCCTGCTGGAGAGATACCTGCAGTAAGACACATTCATGTATCTAACCAGTAAGACCAGTAACCAGAGTGTTACTGGGGAGCAGCAGCCACGAGCTGTTTTTTCTTTGTTAGTTTCATGGTAACTATTCAAGCAAGCCTAGGAGTTTCTTCAGAATTCTCCACTCTTTTGGAAATTCATCATTTGGGAGTTCTTGGATGACAAATTAACTGGAATACTGAGAGAGAACTGTGATCTGTACTTGGTGAGACCAGGAATGAGAAGGCACAGGGTGAGTTCAGTAAGGCAGGGAGACCTACCCTTGGTTAATACACACATGAAATAATAGTCTCTAACAAATCTTAGGTGCATCTCCTGACTTGTATACTTCTTGTTTTTAATTCCTTCTGCTTTAGCCTCAACTGTAAAAACTGGAACCTTGTCAGTGCAAATAACAGGACTAAGGAGTCTCCCTAGTACTGAAGGCAGCCACTGTGCTTTGGGAGAAAATAGGAGGAAAACCTTCAGGTTTCTTTTATTTTTAATACTAGAGAACTTGCAGGAGACTTTGCTTTTACCTCTCTTGCTTCAGTCTGCTTTTATGGAAAAAGCACAGTTATCATTTGGGGAATTATTTTTTGTAAAGTGTAGAATAAAGCTGATCATGTGTTAAACGTAGTTTGCTTTCTTTTAGCAGTGTGCAATGATTAAAACAGCCTTAATGCAACATAATTCCAGGAAACACTGCTCTGTAACATTATTACAGTATCTTAGGGTATTTCAGCTTTCATACAAGTCAGAAAAAAGCTTCTTCAGTGTGTATTGATGTTACTTCTGTTTGCTTTTTCTTTTTCCCCTTTGCCACCTCTCTTTGATTCTTCTAACTCCTCACTTTTCTAATGCACACAAATTGAGTGCAGCACTGTAGAGGTGTTTGGTTTGTATTCTTTAGCAGTAAATGGGTTTCTAGTGCAATTACTGTAATGCCCTCTTGATTGTTCCTTGCTTTATCAACTCCTAGAGTTGAAAAAATGGCTCTTTCTATGCCCACACTGATCCTTTACTGTTGGCACTTCAGGAGTTGGTGCTTTGTGGCTGTGTTGGGAGAAGGAGGGGAGCAGGGAGAATCTTTGGCCAGCAAAGCTGGGCTGAAAGCACAGCTGATAAGGATTTGGCTGTGCTGAGACCTTCTGTGGAGTGAGAGGTGACTTGGGGATGGCTTTGTCACTGTGACTTTGTTCTGTGTTTTCTCCTCTGCCTTCCTAGTTCTGCTCATTCCATCTTGGAGCTGCAACTGGAGTTCACGGGCACATTTGCTGAGTGCTCTTCAGCTCTCATGCCAGCCAGTTCCACCTCAACCAACTGATGCTAAATCCATGTGCCACTGGTGATGTTCAGTGCAGACCTTGAGCTACAACTGTTTTATGTTCATCAGCAATGTGCCCTCAAAATTGCTAGTTGCTTTCCCAAGGGTTTTAGTTTACCTTAGTTTTATAAACAGCCTGGCTGTAAGACTGCACCTGAAATGCTCTGTTCAGAAGCCAGAGCAACTGCACCCCTGTGATGACTGTCAAAAAAAAAAATGTGGTCTATAGGAGTGATTTTGCAAATATAGGGCCCCACAGCTCTGGTTTAAATCAGTCATAGTTAAGGATACTTAAAACTGGAAAATAAACGTTTATTTCTTGGTCCACAGCTTTGAGAAAATGTGGTTGTTCTCTTCTGCAGGTTAACAAGTGTAATTAGAAAATGTAGATGAGATGCAGGTGTCTGGGAGGTGCACAGCTGGAGACATCAGGGAGCAGCTGCCCCCATTACCTTCTCAGGGGTCTTCTGCAGGGAGAGAAGGCCTCTCCTGGGAGGTGGTCACATTCACAGGTGACCTTGCCCTTTTAAAGTTGATTGCCATATACTGGGCTGTATGAACCTGGTAGTGGAATTCTAATCTGTGGTGCAGACTGCAGCCCAGACAGGGAGGTGGTGCTGGATGGTGAGTGCCTGAACTGACTCCTGCCTTCCTTCCCTGGGAAGGCACCATGGTTGTAGCTCAGAAAGCAGCTTCTTTCCTGAGCTCTGGTGCCTTTGGGATCTCTTGAGTTGCCTCTATCCCAGGAGTATCCCCTAAGGAGAAAATGCTTTGTAAATAGCATCCTTCTAAATGATGAGGGGTGAGTGTGTCTGGCTGCAATAGGGAAGCTTGGCTGTGTCTCTTCAGTGGAAGTTTATTGGATGAGGGGGGGAAATCTGAGCATGGATGAAGAGCATTGGGATGTAGTGTTGGTGTTAACCACGAGGTTAACTTGCACTGCCTGGGTCTTGTTCATGAATCTTGATGCTTATGTAACCATGCTCCTTATCTTAATTGTATAGCAAAGGTTTTTCTAACTTAGGAGGCTGCTGAACTCCTTTGCCAGAACAGGGAGCCTCCATTTGCAATTCAAGCACCTGGGGAGGCCTAGAGTCAGCTGGTGTAAATATGCCTAATGCTTTATTTAGGTTGGAGCTCTCCAATCTAAAAATCTGTCACACTGAGACCTGGATTTTTTAAATTAAGCATTTCAGTAAAAAAAAAATTAATTAAAATTTGGATGCTATATTTCAGGCTTTTAAATATTTTACATGTTGATTCAGAATACAGTTGATTAGACAAACTAAAAGTGTATCAGTTTCATGCTTCATTCCTCCAGATTTTGCCTTTTCCTTTAATTAAAGCCTTGCTGTTTGCTCCAGTCAAACATTTTATCTGTAATAACATCTGTAGATGTCACTCTACATGAAAATTACCCTAGAGGAACTGATGTGCTAGGTTACATAGGAGTTTGTGGTGTAGTTGAAGGCTTGTTTTGTAATCACAGGGGTGAAATGCACTTGAGAGTTAGTTTAGTTTTTTCTGTCAAAGCTGCTGGAAGCCAAAAATGTGGTATTTCATGTTTTGGTGGCCATATTTTTCACACATTCATGTTTTTAAATAGAAACCTTCCCTCCCAGGACTGTTGCTCCTCACTCAGTTCGGGTCAGTGGGAGCTGTCATGGGCAGTAATTACCAGTTGATGGCTGCTTGTCATCTTCTGTCCAAATAATTGGTCAGCACAGTGAAGCTCCTGTTATGTGACCCTCCTTGTTATGACAGACACCAGTTAGCATTCTTGGATATAAATTTTAATGTCCTTTATTCATAGCTATCTATGGTCTTCAGTGTTATTCCATTTAAATGTTGGAGAAATGCTTAGTTGAAGTGTGATTTAAGTACAGGACTGTTTTTAATCCATCATAATGAGACTTTTTCCAGGCTGGGATATCTGGTAGGAGGCAACAAGATTGCTCATCAGGGTCCAAAGGTGGAAGGTTCAAGCTGGATTAATTTTTTGGACATGTTGAGCACCCACAGGTCCTCTGGACTCTAGTGACAGCTGTGAGTGTTCAAGAGATGTAAAGGAAGACCTGAAGGGTGGAGTCAGGAGTTGAACTCCAGCCACACACATTTGGGGCAGTTACTATTGACTTTGCCTTCCCTGGTACTTGCAGAACCTGAACTGAAAAGGTTTCTGGTGAGTGTTCTTGGGCAGAGTCCTGTGTGCCAAGTATTCACCATCGTGAACTTCCCTCTGCTCACAGTGGTTCAAAAGGTTCATTTTTCTTAGTGTTTTTAACAGAAATCTCTTCTCCTGCAGACCAGCAATTATGGCTTTGAACTAATTCTGTGCCAGATACCTGGGAGGGAGTGTTTATCTTTCTTTAATACTGAAAAAGTTAACAAAAACATTAAAACAGGAATAACTAGCTTGGCTTTTGTTTTCATGTCAATAAAGCTATATTAGTTTCTAAAGCCTTCATTTAAATACTGTTGATATTAGTCTCTGTGATGCACTTGACCTTTATTCTTTTTACCCTGAAGTATCCTCCCCTCTGTTTATAATATTACACTGTGCTGTGTTTTCTGTTCTTCTCATTTGCACTCAGGTTCATTTATTTGCTGCTGACTCTAAAGTCAAGCAAGAGGGGATCTGGAGGGAAAAGGACCAAGGTCTGTAATTGTCGTGGTCAGCACTGTCAGCTAGAGTTTGACAAGTTCTGGGGAGAATAAATGGTCATTCCTGGAGGCTGAAGATGAAGTTGTGGTTGGAGGCATTTCTGGGCCCAATGCCCTGTCCTCGTGGTGGGATTAGACCATCTCACATGCCTGCTTGGGGGTTGCTACTTGTGCATTTGGGTTTAAACTGATTATGAGATTTGAGATCAGGAAAGTGTTTTTCTCCAGTTACTGATTCTTACACATGTAATTTCTGTTGCTGAGCTGTGTAATACAGGCTCTAGCCTGCTGCTTAGGGCTGCTTGGGAACAGGAGAAGATGGGGCAGGTAGGAGATGGTGCTTCTGGGGCCCATGTCTCATTGCCTTTGTATCTGCAGCCTTTGGCCTTTTGCTGTAGGTTCTGAGGTGTTTTTGGAAGTATTTTGTGACCAGTCGTGAGCACAGCATGTGGCATTAGTGTCCTATGAACTCTTTTGGCCTGAACATCTGTGAAGGTTTCCTGCAAGAAGGGGAGGGCTGGTCTCAGCTACCCATAACTTACCCAGTTCTTTCTGTTACAAGAATAATATCAGAGGCCCCCTGGAGCACTTATGACCACTGCTGCCTGTCAACTGGGTCCCTGGAAAGTCATGTAGAAAGAAAAGCAAGTGATTATCTGAAGGGTGATAGAAAGTGTTGAGGTAGCTGTCGTATTCCAAAAATGCTTTCACTCCCTGAAGAGTTGTGAAAAGTAGTAAGAAAATGGGATTCTCAGGTATTTTTAAAAAGCCATCCTTTGTCACTGCACTCTGGAGTCTGTCACTGGGAAGAGGAGGTCTGTGCTCAGAGGAGCACAACCCTTTGTGTTCTGCAAGTGTGAAGAGAGTAGGTAGCTCCTGATGGTCAAGGAGGAAGGCTACCTTTGCTGTTTCATTAGTTGTTAGGGATAGTGTATAAAATGCCTTTAAACTTGCTGACCTTCTTGGAAGGAGTAACTGGAGTTACAGAACTGTGTAGAAATGTTCATGGGCCCACCTTGAGTGTGGTTCACTAACTTCAGTCTGGCGAAATACTGGAGTCGCTGCCTTTGGTCACAAGGGCTTCATTCTTGCTGGAAGGTTTTGCTTCTTACAGGGAGTTTTCTTCATGAGAAACATAAAAATCTAGCTTTAGGAGTTAATAACTGCTTTGTCTTTCAGATTATGCGTATCTTTTCCATCCAAACCTGGATTGCAGCATGTGTGTTAGATACGTGTCCTGTGTTTTCCTGAGCATTGCTGGTCTCAGAGCTTGAAGTTCTCAGGTTTTCTTTTGGGAGGGGCAGGGAGGAATGAGCTTTAAATTTATTTTTGGTGGTGGTGTAGTTTATTACCTTCTAGTTCCCAGAAATGCTGGTTACTTATCAGCCAATTTTTTTAATGTGGAGAAGCAGAACCCCTGGAAGTTGTCCAGCAGGTGCTAACAGCAGTGTCTCTTCTCCCCAGCTCTCTACAACTATGATGCCAGGGGCCCAGATGAACTTTCCTTACAGATTGGTGACACGGTGCACATACTGGAAACTTATGAAGGTAAGCTGGCAAAAGATGCATTTCAAACACTGTTTTTGGGAATTATCCTACTTTTCTGGTTGTGACTTTAATCTTCCTGTGTTATCAGGTGACAAATTACTTGCTTTCTTGCTAAAGGCCAAAACAGGTGATTTGTGATGAACACAGTTAACCAGTACTAGATGTGAATGAAGATGCCATGTGGTCGATAGCTGGTGAATAACCATTTCCTTTTCTTTGGAAGATGAATGTTCTCACAGTTTATTTATATGAATCAATTGTAGCATCTGTCCTACCTTAGAGAAATGATAGATGCTTTTTGAATGCCCTCGGGTAATGCAAAAGAACCTGCTGCTAAAAAGTTTAATCTGAATTTGAAAGTCACCTGGGTCCTAAATTATTTATGTCTCTCCTATAAGATGGGTACATCTGCTGCAGTGCCATGGACTGATGGCTTTTCAGGTGCTTTGCTTGTTTTGATATGAAGCTGTAGAAACGTTACATGTATCAAAATCTTTCCTCCTTGATCCATGTAAAAGGGAATTTGAATGCTGAGTTTGATAATCCCCAGAATGTGAAAATTGTCATAACATTTTTCAGCTCTCACTTGATTCAGTAGTGAGCCAGGTAGAATACAGCTCTGTCAGTATGTCCTAGACTTGACATTTTATGGCATGCTGCAGTTTGGAAAACTATAAGTAAGATACAACTAAACTGTGGTGTTTTTAAAATATTGGAACAGTTTTTTGTCTTGTGGAAATGTGTTTTACTTTAATATACTGATTTAATTTGTTTCTCTAGGCATTGATGTTTTGGTACATCTGTGTGATAAATTTGTTTTAGATATTGGCTTAATAGGAATTTTTTATATTATCTTTATTGACACAAACAATGCTATTTCAACAAAAGTAACAAGTTCTGCTCATCACTCTGCAAATTAAGTTTCTCATTGTTTTTGGCTGGCATTTTCTTCCAGAATTCAGCTTCTTGCTGCAATATCAACTTTGACTCTAAACAAATGGAATCTTTCTGTTAACTGATGTCATATGCTTTAATAAAACCTAATACATTTTAAAAGCAAATGGAATTATTTAAGTATTGTGCAGCTTTATATAAATTTATTTAATGAATGTGGGAGAAACTTTGAATCCTGATTTAGGGTATGTGAAACCTATCAAATCATGACTGCTGCCAACTGAGTGGGATGGGGGAGATGAGTCACTTTTCCCCTGGACCTGAGCAGTAAAGCCCTTTGCACTCATGGTTGGTAGGATTCAAGCACATGGGATGAGTTAATGTTGAAAGAAATGCAAATGAGTTATATTCCTCCAAACACTTTATACAATGATTACTCATTATGTACCTGCTGTGCTGGCAAATGAGAAGCCATAATTCTTCTCTCTCTCATTCACAGAGCTGCCGTTATGAGGTAATTATGGGAGCTTTTTGATCTCCCAAGTTTTTATGCAAAACTTGTGTAGATTGTGCCCCAGGAGGTTTCGTAGCATCTGCATGAATGTCCAGGTGTGCACCTGGGAGCTTCCCTGACATCCGTCCTGGCCCTGTCAGGGTTGTGTTAGGCTGTGGTGGGATGGACCCATCTGAAGAAAAGCCTCTTAATAACATGAGCATGGGGCAGAAAAGTAACCTGGAAGAGTCAGTAACACCATTTTGCTGAAGATCTGGGATTCAGCTTCTCAAAGCTCTACCCCTTTCCCCTGTATTTAAGATTGTAGGGGAAAAAAATTGTCTTCTTTCATTGATTTATACAGCATCCTGCCCTGGACATCCCACTGTAGAATCATTGCTATTTCTAAGTAGTTTTCTGCAATCGTTCTGAACTTAGAAGTAGTTTTGAAGACTTACATGTATCCATGGGGTTTGGAGTGGCAGATTGTAGTTGTGGATTCCTTCCCCTACTCCTTGTTTGAAGGACAGGTGGGTTTCATGTTGCTACCATGTACTGGAATGGATTGCTAAGATGAACTTTGTGTATTTAAAATGTTACTAATTTTTTAATCCACGTGTAGAATTTCTTTTGGATTTTGTTTTTATTACTGAAGTATTTGAATATTTGAACTTCGATTAAAAGTAAACATTTGTTTTTTTGTTGGTTTTTTTTCTCTGAAATGTTAGATATTTGTACAAATAATTCAATATGCAGATCCTGTAAAGTTGGAGTCTTGTTGCAACCAGCCTGCAGTTTATAGGCATTTGGAGACTGGAAACAAATACGCATGTTTCACTGCTAAATCTTAGTGTTTAAAAGCTGCTTTCTGGAATTATTGATCTTGAAGATCAAATTAACATTTTTTTTTTTCAGGTAGAATTGCAGTCAATTTTGTGTTTCAGTTAAAAAACTTCCTCCCACTCCTGATGTGGGCTTTACAGGAAAAGCCAAATAGCAGAGCCACTGGACTTCATAAATACCCTTCATCTTGCAAGGATGGCATTTCATAACAGATATCCCCAAACAGATGTTTGCCATGTGCTGAATTAGTCCTTGCCTGCTCTTTTTTCTTAATTCTGTTTCTTTACATTCTTTGGAATGGGAAAACAGAACATATAATCAGGAAATGTGGCTTATTAAGGTGAATAGCAATTAAATAGAACAGTAAATAACCCTCAGAACTAAGCTGCCCTGTTTGAACAATAGCTCATTTCTAGTGCTGCTGTGGAAGGATTTTTGGGTTCTCTGATAAGTATTTTCAAATAAGTTATTCCTGATACTGTGGGGATGTTCTGTTGCTGGTTGCAGCTTTTGGGTTTTTGTTTTGTTTTAATGCAGCAAATACCTTATCTGAGTAACTGTGTAATAAATATGTGCATCATTCAAGAGAAGCTACAGCAAGATTTTCTCTGTGAGTGTCTTTTTAAGTGTTAAGGAAGACACAGATACTTCGTTGGTCCTTTATCTTACTTAGACATTTATGTGGATGCTTATTTCCAGCCCTTAAATCCCATAATATTTGTTAAGGGAGAGGCTAGAAACCTTGTAACACATCAGTGAGCCACTTAAAAGCCCAGATCACTTTTTTATGGCTTCAGCTTGTTTTTGCCTTTTTATGAAACCGACTTGGCCATGAACAGAATGAGAAGGGTCTGGAGGTCCATGCTGTGCTCCAGGGATGGGTTTGACATCAGGTATTTACCCTCTTTGCCCTCAGGGCTTTGGGTTTTTCATTCATTTCCACAAAACTCAGAAATGCAAAGGTTACAAAAGCAAGAGCTAAAGTTAGGCAAGGCTGTAAGGGAGGTTGGTAGGTGTGTTAGGACACCTTCTTAATGTCATTAACAAGCTCATGTATCCCTCTACCCCTTGATTTTTTTAAGTGTTGAGGACTAGATGTTGCTCACCCAAAGCAGAGGCTAGACTGTACTTGATTTTTTTCCTTGTCCAGTGTCTGGCAACAAGCCATGTTTATTGTGCTTTGAAGAAAAATCAAAGTTTGTGACCTCAAGTACATTAATCCATGTTTGTGAGGGATATGTTCTCTTGTGTAGTGCCTGTGTGGAAGAAAGCTGCTCTCATCTTACAGATGAGGAACTAAGAAATAGAATAGATTTTGTGTCTTGGGTAATTGATGGGAACTAGATGATCTTTAAGGTCTCTGCCAACCCAAACCATTCTGTGATTTAAGTGACATTGCTCTTAAATGTGCATGTTGATGGCACAACTCGGTGCCTCCAGCTGAAATGGTGAGAGTTTGCTCTCCTTGAGAATTAGGCTCCCCATGGCATAGCCACAGGCTTGATACCCAGCAAGGAGAACATTTAGGTGGTTGCTGCCAGTGAAGAACCTGGTTGGACTTGCTTGGCCACATGAGAACTTTTGGGGTGAGCGGGAGTGTAACCAGTTCTCCAAGGCAAATTTTGGCTGCTTTCTTGCCTGCAATCTCTCGTAGTTCCTACTGCTTGCTGCAGAGCTTCAGAAAGCAGAGGCCTGGTGGTGAGGAGATGTTCTTGCTACGTGGCTTTTTAATCTGCAGGTGCAGGGCAATGTCCTTCCAGAGTTGGACAGGAGCATAGAAGATGGGATGGGAGAAGAGAGGTGGCAGAGATGATAGGTTGTACGTCCTTCCGTTTGTACAGTGCATTTGATCACAGTTATGGTGTTTATCAGTTTAGGCTCCAGAACTTCAAAGTGTTGCTTTATTTGTAGAAAACTGAGAGAACTCAGTTCTTTAGCAGGATTGAAATTTCTGCATGTCTGAGCACAGATTTCAGGTGGTGCAGTGTGTGCAAGGAGAAAGACTTGGCCTTCTTTGCACCTGAGCCAGGAACTGCATGCTCACTTGAGCACCAGCTTGAAGCTCTGCTGAAAACAATAGCAATGCAGGATGTGAGGTCGTTGTAGGGAAGCAAGCTGTGATTGTTGGAGACACCAGGTTAAAGGAGACAGCAGTGCCTGTCCCCAAGTGATCACAAAGGATGGCCTTCTGATGCAGTGTGAAGATGATGAATCATTTTACCCTTTGTCATTGGAGAGCTGGCTGAAAAATCTTATGTTCTTGAGGCTTTAATTTGTATTTCTAGCCCCAGAGTGAATGCATTAATTTATCAGCATGTGTTGTCTTCCTTGAGCTTTCTTCCTGCTCTGGTTGTTGCCAGGAGTGAGACTGTATAGGTTTTTTTTTTCCAGGTCTGCCTTATGATCCGCCCCATCCTCACCCATCTTGATTCTATGATTCTGTGTTGCTCTGCAGAGGGTACAAACCCCCTGTTTGCAGAGCTGGAGGGGGTGGCCTTGCACCCGGGTTCTGTCTTTCAAAACCTGTGGAGGTCACCTCTGGTCACCTGAGGGGCTTCCCTGGGGTGCTGAGCAGGAGGCAGCGAGTGAGCCATGGCACAGAGAAACTGAAAGACCAAATATTTTGCAGAAGGTGCAAGCCTATGAGTGAGCTGGCACTGGACTGGGTTCAAGGAGCACAGAAGATCTCTCTGGTAGTGTCCTCCATGAGGCAAAACCCCTGTAGGGTGTTGGCTTTGCTTTGATTGTGCAGTCAGGCTGAAGTGGGATGGCTGGAGAGAGGTTAAAAGCTGTAGCAGGAATTGTTCACAGATGTGTCTTGAAGCGTGGGCAGCATGAAATGGGCCAGTTTTCCAGGCATGGGCACCTGCCTGGCATGGGCTGAGCCCTCCTGCTGCCTGGGGCTGAGTCAGGGCTGGAGGCTCCTTGCTGCTGTGTTTGGATGTGAGTCATAAATCCCAGAGTGCTCGTGTTTTCTGCTGAGATGGCAAACGACTGATCTCCATTCAGGAACTTGATTTGTGGAGCTTAAATAGGTTTTAACATCAAACTAGTCAACCAGTACATTTTTGTAAAGTAAATGCTCTGGAGTTGGTTTTGTTTATGCTGGTAAATGAGGTAATTAAAATGAAATGAATGACAATTAAACGCATCATGTAAAATGCACCTCTGTCATGTAGTCTTCTCAGTCAGTTTGGGCATCATCACTCTGATTTTTATAGCTTCCAAGAGGACTTGTTCCAGCCAGGATATTAATCCCATAGAGAATTTAAATTCAGGTGGGGTTTGCCTGTGCATGTTGGCAGGGGTGAAGCGTGACGGGAAACCACGGTGCTGTTGAGCTGAGAAGGAGCAGCTGGTGGGTGACATTAATGAACTTATTAATGCTTTTTTTCCTTTTTTTTCCCCTCCTAGGTTGGTACAGAGGTTACACACTACGAAAAAAATCCAAGAAGGTAAATGTTGCCAGGGCAGAGTGCTCATTTTTCTCTTGGACAGAGATATATTACGGCGTTGGGTGTGTTGTTGTAGTGGAGATGTCGGGCATGAATTATGGTCCTGCATGGGAGCAGCTCACCATGTGTCCACTGATCTCTAATAACTGCTGGGGGTGTGGTTTCAAGCTGTAGTAAATGTGAATTTTTCAAGGCTAAAAGTCGAGTTGCA
Organism: Chaetura pelagica; assembly: GCF_000747805.2. Classification (NCBI taxonomy): domain Eukaryota; kingdom Metazoa; phylum Chordata; class Aves; order Apodiformes; family Apodidae; genus Chaetura; species Chaetura pelagica. The sequence goes on from NW_009953956.1 coordinate 803,851, forward strand.
ACTGAATTTTTGCAGATTTTTGCAGCACAGTCACTCTAGATGGCTTGATGTGCATCCACTTATTTTCTGCAGTAGCTGCTGTACCAGAGCATTTGCCTCAGCAACAAGTTCAGAACTTTATGTTCTAGTTAACCTTTTTAGAGGCTGATGCTTGCTTCAGTGTCTGTTAAATAACATATTGCTCTTAAAATACAGTTGCATCTTGGAAAGTGGTGCTGAGATCTATGTTGTGATTTTCAGTCCCTCTCTCTGAGAGGGGGAATCATCTTCTGCAGTGTCGTTCTGCCTAGTTGTTAGGCTTTCCATGTGCATAAACCACTGCTGTTTATAGCAGCCTTTCTGAAATAAAAACCAGCTCAAATACAGCTTAGAACATAGTGGCTTACTTTTTTTTTTTTTTTTTTTTT
>NW_009953956.1:804296-845844 GCF_000747805.2 Chaetura pelagica
CCAAAAAAAACTCTTAAAACATGGGTGTTTTTTTTTTTTTTTTTTTTTTTTTTTTTTTAACATTTTACTTTAAAATAGTAATTAAGCAGAATTAAATGACTTCTGGTTTTGCTTCTTCTTTCACTTCAAGGAAAGCACTTACAATGTGATGTTGGCCTGCAGAGGTGCATGGTGGTCTGCATGTCTAAAAGTACAGAGCTGAGCTGTGTGGTTCATCCCACCCTTTTCCTAACCAGGCCTGTTCTGTGGCTTTTCTATTCTATTTTGATATTTTCTTTTTTTGGAAATGCACTATATTTCTTACAAACCATATTTCATGAACATGCCTTGTACATCTTAAGAAGCAAATACACATTCTTCTGGGCTTAAATTATTTCCCCATGTTGCAGCATTTGTCTGCTGCTAATTGCAGTGGGTATCTTATTATTTTTTTAACTGTGACTGAACAACACCCCTTCCACTTTCCACCCCCAGTTTCTGTAATTTTCTAAGAATACTTTTATTTTGCATTCCCAGGTCAGAAAATTTAACTCCTACTTCAAAGGGTGAGGTGGAGTAACTTAGTTTTTGCAGCTTGACTTGAATTATTTTTTTTTAATGAGCTGACAGTATTTTGGAACTATGATTTTATTTCTGGAATCTGGAGATGAATTTAAAACATTTGCTCAGAAAAGCAGTACTGGCATTTTGCAGTCTTGTCTGTTGAAGAGATTTTTGGATTGTAACACCATAAGTTGTCAGTAGAAGACCCTGCTTTATGGGTAGCCTGTGTGCTAAGGGCTGCAGTGCAGGATGTGTGCCCATGGATTTCATAGCAGGGCAGCCCAGTATGCTGCCCACACATTCTGGGTTATTTTTTAGCTGGAAACACTGGAGAAAACACTTTGGGAATGGAAGCAATATCTTATAGCGGGATAAGAAAGCTTGGTTAGATGTGAGGAAGAACAAGCAGTGGACCTGGATTCACAGGCACAATGTCATTTTGGAGTTACCTGTTAATAATGTATTTCATGCTTTCAAAAGCAAGTCTGTTTTAACTTGCATCTCTGTATAATCATCCAGGGATATGGAGAACTGTGGCAAAGTGCTTTGGCCTGGGGGAGGGGGAACACTCCTTCAGAGGGCCACCAGTGACAGGGTGTCACTGCTGTGTTCTTGGCTGTTGTGCAGCTGAGTGTAACAGAGTCTGTTTGCTAAGGTGACAGTAACACCCTCTTGAAAGAACATGTCATACAAAATGTAAAAGTATATTAAAAAAAAACAAACACCACCACAACACAACTATTCTGATGCTGGAGAGGATGTGAATGGTTCTGCAGAACTGGTGATGTGTCTTGGCATATTTTTAGGTAACAAATAAAATGTTCTATGCAACTGGTTATTTAAAAGATTTTTTCCTCTCTCCTCCTTCTCAAGGGCATATTTCCTGCCTCCTATATACACCTTAAGGAAGCAACAGTTGAAGGCAAAGGGTAAGTTTGATTTGAAAATTATTAAAATCCATTTTCCTATTTGTATCCACATAATTTCAGGGTATTATCAGATAACTTACACTTCCAGTTATTTAAGGAGGTGATGATGAAAGTGTTTCTTTTAAAAAAGATCTTCTGTTGGTAGCTCACCTCAAGTTGGAAGAGACTGTGTCATCAGCAATGCTTCTGGCTGTGTTGTCAGTATGAAACTAAATGTTTTAGCAGAATTTAATAATTTACCATTTTTCTTTATGACTTCATTACTCCTTTAACTAATAATTACCTAGATTAACTTCCTTCACTCCTGACCCCCGACCTGAGTTCTAATTTCAGTTTTCCCAATTTCTTTTACCTTCCAGTGCTTGAGTCTTTTCTGCCTGATATATTAAAAGAGGCCTTTGATATGAAATATCTTCCTTTTATGCAGGTGGAATTTAACTACTTTCTTAATTCCCTCTTCAATAAATCTTGTAGACTGGACTCCAGGCATCATTTTCTACCTTACCAAGAAGTTCTCTCAAATTGTTCGTGTTGTGGTTCTCCTGCTCTCTTGCCTGATGTGTGTAACACTTAATTGTTTGGCCTGATTTTTGTTAAAGTTCTGATCTTTATATATATACACCAGCATTGCTGGACATGCATCTAAAAGTTCATAAAATCAGTACAACAGTTTACTTACAAAACAGGAAGAAAAATCCAATCCCAAATCCCAGGAGAAAATGTGGACTGAAATTGATAATTAGGCAGGTATGAAATGGTGTGAAGCAGGATAAAATACTTTGTGCCCGATTTATTTTTATACACTGTTAAATATGCAAATGATAAAGCTGCTAATCATGAGATTGCTGAGTAACGACATCTTTCTTGCTGATTACAGCTCTGCCTTTAAGTGCCCTACTGCTGGAATATTAAAAGATCTAGCTGTTGTTTTTACTTCCATGGCACATAGTTTTAAAACAAGTCATCCAGAAACTTAATGGGAATGACTTGTGTGCTTCATTTTTCTTTGCAAGACCAGTGTCCTGAAAATCAATAAGCATTAGTATCGTGGCATTGTAGGTTGTGCCTATCTGCCTTTCATCTTGTGAAATTCAGATCTCAGCAACAAATGGTGTGGTATGTGTTGGTGTCCTTGTCTTGTGAGTATAAAAATGAGAGGGGAAGGGAAAAAAGGCTGAGGTCAATGTCCTAGGCTCAGCCCACCTAAGTACCCTTTACATCACCTGGCTGTGCTGGTGATAATCTGATTATACATTCTTTCTAACTTACAAATGCATAATAAGTTCTTTGCTGTCGTTAGTGAGTCGTCTTAGAATCATAGAATCATTGAGGTTGGAAGGGGCCTTAAAGATCATCAAGGTCCAACCCCCCTGCCATGAGCAGGGAACCACTAGACCAAGTTGCACAAAACCTCATCCAACCTGCCTTAAAAACCTCCAGGGATGGAGCATCAACAACCTCCCCCGGGTCTGGTTTCTCACCACCCTTAGAGCCAAGAATTTATTGGGAAATGGACAGTTCCTTCTTAGAAATGCTTCTGCCATCCAAACAAAACTAACGCTCAATCCAACCTTCTTTTCCCCCTTCTTTTAAGACAACATGAAACCGTGATACCCAATGAACTGCCCCTGATCCAGGAGGTCACCACAACGCTGCGGGAATGGTCCATCATCTGGCGGCAGTTGTACGTGGTGAGTATCAGTGCAGGGCAACGTGCAGCAGGACATGGGTTGTGAGAAGAGGGATGCTGTGAAGGGTATGAAAGAACTACTAGTGACATGTCACTTCTGTTTCTCTTTCTAAAGGCCCTTTTTAATGCTGAAAATCTACTTAGTATCATCTGTGTTAAGGCACAAATCTCAACTGTGTTTCTTATGGATGTTTTCTCAAATACTATTTCTTTTTTACCTGTATCTAGCAACAAGTTGTTAAGCAACCATGCCCTTGTTTCATGGGGCATTGTTATACACTGTACATTGGATTTTTAAGATACCTACTTTGTAAGATACCTACCTTCTTCAGCTGTGCTGAAGAAAATGGTTTTGAGAGAAGTTCTTGAGGCTGTTGATCTGTGTTAAGGAAAAAACAGAATATCTGATGTTGAATTTGTGGATGTAAACTTAAACCTTTGAAAAAATCATCAGTCTGTTCTCTTTACCTCTCAGTGTTCTTGTACTTGAAGTTGATCCGAGTTTATCCTGACCTTAAGTGACATGCCTGATTTACAAGTACATAAGAATATATTCCTGTAGATTTATAGTGATAAGCACTTGCATTGATAATCAGATGGGGTAATAGAAAAATTAGAGGTTTAATGTGATGTAGACTAGAGAGGGCATGTGTTGAGGAGCAAGGAAGAAGCTGACAGGCAGAGAAGCCAACTAGAGAGGGGACTGACAACAGCTTTGCCTGTGTTTCCACTGCAATGTGCTGCTGAGGGCAGTGAGGATTTCTTTTTGACCCTGATGTCACTGTCTTGACACTCCAGAAGGGAGAGCCACCCCCAGGATGACCCAGACAGGCTGGAGGAGTGGGCTAGCAGGAACCCTATGAAGTTCAGTGGGGAGGAGTGTAAGGTCTTGTACCTGGGAACACATAACTCAGGAGTGCACTGGGGTGCACCTGGCTGGAGAGCAGCCCTGTGGAATGGGACCTGAGCACCCTGTGTGCTGCAGGGCAAAGAAACCAGCAGGATGCTGGGCTGCATCAACAAAGGCATCACCAGCAGAGATCAAGAAATTGTCATCCTGCTCTGCTCAGCACTTGTCAGACCACACCTGGAGTATTGCCTTCAGATCTGGTCCCCACTCTAAAAAAGGGATGAGATAGGCTGGAAAGGCTCCAGAGGAGGGCCATAAGGATGATCAGAGGGCTGGAGGACCTGCCGTATGAGGAGAGTGAGAAAACTGGGTTTGTTCAGCCTTGAGGAAAAAAAGGCTTAGGGGAAATCTTATTATAATGTCCCAGTACTTAAAGGGTGGCTACCAAGAAGATGGAGACTCCGTCTTTGCAAGGAGTCACGTGGAAAAGACAAGAGGTGATGGACTCAAGTTGTTCCTGGGGAGATTCCAGTTGGACACAAAAGCTAAATTTTTCATCATGAGGACAGTCCAACACTGGAATAGTCTCCCAAGGGAAGTGGTAGATTCCACCACATTGGGCAGTTCTAAGTCTCAGCTGGACAGGGTGCTGAGCCACCTCATATCAACTATAGTATTACCTACAAAGGTTGGGCCAGATGATCTTTGAGGTTCCTTCCAACCTGGAATTCTGTGATTCTATGGTTATCCTGAGTCTGAAATCTGATCCTGCTTCATGTCAGAGAAATTCTAGTTGCAGGAGTGCAGAATACTTGGTTGTGATGCACATAGGATAAGGAAGGAGGAATAGCAGGAGAAAGAGAAGGCTTTTTTACGAAGGCTTGTGTGTGCTTTTTGTAGCAGTAACTTTCAGGAAATTATAGAATTCTCCTGGTCTAGGAATCACTTGTTTGAACTGCATCTCATTTGTCATGCATTGCCTTCCCTGAAGGCACACGAACAGGCAAACAAGACCACAGGGCTTTCCTGACAGCTTTGAATTCAAGAGCAGGCAATGTGTGATGCTACCAGTGGCCTCAACTCAGGGCTCTGGTCCCTGTTACAGCTTAGCTCTGAGTAGATAGAACCTTGAATGAGTTTGTTTATCCGTGAGATTAATTTCATACCATCAACTGCCAAACAGCATTGGTACACTGGGATTGCCTTGCCAAGAGAGACTTGGTTTACTGGAGCTGTTTTCAAACTGGTCAGTCTGCAGACTAGGGAGGTATTCCATGTTGTCCATATCTTGCCTATCAAAAGTCATTAAAGAACCACATTTATGCCTTTATTCAGTTTGTACTTTCTGCTGGAATAGGTATTTAGTTTTGATTTGCAGATGGCAGAGGACACGGTGTGTCCTTCATCTCTGTAGTTTGATTGTCTGCAGCATCCAAAGTCATGAACCTCTTTCCAATTTGGATCTGTCTGTGTTTAGCTTCCAGCCACATGTGCCTGTTGTGTCTTTCTGTGCTACATTAAAGAGCTTTTAATAATGGGTATTTTCTCTCTGTGAAGATTCTCACACTATAATCAAGTCAGCTTTTTGATAATCTGAACAGACTGAAAGCTTAAAGTTTCACAGATATTTTTTCCCAGTCTGTGAGTCATGGTACCCTTTTCCTGCACCTTCTGCAGGTTTTTGGTTGTCTGTTATATCAAGCAAAGAATTTTACTTGAATTATTTAATTATTCCAGTGCTTTTCATTCAAAAAGGCCTGGGTGTAGCCTGGATGAAAGATAGCTTTGTGTAGCCTGAATAATTCATCAATGTAGGGTGTTTAGAAAGGTGTATTCTTTTGAAGAGCATATTGAACTAATGGTTTAGGTTTTGAGGGTTATGAAGACAGTGAGAGGCTGCTTCTGGGTTAGATCAAAGCATTCAGGGCTTCTGTGTCCTCTTTATCTTGGATGTTACCTTTCACAAGAGAAAACAAGGCCTTTGTTCTGTTCAGTTTGTGCTAAGCTTGAGTGTGTGCCCTGTCCACAGCTTAAACCTTCTGTTTTGTGGTTGAAGATTTGATCTTTAGTCTCTGAATGCAAGTGCATGTGGACATGCATATAGAAGATGCTCTGGAAAAGCATCTTCTTTCATAGGAGGTCTGGAGTTCTGTCTTCCCCTGCCCTAGCTCAGCTGAGTGCTGCCAAGGGGAGTGTGTGTGCTGCTGTGCCCTGTTCAGCAGCTGCAGCCCCAGCTCCTGTAAACAATGAAGGTTTTCAACTTCCTAGAAGGTTTATTGCTTTCCTGGCTTTTCATTTCCCTTCCTGTGTTACCTGTGGCCTTGTAAGATATGGATGTGCTTGGCTTTGCACACAGAGGAGTTTGAAAGTGTTATTCTGAAGGTTTAAGTGTGGGGGGAAAGGATTCTGTGCTGCAGATGGAGTATTGCAGAGCTCGAGCCTCTTGCTGTTAAATGCACCATTTTTAGTCCCGTTCTACTCAGTACAGGGGGTTATTGAATGAAGTCACCCTGTGAGCCATGAAGAGAGTATCTTTCCCTTGAATTGTCCATTCTGAAAACAGCAGGACCTGGGTTTTAAGGAAACAAACTCAAGCGTTTACACTTATTTACATACGTAAAGCAGAGTGTAAGACTCCGTGTTCAGTATTCTGTGCTACAGAACAGCTTCTATTTTAGAGCTAACTGTAGATTCTTACTCTCTATCTGGGAATTCCTGTTGTACAATTTTAGTTTGTTATATGTATTTAAAAGCTGCTCAGGAGACTTCAGAGCTAACTGTTCCCCATCTTTTTCCTCCCAACAGCAGGATAACAGGGATATGTTTCGCAGCGTGCGGCACATGATCTATGATCTGATTGAGTGGAGATCTCAAATACTCTCTGGGACCCTACCCCAAGATGAGCTCAAAGAACTGAAGAAGAAAGTGACTGCCAAAATTGATTATGGCAACAGGTTTGTGAACAATGTTTTTTTAAGTGTACCTGCTTAAAACCAAATCAGCTGGTGTGATACATATTAGCTGTAGATGACTGTTTGTAGGATTTTTATTCCTCTGTTTATGGAGATGTAATAGTGTATCAACAGTCCTGTTGTAGCAAGATGAAGAATGAAGTTGATACAGCCTCTTTATAATACAAATTACAAGATGTAACCTGGGATCCATATGTAATTCTCTCACTTGCTTGATGCTGTTATCAGCTTGATACTGCTATGAAGTTGTAACTCATAAGGTCAGTTGAAAACTGCAAGTATTGTCTGCAATCAAAGTAGGATTTAAACTCTGCTTGCTTTGGAAGCATAGACAGTTACTGCCTTCTCAACACCACCAGCTGTGTGTGCCCTCAAGTCACTTCACTGTAATATGATGTTGAAGGATTTGGCTCAAAAGCAGAGTTTAGCTCATTGTTCCTCTGCTTATGTAGTATCCAGCTTGTACCTGAAGGTTAACAGATACTTTCTTATATTAAATCTGACTGTTTAACAGAAGAGAATGGAGATGGGGAAGGAAATATCTACCATAAAAAGCTATCTAGGTTGCATATGTTGGATACTATTATTATTAACTCTTTGTTAAACAGTGGTCTGGGTGTAAGCAAATTTTCTAAAGTGCAGATTTTGAGTTACAAATTGTCTATGTAGTTACTACTTTCTGTTTTGGTTGAAAATGAGAGCCCATCTCACTCCTTGATCAGGAAATGATTTGAAGCAGTGTTTTGAATACTGAGAGACAGTGCACCTGGGGACTGGCAAAGTTTTCAGCAGCCAGCCTTTAAGTCCTTTGTGATGTAAATAACTCCTCAGATTTCAGCTCTTGGTGTTTTATTCCTTAAGGACTGCCAAATTTGCACTATTTCTGTTCATGTACTTTAGCAGCAAAAGCTGTGATTTAAAAAAATAATTAAAAATAATCATCAGTAACTGCATTCAGTCGGTAATTAGCATTTATAATTCAAGATATGAAATGTTGTACCTCAGCAGACAATTAACCAGATGTTGTTGATATTTGTTTGGCTACTGTATTTTACCATCTGGCTTAAGGAGTTGGTTAAAGTTACTCTGAATAACCTCCAGATGCTCAGCCTTCAAATACAATGGAACATCTTGTGCTGTGCTCTATATTCGTAACATTCTGATGGACTAATTAAGTGATCAGAACATTCTCTGTGGAGTGCAGGAGGGAAGTGAATTGGAACTTCTGAGTAAATACTCACAACTGAAAGATACCATATGTTTCTAATGCAGTCATACATTCACTTTTGTCTAAAATAAGCACAAATGATTATTTCAATATCCAGACAGAATGAATTCATTATGCTTTTCATAAATGTTTTCTGATCTAATCATATACTAACTTTTCCTGGTTTGTGAAGTACTGATTTGTAAATAAGATTATTTTTTTCTATAAATAAAAACAACAGTTTCACTGCATGTTGTCAAAAATATCTGAGGAAGTAAAATACAAATTCATGAGACCTTTTTTTTTTTTAGTGCTTTTCTGAAATTGGGTCAGGTAATTGTGTTGTGAAAATGTGTTTATTTTTATTCAGCTGCAAAAAATCTGTAACTGGGGCACTTGGGGAAAAAATGTCAGTGTTTTTCCAAGCATCATTTGCAAGTTAAAGGATAAAACAAAAGAAGTTGAATCAAAGGAGTGTTTACTTCTATGTATTTGACAGTCTGTGCAAAGGTTCCTATCCTGCTGGTGTGTATCAGGCTGAGTGATGGATCTTTTCCCCTGCAGAAGGACTCTGCTGGTGGTTATGATACAAATACAATGGAACATCTTGTGCTGTGCTCTATATTCGTAACATTCTGATGGACTAATTAAGTGATCAGAACATTCTCTGTGGAGTGCAGGAGGGAAGTGAATTGGAACTTCTGAGTAAATACTCACAACTGAAAGATACCATATGTTTCTAATGCAGTCATACATTCACTTTTGTCTAAAATAAGCACAAATGATTATTTCAATATCCAGACAGAATGAATTCATTATGTGTTTCATAAATGTTTTCTGATCTAATCATATACTAACTTTTCCTGGTTTGTGAAGTACTGATTTGTAAATAAGATTATTTTTTTCTATAAATAAAAACAACAGTTTCACTGCATGTTTCAGGTAATTGTGTTGTGAAAATGTGTTTATTTTTATTCAGCTGCAAAAAATCTGTAACTGGGGCACTTGGGGAAAAAATGTCAGTGTTTTTCCAAGCATCATTTGCAAGTTAAAGGATAAAACAAAAGAAGTTGAATCAAAGGAGTGTTTACTTCTATGTATTTGACAGTCTGTGCAAAGGTTCCTATCCTGCTGGTGTGTATCAGGCTGAGTGATGGATCTTTTCCCCTGCAGAAGGACTCTGCTGGTGGTTATGATACAAGTGGTCAGTGGATGCATCTGCTGCTGTGGCTGCTGTCTAGGAAACAGTAGTAGGGAGGAGCAATAAGACTTTGCCTGCTTTCCTGTTTGGTTTCAGTGCTGAAACCATTTTTTTCACTGGAAAATTAATCTGGGAGGTTGGTGTTCCAGAGGTGCTTAACAGACCTTTAACATGACTTAGGCCAGTTCCAGAGTATATTTTAGGAGATATTTGCTAATAAGCTGCTGCCTGCATGAGTGATTTTTGACCACCTTTGAATTAAGGCAGTGCAGTTAATTGGCTGTGTTTAACACCCCCAGGTTTCCTTCTTGTCAGGGAAGAGTGAGGAGTGATGCTCTAAGTACATTAAACACATCTTCATCTGCCACAGCTCCTCTTCTTTTCAAGTCCTTGTGGGTTATGTCTGAGGGGGACTTTATTCTCAGATAAACCACAGACCTCTGTGTGGCTTATTAGACTCTTCAGGTTTGGTTTCAGCTTATTGATAAACATATTTCAAAACCAAAGTTACCGCAGCCTCATCATGAGAAGTGACTGCAGAGGGAGAAGAAAATAAGGGCTATGTGTATAGAAACAGAGGTGAGGTGATCAGCCTTAGGGCACATGGGTAGAGACATGCAGATCAACATAGACCTGATGTTTTAATCCTTGGTTCTGCTGCCAACACTGTAATAACATGGAAAAATGTGAAAAATCTTGCCTAAGACTGGATTTGATTATAGCAGCAACCTTCCTCTCTACAGAAGGTAATAATGGACCTTAGCACTTTGCTGACAGAAATCTGGCTGCTGCTTTAAATAAAGGGAAACAATTTCTGCCTTCTTGTGTCCTGTAGGTTTCTGCTAAAACGTGGATATGGTTTGGAGGAGAATGTGGAGTGGGACAAAATGAACTGACCAGTTTGCATGTGGTGTGACTGTAGTGGTTGGTTGTTCAAACTGTCAGATGAATCAGAGGATGAGATGGTCTCTTGCAAATTTAGTTGTTTAAGAAATTACTTCCCCAGCTGTTCTGCTATTTAATTTACATTGATTCTTTCTGTGCTGTGGGAAAAAGAGACTTCCAGCCAGGGATGGTTATCTCTGGGTTGTGTCTGGTGACATGTTAAATTGTTTGATCGTGATCAAATAATCCTTTTTCATCATATGTCAGGTGTACATGACTTTGATGTTAAACACTTGGCAGGTGTTCTTTAAGCACTTATATGAGCACTGTGAATTCACAAGTATGTTGTTTTTTATTTGTGTAGAATTCTTGATTTAGATCTGGTCGTTAGAGATGAAGATGGCAACATTTTGGACCCAGAGCAGACCAGCACCATCAGTCTTTTCAGGGCACATGAAATTGCTTCTAAGCAAGTTGAAGAGAGGCTACAGGAAGAAAAAGTAAGATGTACTGTGGCTTTTCTGTGGGAGACATAAAACTTTTAACTAACCAGGTGACTGTTATTTTTAGCATTGGTAATGAAGAATTGGATATGTTTATGAAGAATTACTAGGCTTAAACATTTGGTAAGAAATTGTATGTCTTAAGCAATCTGTTGGAAATCCTAATATAAACAAAGATCACTGGAGTTAGAGACTTGACAGAAAACCCCTCTTCTATGTGAGAGCTTTTAGGAAAGTTTGATAGTGGTTGGATATTTGCTAGGCAAAGTTAAATTGAAGTTTTTTCTGTTCTTGAATTCCAGTCTCAGAAGCAGAATATCGATATCAACAGACAAGCTAAGTTTGCTGCCACTCCTTCATTTGCTTTATTTGTAAATTTAAAAAACGTAGTCTGTAAAATAGGAGAAGATGCTGAAGTCCTGATGTCTCTCTATGATCCACTGGAATCAAAATTCATCAGGTTGGTTTACTCTTGAGTGTACTCCCTGATTTGTGCTTGCTCAAAGTAGAGAGGTAGTTTTGCAGGATGAGAGGGTTTATGGAAGTTAAATTCCTGTGAAGTGCTTAGGACAGGATCACCTGGGAAGCAGCAGTGCAGCAGCTCTTGGTCATGGTCTGCACAGCATCAGGGAAGTCCCTTCACCTTGGGAACATTTCAGGGCTGATTTGTTCTTTATCCTGCTGTGCCTGTGGCTCCCAAAGGGCAGAGTCTAAGTGAGACGTGAACAGCCCTGCAAGGCTGTGTGCCTTGACACAGCCTTGGCTCTGAATCTGGGAGTTGGATGTCTCCATCCCATGCTTCCTTAAACAAGTTCTTGCACTTTGCTCCTGAGGGACTGCTTTCTTTTGTAAACTATATACACCAAGGGTATAGATCAGCTTTCCACTAAATAAGCATTATTTTTTTTAGGATAAGTAGCTTGGGTTTAAAATAGTTTTCTGCAAATTCTGAAGTTGCTTTCACATGCTTATGTTAAAGGAAGCCTTTGAAACAAATAGTCCTCAATTATTGTTCTTTCAGTGAAAACTACTTGGTGCGTTGGTCAAGCTGTGGACTCCCCAAAGACATAGACAGATTGCATAACCTTCGAGCAGTATTCACTGTAAGTGTGGGCACTGGTTCAGCTGGCAGGTCCTTAAGCAGTTGTTCCACAGCTTGTGAGTAACTGAGGAATGTGATGATGTTCATGCAAACAGTGTGAAGTTACCTCTGCAGGTGGTGATCCTGAGGAAGGCTCATGTAGGATGTTTCTCATATGTGGCTACCAGATATTCTTGACACGTGGCTAAACCAAAGTTGGTCTTTGAAGTTATAAGTTACTAGAAATGATTTGGCCTCCTAAGAAATTAATTTATATGGAAGTCAAGACTTTTAAATGCTGTTACAAAAACTCCTTCACTCTGAGAACGATTTGGCCTGGTGCTCGAGACTGGCATGGCAAGGGTGTGTTCTGAGGAGCCAGCCTTCTGCCTACTAAAAAGGGACTTGATATTCAATTAGTGTAAAGTAACCCAAAGAAATGACTGTTTCTAGGACCTGGGCAGCAAAGACCTGAAAAGAGAGAAAATCAGTTTCGTGTGTCAGATTGTGCGAGTGGGCAGGATGGAGCTGAGGGACAACAACACCAGGAAGCTGACCTCGGGGCTGCGGCGCCCCTTTGGAGTAGCAGGTAACTCTGTGCCCTGGCACTCTCTAGGTCGAGTTAGGTCCTGGCATAGCAAGTTGGGTGTGTGAAACTCCCACGGAGCTGTGTAACTCGGAATTGCTCCTGGGTCCAGGTGAATTGGATTGCTGTGTTGTAGACTTCACTGCAGCTTTCGGGACTCACATTTTGCCTGGCGGTGCCAAAGGTTATTTGCAAGGTGATGATATTCTACAGGAAAAATCTGGAGTTGCACAGTTGATAACTCCATCCCCCTTCTGAGTCGTCATTGCCTCCCGTATCCCACTGATTGGTTCCCCAGTCCCTTAGCTTGGATGGCAGGAAAAAAAATTTAATGAGAAACTGGTCAAGCATTGGAATGAGCTGCCCAGGGAGGTGGTGGAGTCACCATCCTTGGAGGTGTTGAAAACACTTGCAGATATAGCACTTGGGGCTATGGTTTAGTTGGCATGGTGGTGTTGGGTTGATGGTTGGACTTGATGATCTTAGAGGTCTTTTCCAACCTTAATGATGGGATTCTATGATTCTAGCATTCCCTCAGTACCCCCTTCCCATGTTGATCACTTCATTCAGCACACTTTGTTTTTCTTTTCAGTAATGGATGTTACTGACATAATTAATGGCAAGGTGGACGATGAGGACAAGCAGCACTTCATCCCATTTCAGCCGTAAGTAGGGAACAGCTTAAAGAACAAGCAGAAGTTGAATGAATTAAGATTTTAGCTTTCATTTGAAAAAAGAATAAACCAAACAAAAAAACCCACAAACATTTTAAACTTTTGGAAGAATCTTCTGTAGATATTCTGAAGTTCAACTTATTTCAGTGTGTTATTTTATCTTGAGTAGTACTTAGATTTTTTTTCCAGATAATTTCCCTTAAATTATAATAGTGATAACCCCAGACACTTCTTTTTTTCATGTCTTGAGATTAAGGCAAGCATTCCCAGGTTTGCAGTCTTGTTTACTTTTTCTTTCAAGATGTCAGGGTGCTAAGGTGTAAGGGGTGAAATGCTTAAAATCAGAACATTGCTGGTTTTGCTCTGCCTGAGGTTAATCAAGACCAGCAGTGTTGCCAACATCCCCTGCAGGTGACTTCTATGAAATTAGTAAAAGATAATATTTATCTTCATTTTGGTCGCAGGTATAACACTGTAACCAGAGTACTAACAAAAGCTGGGAATTTAAAGGATGGCTTCATAAACCTCCTGCAATATCATTTTATAATTCAGCTTTATCACATGCGTTGTAGCAGAAACCTTAAGTATTTTGGTTGGATGATAAGGGAGAAGATGTTGCTGCTGCACATACCTGTTTGAGCTGGTTCCCAGCATCAAGGAGACCAGTCTCCTACCTGGATTTGGTCTTATTTTTAGTCACCTAAAGCTGCAAACCTTCCCACAGTGACTCTAAGGTTGCTGACATGGAGTTTGACAGATACTATTTTGAAGTAATTAAATCAGCTAATAGCAAATATGGAGTTGATATCCTTTAAAGTATGGACATACATGAATTTTAAGATACTATCAAAGATGATTTTTGACTTCAAGCCACAAAATCATATTAAGAAAAATGGGTTTAATGGCCTGAATTCTTGTGAATGTGTTTGTAGGAAGAGCTTTTAGCAGTAAAAGCTTATTAACAGAAAGAATGTGTGGCAAATACTATGGTCTGTCCATAGTTCACAGAGGCCTTTTTTTTTTATTCCATGAAGTGGATAAAGGTAGAAAGGATAAGTCAAATAAAGGTGCATAAAATCTGAAAGCTTAGTTTTCCCATTGTGTGCAGTGTTAAGACTGCCATCTCTTCAAAACCACAAACTGTACTTCTTTAGCCAAATTCCTTGGTTAATCTGCTAATGGATATTCAGAGGGTGTTGATAATATATATTTTTTAAAAAAGCTTAAATAATCTAATCTCCAATTCACTTTATTTTGGAAAATAGACTTAATTCAGGAAGCCCCTGTGGTTTGAAAAGGTAGGGCTCTTGAGAGGGCTGCAAGGTCTGGAGGTGCTCCAGGGAGTGGCTGATCAGTTTTGCTGCATGTAGCAGGGTAGGGTGTTCATGTGAAAATCAGAAATACGATTCAGTTTTTCTACTAGAACAGGGTTTTTTTAGGCAAGGGTGCATTCATGGTAGGTTCATTGTGTTGTAAACAATAGCAAGCTTATTTTTCAGTGAGTGTGGAAGGATGCAGTGAAAATGAATCTTTGTGCATCAAAGTGGATGCTAATGGAACATCTAGGTTTCTGCTCCATTAACACTGATTTATTCTTTCTGTACACACAGATCAGCTTTTGGAAAAACTGTACAGTGTGATTTATATATTTTTTTTTCTGCCTAAATTAAAACATTCCTCTGAAGAAGTGTATTGCAAACAATATGAACAATTGGGAAACGGGCAATGAATACTGGTGTCATTATTTCCAACATAGGCTTAAGCTCTATACCTGAGCCACATTTTTCTTCTCATTCCATGCTTTTGCTTCTGTTGTGCCACATGCAGTTCTGTTCCCACATCTTTGTGTTTGTGTTCATTCACTAGTCACCAGCACAATGGCTGTCAAAAGCACTTGGCAAGTTGACTTGAAATGACACTTAATGCTGCTGTTTATTTATAATTTCCATCTCTTCATTCCTTCATCAAGTTTAACAGAACGTTGGGATTATCTGCCTCTCTCCTGTGCCATTTCTGTGAGGTTGGCGGTAGCTTTTGCTTCAGGTGGGATGCGCTGCTGCTTCACCTGTAGAGTGACAGGAGGTGTTGCAGGGCCAGTCTGCTCTATATATTAAAGAGAAAACTGCCCGTGTGGGTTTTCACTGCTTAGCAGGGGGTTCTCAGGTGGGAGGTGTCCTTCCTCTCCTCACCAAGTGCTCCTGGGGCCTGTGCATGCAGTAACAACCCAGGCGAGCTGCACTTCGCTGGGGTAGAGCAGCGTTCTTCTGATTAATGATCTTCCTCTGTCTTTCTTGTTACCTTTCCTGTCCTTTGTCTTGCGTCGACTAATAAACACTCTTTGTCACAACTATGATATGATCTTTTGTGTTCCCTTGTTACTGTGACTTCTGGTTTTCTGTGACCCTTTGTTTCCTGGTGTTGGTCGTCATGTGCATCCTCCAGGCTAGCGTTGGATGACGCCATTCGACACAAGCAGCTGAACATATCATCCCGTTTTTCACCCAGGGTGGCAGGGGAGAATGATTTCCTTCAGACTGTTATAAACAAAGTGATTGCTGCTAAAGAAGTTAACCACAAGGGTCAGGGTAGGTACTGTTCTTTTTATACACTCGTGTGCATAAAAACTGCTCCTCGCTTGATTTGCAGCGTGTGATAAGGTTAATTTTGGAATCAGGGGTGCATTATATTACCTTCCCTTGCTCATTGCTGTTTGGGAACATAAAATGTGTTTCCACTGTTTGTTCCACCTCTTCTCCATCCCTCAGGGCTTGTTCTGCTGTTCCCCCAGCCCACACCTTTCCCCTTTGCCCCATGTGAGCTCCAGAGATTGTTCATCCCTTCTCTGCATTGTCCATCACTTGGACATCTTTGTATTTCTGTACTGGGGAGTTGGCTCTTGTGCTCTTGAGCTTCTGACTTTGGCCTCCTCATGTTGAAGGGAGGGGTTTTCCCTTCCTTGTTTTCCTGCTTGGCAGCTGCACTTGCAGCATTTGGCTTTCATGTTGAAGGGAGGGGTTTTCCCTTCCTTCCCTTCCTTATTTTTCTGCTTGGCAGCTGCACTTGCAGCATTTGGCTCCCTCTCCAGAAGACCATGGCATTTCTCTCACTGGAGCTGGGAGGGGGAAGGATGGAGGCAGAGCAGGGCAGCCCCCTGACACCTTCTCTTACAGGCTGCTTGTGTCACCACTCCTGACTCTGCTGGCCTGAAGCTGAGCAAGCTTCCAGAGTTTCAAAAAAGAACAACTCCAAAAGCTTTGGGTTTTTTTGTGTGTCTGTGTATACAGAGTCAGTGTTGTGCAAGGTCAGGGCAGGGTTTCCAGTACACACTGGGTATGTGAATACCTGGATCAGTTTTAGGGAGTGTCTGAAGAATAAACCCAGGGAAAATGACATTTTTTTTCCTGAAAAAAATACTTCTTTGTTGATTTTTACTAATTAATATCAAATAAAAATCTAAATAAACTTGTAAATATTATGATTCCAAAAAGGATCACTTAGATCTTCTTTCACCCCCAGTTTTTCCCTGTGGCTGTTGTTTATTGGAAAGGAGGAAACATTTTCAGCTCCTTAGATTCATTTTGAGTTCTTTCCTTAAGAAAGGCACCCAAGCAGACAGAAAAGGATTAAGATTTGTAGCTTAGCCAGCCAGTGAAGGTGCAGTTACTGTTTAATGACATAGCAGTTGGAACCATCTCTGGCAACAAGTCAGCAAATAGCCTTTTGTAGGACATTCTGGTAGCAAAGAAAGCTGCCAAATGTATACACAACAAATAGGTAGCTAATTGTGTGTGTAACAGGATAACCCACAATTTGTTCTAGAGATAAACATTTTTAGGATATTTTTCACAGATTTTAATTTTGGAATTTTCTTCTGCAAATTGCTGTAATTATTTCTTGCTTAAACTTGATTGCCAGTCACTTTACCAGGTGTGTAAGACTTCTTAATTTTTTTTTTCCTGCCTGCTTTGGTATCTTGCAACAACTGCCTGATGTTAGTTGGCAAGCAGCAGCTTTTTAGTGGCTGCTTCTGCTACTGAAGAGAAAAATGTCAGCTGTGTAGAGCTGATGCTGTAGATTTCTTCATGCTCAGTGCAGTAAAAACAACTTAGGGGGGTGGTGGTGATGAATCAATTCAGGGTATGTGTTTGCTCTTGGCATCTTGATGTTGGTTGTAATACACAAGTTTCTCTATTCAAATCAGTGTTGCTACTTCTCTTTCTTCTTGTGGAAGATAAACATTTCATTAGAAAGAACTTGTGAGAGTTCAAAGGATAAGATACAAGCTTGAGGCAGTTCTGCTAATGTCTTAATAACTGTATTTCCACAAGAAGAGTTCAGTGAAAA
Organism: Chaetura pelagica; assembly: GCF_000747805.2. Lineage (NCBI taxonomy): Eukaryota > Metazoa > Chordata > Aves > Apodiformes > Apodidae > Chaetura > Chaetura pelagica. Next base: position 821,762 of record NW_009953956.1, read on the forward strand.
GAGAAGGGCAGTTCTGTGAGGAGGTGGGATTCTTCTGGGGTCCCCCTGGCTTTGTGCCCAGGGCTCAGCAGGTTTGCTTCCTCTGTCACAGGGCAGACTTCAGCAGGTCCAGCTGATAACCAAGTGTTTCCTCCTTCCAGTCTGCTGTAGGGGCTGGCTCACCTGTTGTTCTTCCAAATGGAGACCTGTTGGATTGAAGTTTTTAGACTGTGAATAAAAATGTTGCCTTTAGTAAGTCAGTGTATGGGGACCTACCTGGTGCATTAAGACCTGCCTCCTCCGGGCCAAGATGCCTTCTAGATAATATTGCTGCAAAGTGCACAATATAAAGGCCTGAGTCCTTGTCTTGCACAGATTTCCAGTTTCCCAAGCCAGTCAGGGTGGGGATTTTAAACAGTTTTCCAGAAAGTCTGATATAATCTGACATACTTAGATGTGCTGACCTCATGTTTCTGCTTGAAGCAGTGGGATTTTTTTTGTGTTTTAAAATACTTTGCTCTTTATTTACAAAAAAATACACATTTCAATTATCTTAATGTACTTTCTTAGATTTCAGAATGTATAAGAAGAAATCTCCAGTGACTGAAAAAAAACCCCACTGGTTTAATAATTGTGATTTTTGCACAACAGGTTTGTGGGTGACTTTGAAACTTCTTCCAGGAGATATCCATCAGATTAGGAAAGAGTTTCCACACTTAGTGGACAGGTCAACAGCTGTGGCTCGGAAAATGGGGTTTCCTGAGATTATTATGCCTGGTAAGCCCTTGTGTGAATTAATGCTGCTTTGTTAAATTTTAGCATTGTTTAAATATCTCTGTATGTAAGCTTTTTTTTTTGGGAAAAAAGATAATTTGAGGTGTAGTGTGCATCAGAAATAATGAGTCATCAAAGGATTTTCTCATTGAAAATAAACTGCTTTGGTGATCCAAATGTGCTGCATCAATAAATAAAACTAACAGCTCTCTCCAAACCATGTGGTGTCACCTTGACAGTGGAGATGCTCCTCTTTCTCCAGTGAAGAAAAATGTATCCAAAATAATTGCTTCATATTTTCTCCCTAGTAAGGGTATTTATTAAACTTGCATCCTGTGATGAATCCAAACCAGAAAGGTTTTCCTGAGGAACAAGCTTTGATTTAGAGCTGTGTAAGTCTCTTAGGATTTGTACTGAGTTTGGATAGTATATTTGAAAGAAACTGTGGTGCCTTTTTTAATACCTATATTCATTGGATGTTCAGTTCTGTTCACAAAAAACAACCCCAAAACCACAGTGCTTCTTGAAATAAAAGCTGCCATAAGCAACAGACTACAGAAAATACCTTGCAGTGAGTGTCCTTCTTGGATTGCTGGACTCCAAAGAATCCACTAGATATTTCCAAAAAAGATCCCATCTCCAGCTCTCCCTGTCATTTCTGTGTTAGTCAGGTATTCCATTCTATGTCCAGCACAGTGTCAGTGCCTCAGCACCTCTGTTTGCTGTTGACCCCATGTTGGCTCATAAAGCATCTGCCTCATTAAATTACTGCAAATCCTATTTCCACAAGCTGTTTCCAAAATTTCAATTGAACTGGGGAGTAGCTGAGGACCATTTTAAGACACAAGGGTACATACAACCCTCCCCTGTAGCCCCCAAGCAGCAAAAACATCAGATCACCTCCCCACTTAATGAGTTAAAGAGACCTCTGTAGACTATGTTAATATTTTTAAATTGCAAAATATCTGTATATGGGATAAATTAATGACTGTGTTGAAATTAATCCTTTTGAATTAAGAAGGAAAAGTTGTATTAAAAAAAGCAACTGAGGTGGTTTTTGAGTGATAATGGGATGTACTCTTGATGATGATGTGATATGCTTGATTTTGTGTTTCTTGGATTCAAGTTGCTGCACTGAGTCGAGAGCTGAGACTTGACAAGTCTGAGCACAATTTTAGCTAACCAGCTCTTTTCAGTGCTACTAGCTTTGAACGTTCAAGCAGCTGTGGCTTTTAAATATTTTGCCATGTATGATTCCCTTACTGAAATGTGCTGATCCTTTTTTCTGTGCATCCTTGGTCTCACAGATCAGCAGGTACAGGTGGTAGAACTAGTAAGAACTTGGTGCTTTGCCTTGTCTTTCAGGGGACGTTCGCAATGACATCTACGTGACGCTGGTGCAGGGGGACTTTGACAAGGGCAGTAAGACAACAGCAAAGAATGTAGAAGTGACAGTGTCTGTTTATGATGAAGATGGCAAAAGATTAGAGGTATTAAAGTGTTTGATGTGTGGGTTTTTTTTATTTTTGTTACATGTCTGCTTAAGCCTTTTCAACTTTTTTATCTTGGTCGGCTTAAGTCCCTGTTTTTATTTACAACAAAATCCTCTCCTTTGTTATAACTAAATAAATCCTATCTTATCAGTGCATGCACTTTGATGCTCATTTCATCAGGAGCTTTGAGCATGGGCCATTTTGTCTCATTTTGACCTATTCCACTACTATTTTTTTCTTTGTTTGAGTGAAAAAGTGAAGTTTAAGATAGACATAAACGTTTCAATTTGTGTTTTCAAGAACGTTATTTTCCCTGGTGCTGGTGATGAAGCCATCTCAGAGTACAAGTCAGTAATATATTACCAAGTGAAGCAGCCTCGCTGGTTTGAGACTGTAAAGGTATTTAAACTGTTACATTATCTTCTGTGTGGGTTTATATGCAATTAATACAGGTTTTAGTGGGGAGCCTTGAGAATGAAAACTAAGGCAGTTCAGTGCTTGTGGTCCTTGGCTCAACTCAGGAAGTCTTTTGGAGACTCCTCAAAAATAGATTTGACTTTTATTGCATAATGAATTTTATTTAATCCTTTTGGTCAAGAAACTGTTATGGGGGCACTCCAACATGTGTTTGGGCGTGATTTATTCTGTTTCAATGAATCTGATCTAAAGAATTCAGATATGAAAGTTAAATTCTTCTCTGTGAGGTTGGTGAGACACTGGCCCAGGTTGGCCAGCCAAGTTGTGGGTGTCTTGTCCTTTAAAGTGTTTGAGGCCAAGTTGGATGGGGCTTGGAGTAACCTGGTCTAGTGGTAGGTGTCCCTGCCCATGCAGAGGGTTGGAACTGGATGATCTTTAAGGTCCCTTCTAACCAAAAGCAGTCTGGGATTCTATGAAAACAAACTTGCTGTGGTGATGAATTTGTCAGTCTTTTGGATTCTGGCTGATTAGTGCTTTAAGCTTGCTGGATTTGCTTGGGTAGTAATATTTTAGCTGAAAAGTCAGGTTTTAATGATACAAAGGAGGCTGATGTTAGCTTTATAAAATATAATCTGTCTAGTTTAGTCAGTGGGGGCAGTACCTATGTGCTGAGAAGGCACAAAGCTACACCCCCCACCATTGTGATTTTCCAGGGGGATCTGCCCTTTCATGCTCTTCTATGGCAAAATGAAGCTGGGACTTCCATTAAGCTTTTTGAAAGAGCCAGGCATACTGTTGAAAGGTGTTTAGATTGGATGTGGTGGTGGATGCTGATGGTTGAAGATGCTCTGCTGACTGTTTTCCTTTGTCCTCTTCCCCCACCCCTGCAGGTGGCAATCCCCATTGAAGACGTGAACCGCAGTCACTTAAGGTTCACGTTCCGCCACAGATCATCACAGGACTGTGAGTAATTTAGCCTTTTCCTTATGGGGCTTGTCAGCATCTGGTGCCAAAATCTGCTGAAACAGGCATAACATTCCTAATCTGTAACTGACTATTGTAATGGCTTTTTTTTTAGTACAGAGATAGGGGTTTTTTAATCTGCTTATTTTACGTTAGCATCCTGGCTTCTTTTTCCTTTTGCATCTTCCTCACTCTTACCCATCAGCATTAAATTGTCCTTTTCCTGCCCAGTTGTTTCTCCAAGTCAGATAAAAGGGCTAGTGAATCAAGCTTTTAGTTAGCAACTGACAAGGTTGTTGTAGTGTGTATCTTCAAGGGATGTGGATCGGGAGTTGTAAAGATATTTAATAACCCTGTGTGTGAAACATAAAAGTGAGAGTTTATAACGGGCTTGGCCTCAGTAATTGAAGACTTTAAGGATTTAGGAACTTGGCTTCTGCTTCTGGTTCTCAGACTGGCTTGTGGTTGTTTTGAAGTAACATTGGCCTAAAAGATATTTGAGAGCTTGTGGTTTTCCTCTGCTTCCCTGTGATGCTGGTGTCAGCTGAGTTGCTTTGAGCTGTTGAGGATGGGATGGAGACACCAGGCATCTTCCATTTGTCAGCAATTGCTTTGTAGCAAACTTTGAGGCTTGGCCTTTCTTGTGATGATGTTCATTCCATAGAGTGGTTACAGGGGCTGTCTCACTCGATAGGAAACCTTCCAAAAACTGCAGCAGAATTTTTTTCTCCAGACTAAATGTACAGAAAAGAGTGTTAATCCTTTAGTGAGTAATGACTAGATATCATTTAAGATGTGCAGCATCTTCATGTGCACTTACCTGTGCCATGTGTAGTAACTTACCCAGAGGGGTTATTTAATTCAAGGTGTATATTTTGCAACTTGATCATTAAGTAAAGATTTACTTAGTTCAGGTAATGATAGTTGCTAATGAAAACAATGTACAGAAAATTAGTGTCATTAGTGTCAAAATGATGGTGGTGCATCACAAATTACTAGGTTCAGAAATATTTTTGTGATTATTCAAATTTAAGTTGTCCATGGTTTAAATATTCATTGGAGGCTGTGCCTTAGAGCTGCAGGGCTTTCTCACAGGCTGCTCGGGCTATTTTAAGTTGATTATTTTTCCTTCAGGTTTTTCTTTATGATTTCTACTTGCCCCATTGCTTTGTTTTTTCCTTCTCTTGACAAGAGGTTTTAAACAATGAGAGCAAACTAAATGCATTTGCTAGTTCATCTTAGCTGTAGTGTGCGTCAGCTTTCAGAAACTTAAGCACTTCATCTGTGGTTGTAGTTGCAGTTGCTGATTTGGTTCTGATATTCCCCTTATAAATGATAGAGCCCTGATGAGATCCTCAGTGCTGATCTTTAAGTAATTGTTCTAGATACCAAGCACATTGCCACTGCAGCTTCTAACTCCAAAAAACCTGAATGTTATAAATGCATCAAATTTCTTTTTTGTTTTTAAGAAGTTGCTTTAATTCAGCTTTGAAAGTGATCACACAGAGCATAGAAATGTCCTGCATGTAGTTGCTTCTGCCATGGTCTGATTGTTGAGCATTTATTTCTCCTTTTTTTTGCTCTACCTTGAGTTTAGAAGACCCCCAATTTCTTGTACCTTTTTTCTGACTGAGAATCTTCAACTGTTGTCATTTGTTTATAGGTTATCCGTGCTTTTTGAGATTAGATGGACTGTCTGTATTAGTACCCAATACTTAATTGTGCTGCTTTGTTTTGTTACAGCCAAAGATAAATCTGAGAAAATATTTGCCCTAGCATTTGTGAAGCTCATGAGATATGATGGAACAACTTTGAGAGATGGAGAACATGACCTTATAGTTTACAAGGTAGAATTTTGAGATACTTTAGTCTTTCCAGAGTATCTGGCTCAGTGTGAGTCCTACAGCAGGGCATTATTGTTACAGAATTGCACAATTACTCTGTTATATCAAGCAATGAAATACAAGTACTGTGCAGTTTGCATATTTGGCAGACTGATTTTTAAACTTGGAGTATGTTTTACTGGCCATCTTTTAATTTTGATGGTGCTTATTATTGAGTTTTATGTGAGTTTTCATGTCTGGGAAATGTTTTTTCTCCAGCCCTTTTTACATCTGTCTTGACTTGAATCTGTGGACAGGCTAGTGCTGAATTACTGTTGTAAAAGACCAGTTGGGTGCCTCAAGTTCTGGAGCAAACCTAAGAAAATCCAGTTGCAGATAATATTTTTTTTTTATTATTACCAAGGCTTTTTACTAGATACTTGAGAATTGTTTCATGTTGCATTTAAAACACTACTGCAGGCAGAAGCAAAGAAGCTGGAGGATGCCTCCACGTATTTAAGTCTGCCATCCACTAAAATAGAGTTGGAGGAAAAAGGACACTCTGCAACAGGGAAGAGCATGCAGAACCTTGGAAGCTGCACCATCAGCAAAGACTCTTTCCAGATTTCTACTCTGGTTTGTTCAACAAAGCTGACCCAGAATGGTAAGTTCACAGAGCTGCTGCAGCTCCTGTGCTGCTGACCCTGCCTTTTTCACCCTCCTTCCTCTGAGTGGATGATGGGTTGTTTGCCACAAAGTCTTGGATTAAATTGTCTGGATGCAGCAAAAGCATCTACTTAGTGTGTGGACTGTTCAGCCTTTCTCTGCCCGTGGGCTTTGGTTTGCTGTAGAGCAGTACATGTCTAAGAAAACAGAAGAATCCCAAGTTAAATGGGAATATTATTTGTCATATCATTGAATATTGCAGTACAGTGAAAACAGGTTCTGTGGCACTTGATTTCTCTGCAGGTATGAATAATAGCACCGAGGAGGAGGATGAGTTTGCTTTCAAGAGTAGGTAATAGCACAGCTCTGCTCCCAGATGAGCTCTTAGGTTATTTCCAAGGTGCAATATTCATATCTTATGCCTGAAGAAAGCCCTGATGTTTTCTTGTGTTGGGCAGAAAGAATGAGAGCATGAGAATGTGCTACATGAAGCTCACACTCATGTTCCCACATCCTCACATGAACACAGAGTACCAGGAATGGAGCTGACACATCTTGTTCCTTTTAAAACTTGCCTTACATACATTTGTCATGTGTATTTGTCTGCTGGTTGGCTGCTTCCAAAGGCTTTGGGAAGCAGAGCTGATGGCAGCCAGCAAAGCAAATATTTCACATTTCCAGACTGTGCCCTTTCAGTAATTTCTGTGCTTCGTTGCCATGGAACAGTCCCTTGTTCTACCAGAAGTAGACAGTGTGGGTGGGTCATGGAGATGTGAGTGAGTCATGCCAGGGAAAGGGATCATTCCTTCATGACTCAGGAGAAGGGAGGGCTTAGTTCAGATACATATGCTGGGAGCTGAGGTCATGGATGAGGATGGGGGGGTTGGTGGGTGGGAATAATGATAAAATTGTCAAGTTAATGTGCCAAGCTCCTCTGTCCAGGGGAAGGTCTGTTCTGACTTCGTAGTCAACTCCAGTTTTCTTGCAGGGTTTTTCAGTGGCATCTCTGTTACAGGATGTCCTGGTGTTTGTATGCAGAGCACATCAGGTTCACTGCAGTCTGGCAGCCTTACAGCCTAACAGGGTGTTTAGCAAAGAATTTGGAACTGAATTTGGAATTCCATAGCAAAGATGGGGATCATAGCTCAACAGTGACACGATGGTGTGGGGGTTTTGTAGGACCCAGAAAGCAGCACCTGGAATGGAGTTGCTTTGTGTGTGTGATATGATTAGGGTTTGTTTTTTACTTCTAATGCTTATTAGAAGTTGGGATTATTTCAGAGTGATCAATATATTGATGTTGCTTTCACAGAACTATTGTTAAAATCAAGACTGAACATTATTTCATGCTTAATTTCAGTACAATTTGCTTTGAACTTGTGATCTCTATTCAATGTTATTGTTAATTATATTGTCTGGGAAACTTTTTCTGAAAGTTGCCAAAGCCTTTTCTTTCTTCAGAGTATGTTGACATTATTAAACAAGATCACCTTCTACCCTTCAGCAATTTAGAAAAAAGAAAAGAAAACCAAAAAATCATCATTAAATTCCTCCCTCAAGAATAATTCTTCATCTAAAAATTGGCAGCACTGTTCAAATTATAGTTTCTGAAACTAATTGGAACTTCTGTAAAGTTGTTTGTTGATATTCTTCCTTTTAACTTTCTTAAACATTAGTAAATAAAAATGCATGTTTATCCTCATTTACCAAAATGTTGAGCCAAACCAGAATTTTCTCCTTTTGGTCATCCATAATGGTTGTTTCTTCACCCTCCTTTTGGAGTTGGCTTTCAGAGACATTTTTAGCAATTCTGAAAGTATGTTAATAAATCACACAGCTCTCTCCTGCATTGTATTTGATGTTGCAGACATCTTTTTGTAGATGAGCTCTTTGAACACTCACTTGACTTCAGTTCTCTGTGAACCGTAAGTTATTAATGTTGCTTTTCTCTTAGTAATTGATGTCCTTAGCATCTGAAAAGTCTCCAAAATAGCAGCCTTGGCCACTGGTGAGACTTGAGCTATTTTGTTTGAGAGAAAATGATAGTATGAAAAATCTGCTTAGTTAACATCTGAGCAGTTGTTAGTGATTTATTGCAGAACGTGTTACAGCAACACATTGCCTGGCCTTTCCTTAGATTTTGCTTTTCACTTTGAGGAAGGGTAACAATGTAAGACCTCCTGAAAACAAGCAAGAGTCCCCCAACCTCCTCAGGACTCAATGAGATGATCAGGTCTTGGGGGCATCAGAGGTTCATGTTCATCATCACTTTGTCTCGTGGTCAGATTCTTCTCCTCTGCCAAGGCAGGAGACAATGTTCCTCCTCCCATATCCACAGGACTGTGGCAGTGCATGCCTTTATTTTCATGATGCTCTCAAGATTTACTGGGACAAATATGTCTTTTATGAGCTGAACAAACAGCTTTTTCTCTTTTTTCCTGATTTTCTTCGGTTTTCTTTGGTTTTTAAGGTCAGAAGTGATAAATCTAATCTTGTATGGTATTGGGATATCAGCTTGCAGACCACAGCATCTCAGTAGATGTGTCTGGGGTGGGAAGTGATGGCCCTTCTGTGATAGTAAAGTTGGTTTTGAATCCTTTCCTGAGGTCATGTCCAAGTCAGAGCTGTGTGTTGTTTTTGTTTGCCTTTTTCTGAGTAGCCTGTTGAGCTATGTCAAACTGAGGCCTTGCTTTCTCCTGCACAGGCAGGGTAGTTTTGGTATTTGGATCTTCTTTTTCTGCCAACTACAAGGTAGAGATTGCAGGAGATCCAGAAGGAGGGGCAAAATGGCATCAAAAGTGACATCCCCCCCCTTCATAAAGACCGCCTGTGGATAGTAAATCTTACCCAGGTCTCTTGTAGAACTATCAAAGTGGATGGCCTTTTATTATCAGGGTAATGGGAATAGACCTGAAATTGCTCTGATGGGCTTGCTGGGCAATTTTCCTGATGACCAGTACTCAGAGAGCTGTCCAGTGTTATACCTGTGTTGTTGCTGTTGTGAAGCATCCAGGGTTTCTGTAAGGTTTGTTGAGAGTATTTTTGTGTCCTCTGCCTGAAGGAGTCAAGCCTCTAGTTAATAGTGACTGTTACTGATCTGGAGTCAAGATTTCAAGGAACCAAAGAGACTGTCCTTCAGAAAATAGTTGAGAGGAATTTTACTTAATCATATAGCACAAATTGAAAAGAAGTAAAAAAAAATAAATCAGGTGTTACCATGGCATAAAAATTGAGATGTTAAGACAGGATTAAAATAAAACAAGTAATTAAGCATGGAAAAGCAAATGCTTAGAGTCAAAAGTGAAGATCATTACAAAGAACACATGGAAATGTAGAGTGGAAGTATCTGACTTCAGTGACTGGGCTGTGGGGAAGGTCTGGGTATCTACAGGGAAACCTTTGCATGAGTGCAGGTCAGGGAAAGTATATAACCAAGAAGTTAGACCATTGACTTCTAATTCCTAAATAAGATGTAAATGAAAGTCTTAGTATGTAGTCAATATAATCACTAATTACCTGAAAGCAGAGTTGCTGGTGGCTACTTGGCAGGCAGGGTGTTTGTTCTAAGTCTTTGGAATTGACAAGTCTGCTTCCTCTAATGCCTCCTGATCACGTAACTTTCCCTTGATCTAGGCTGACTAGGCAGTAATTACTGTTTACTGTAGGTTAAAATACTGTTTTAGATTTCCATTTTGTTCTGCTTATTGAGTTATTGTTTACCTAGACCTAATAAAAGAGCAGGACTCCCTGGCCAGCTGGTACCTGGCAGGGGTTCCTGCCCGCAGTGGCACTGAGGGCACCTTTGTGCTGTGTGCTGGAACTTCTGCTTCTCTGGCACTTGGGCTGCTTGGATGTTGCTGTGCACATGGATGTTCCTTTGCTGTGTCATCACGCTGAAAACACACGTGGGTTTGTTTTCTTGGGGCAGCACATGAAGCCGTGCAAAGTCGGGGGGCTAGCTTTTGTTCAGATCATGGCTTTTGTCAAGCTGGTGCCTTTTCAGAATTCAGACTGAAACCAGATTCAGTGGCAGAAAGCTGATGGAAACATTCATGAAACACTTTGGACAACTCATAGAAGGACTTTTCATTCCAGAAGCAATTTTTCTGAGATTCTGGTTTCAGCCTATAGTTTTTCTTGTAGGATACATTAAAAAAAATAAATAAAGAATTGAGGGCTTGGGTTCTTCAGAGCTGTGATGTAGTAAAGTACTCTTAAATTCCACTCCCAAAGAGATAGCTTGGTTTGAGTGTTGCTCAGGGGGGTGTTTACCTCAACAACTGCAGTTCATTCCACTAATAATAATTTTATTGCTTAGAATGCAAGATTTTGGGGAAAGTACAGGAGCTGCTCTGGGTCTCTGCGTGTAATTTCCAGGATACACTGCAGAAGCATGTCCTGGGAAATGCTTTGTTGGCTGTTTGGAAAGTCTGACGAAAAGAAGGGGGTATTGGTTGGAAGAAACCATCTATCCTTACTGTTTAAGAGTTCCATGGGGCAGAATTCACCTAATATTAACCATGCTGGGGTGGGTAATGGGCAGTAATAACCCAGTGGCTACACTGAAGGTAGACACTCCAGGATCTTCTGTTTCTCTCTCTTTGGGGTCTTCTACTGAGGATACCTTAGGGGTAGTTAGTGCTGAAGACTATCTTTTAATGAACAGGGAGGAATTTCCCCCTGATGCTAGTTTGGCTAAGGCAGGATGAGCTTGGGGTGTTGGGTTTGTGGAGGGTTTAGGTCACATCTCAACAAACACCAGGGTGTGTTTCACTGACCGGTGCTCCTGTGGGGTTTGTTGGTATTTCTTAGTGTGCTTATTTGCAGGGGAACTTTGTCACCAGTTGTGACTTGTGTGTGAAGTTTTTCTTAAGCTGGAAAAGGATGATGACTACTGCAGGAGGGAGAGCTGGCCTTCTGTGTTTCCTTACCTATCAGTGAATGATGAAATGACACAGTCACAACTGGGGGAACTAGAATTTTGGGAAGAGACCATTTGCAGCTGGTTTGTTTTGGGATATGATCTGTATCCTAGTTCTCCATTACTTGGAAGCAACCAAGCCATTTGGGCATTGTGAGTTATTAAGCAGACAGCTTTCCACTTAATTAACTTTAGTTTGCAACTGTTTGCCTTGCATTGTGCCTCATTTTCTTTTCCATTTATTCAGTGAGAGCAAAGAAGGTAGAAACATGGATGCTGGAAGAGTCACGACCCTGTAGATCTGGCTGTGTTGGTGGCTGACTAATTTCATTTTGGCATCTTTTTCTAAACACACAACTGGTGTGTGCAACAAATTAAAACTGAGGGATCAGACTTGCTTGGCCTAGATTTTAATGGTGACATTTCAAAAGCTGGCTGCTGTTTTGAAACCCATTCAGAGTTGTTTCTTGATAGAAGTGTTGTACTAGGTCTCTGCACACTGAAAATACATTGTTGTCCAGTGAAATGGCTGACCTAAGGAATTAAACCTGTTTGTCCTGAATATGGGTATGGGGTGTGAGGGAAGAGAAATACCCTGCATGATGGGTTTTTTGTTTCTTACTCCTAGTTGATCTCTTGGGCCTTCTGAAATGGCGATCGAACACCAACCTGTTGCAGCAGAATTTGAAGCAGCTGATGAAAGTTGATGGTGGTGAAGTGGTTAAGGTAAAGAATGTCTTTAAAATAGATTTGTCATCATTACCTTGCTGAATCACATATTTTGAAGCAGTCATATCTTTTTGTTCTTACCCCACCCCTACCCCTTACTGCAGAGGTTTGCATATTAAATTGCAACCAGGTGCCTCTCAGCCTTGTGGATGCTGGTGCCCTTCTCCCTGCCCTCAAAGAGTGTTTCAGATGTTGAGGACTGGTAAAACACACATGAAAAGCTAATTTCTGAACATGTAGGGTGATTTTTTTTATAGGTCTTCGGTGAATTTTTTATGTGCAGGTACGTGAAGCCAAAGGGCATTTTTCTTTGCAAGATTAAAACATGTTGCAACTTTTACGTGATAATGTTAAATGTGTTTTCCATACATGGATGGGGATCACAATCCTACTCTGTGCTGCTGCTGTGTTCAAGTATTTCCCCTGAAAACATTTAGCTGAGCCAAGTTACTTATATTTGCCAAGGCCACTGAATGATGATAGAGACCTACATAAAGAAAGATTTAACTTCGTAAAAGACTAGGCTGGGACTTTATGGACTATGTTGTAAAAAATAAAATCTAAGAGTGTCAGAAGATGCAATGTCTTGGACAGATGTCCCTTAAGGGCCTGAAGTGGTGTTTTCTTGCTTCAATGGGTTGTAATTTAGTTAATAGAAGCATAATGAATGTCTCATCTTGAAGTAACTTAAAACATCTGAGCCTACTGATGCTGCCTTTTATTAAGCAGGGTGAAAATAGTATCTCACATGATTATTTTTTTTTTTCAGGAAGGTTCTTCCTGCTGCTCTTGTGGATCATTAGATAGCTAAAAATTTGACACTGGTATTTGCCTCTGCCAAGCATTGTCATAGTTTTGTCCTTTGTAATTTTTCCCTCTTCTCCAAATGATACTAGAGTACATAGAGCAGGTTACTGCCTGATGGATATTGCTGATTTTTAGGCTGCAGCACAAGGAAGGTTCCAGTAAAAGCAGTATCAGTGTGTTCTCCAGCTGGCACATGCTCACCCTCCCTGTGCTGTTGCAGGACTTGTATGAAGTCATGCTCCCTTCTCCCTGTTGCATAGGGATCTGAGCAGAACTTGATTTATGCACAGGACAGAAGAGCGAATGTTTGTTGCTATCTTCACCAATTTTTTTTTCCAAAGTCCATTGTTTGATATCCATCTGTTCCAGCAATGTTCAGAAAGTCTTGGTATGGACTGCTCTGTTGCACTTCCATAGTCTGCAGTTTGTAACTGTTCCTTTGTATTCCTTCAGCTTTTTTGTCCTTTGTGTTTTTAAATATGATAGATGGTACAGGCTCTCTATCCTACAAAATCATGCATTTTATAAAACATATTCAAATATTCTGTTAAATGGTTTCTTTTTTTTAATTTTGTTTAGAACTCCAGTAAATTCCCTCTGCCTACTGTAGTTCATTTATCATCAAGTAGAGATAGCTGAGATACCCATCCTGGGCCTGAGAGCCTCAGCAGTGTATGGGAAGTGTAAATGTTATCTGCCTTGAACAGAGGCTCTGACTCCATTTATGCAGAGTCTATAGGATATGAGAATGTAAACTAATGGGCTGGAAATACTAGCTCCCTACCTGGGAACTGTTTTCCTGCCACTTTATACAACAAAAGCCTCTCTCCTGTATTCTTGCTGTTACGTGAAGTCCTTGTGAACAGATTTTAAACTTGAACTCTATTAATGGAAGTCACGAGCTGCATTTCCTCCAGAAATGAAATCTGAAACCAGCTGCAAGGATTTTGGATTTCTGGTTTTCCATCTTAATATTAGTAGCATGAACTGTGGCTCCCAGTTCAATTGTTTTGAGGAAGTTGGCAGTCAGCAGTGTTTAATGAGCTGCTAAATGGAGATTAATTCTTGAGATTTAACTCTGGATTTAGCAGATAGTCCAAATGAATCATGTTTGATCCAGGAGACTCATTGCATAGATGAAAATTTGTTAGGGAGGCAGGTGGGAGTCAGGCTGTTTCTCCCTTGCTTCCCCAATGCATAGAGGATCATAGAAGACTTTGAGTTGGAAGGGACCTTGAAGATCATCTAGTTCCAACCCCCCTGCGTGGGCAGGGACACCTCCCACTAGACCAGGTTGCTCCAAGTCCAAAGGCTTTATTGCAAGGGAGAAGACTGAAGATGGGTGAGAGACTGGCCAGAAAAATTTGGCACCACACATGGCTCTGGATTTTAGATGAGAAAATCTCACCCTTTACTGCCTGGCCTATATTACTAGTATCTATAATCACTTTGGTTTTGTAATTGCAGTCTTTGAAATCGGTGCCTTGGGTTTGTTCAGACTTTCTCTCCCAGTTGTACCTTGTCTCATCTACACAACACAAGCCATTTTTACTTCATTTGAGACAGACTTGCTGTGGAGCAATCCATGCTGAACCCCTTCTCTTTCAACCAAAGCAAACCCAAGTTGAGGCCATGGTCCATTCTCACTCATCCTTGGAGGAGCCCATTTTTGTGTCATCTGGTGGAAGATAATGCTCAGGCACAGAACCCCATGCTGATAAAGTGAACATGTTGAGTATCTCTGGTCTGTGCACGTGCTCCTTGTCACTGGGAAGAAACAGTGTCATGATTCATGCATAAAACAACAGCTTTTGTCCCTCTGCCTAACTTGGGCCCCCTACACTAATCTGCTTTTACTTTGGTGCTGTGCAGGGCAGGGTGTCCAGCCAACTGGCTGGGGAAGACTCTTCCTCTCCTGCAGTGCTGTAGGTGTGGGGCTGGGGCAGGGGGCTGTGTGCTCTGCTGCCCACCTGCATGGAGGTGCTCCTTGGTCTGAGCTCCTGCAGGTGTGCAGAGCAGTGTCCTGGGCACTTTGCTCAGCTCAAGACCACGGAGGATGACTTGATTTGTCTGGCATGAGACTGGGTTGCTTTTCTGGTTTGTGCTCTGAATCACCAGTTTTCAGGAGCTGCATGATCCCCTTGACTGACTGTTGAGGCTGAGTTTGGAAATGTGTTTTTTGTTTATTCACTACAATAGCTGAAACTCACTGTTCAGGTGGACCAAGTGTGATTTCTGACCTTCTGTCTGTTTGAGTGATATGGATCCATAGATAATCAACTAAAAGATGATTTGCTGAAAACCAAAATGCTACCTTTTCCTTTTTTTCAGCTAACTTCTAAGATGTCATTACTTTGTAAAATACAGAAATGCAAGCAAGTATGTCTGTAGAAACCTGTTACATCTGAATTTCATTTTTCCAGTAAAAGGTGATGAATTGTGTGTTTGTTTGTAGTTTCTTCAAGATACATTGGATGCACTTTTTAACATAATGATGGAGAACTCGGAGAGTGAGACATTTGACACGTTGGTGTTTGATGCTTTGGTAAGTTTGCAGTGTGGATTGAATGAAATGTAGGCACTGCAACAATGAATAAATCAACTGTAAAAGCTACAATGAAGATTACTAATGAAACGTCTTATTAGCTGTAATTTATTATTTAATTTAAAATGCATGTAAGATGTTTATATATGAAATTTTAGATGGCCTTGATCAAAAGAGGACTGGATGACATCCTGGCATCCTCCCAGAAAAGGTGGTAGCCATCAAGTCCAGTGTTTTTAGTATATGAACAGCAGAATTTAGGGTAGAAACAAAATTTATGCTTGCAACAGAAAACTTCATTATGAGCAAGAGGTTTTTCACACCTCACAGGGAGAATATTGATATATTGGGAGGATAATCAAATGCCAACATCTGTGTTTTTAATGGTACTCAGGTATCTTACCTGAAAATAATGGTGGGTGAATTATTAAAGATTTTTGAGTGTATTGCAGTAATTATGTTGTTTTTTTCAGGTGTTTATTATTGGACTCATTGCTGACAGAAAATTCCAACATTTCAATCCAGTCTTGGAAACCTACATTAAGAAGCATTTCAGTGCTACTTTAGCCTACACGTAAATTAAAATTACTTTTTCTGATGACTTGTACATCTTTTTCCAGAGAATGTAACTCAATTACTCGTTGATGTGGCTTAATTAGGAATTTGCCTGTAGAGCTTGGGAGGGTGGGAGACTGGAGGTAGAGTGTTGTTCTCTCCTGAATTAACAGTAGTGAAGCATTCAGTCACTTGCAAGAAAGTCACCTTGGTTTTGTTGTACTGAGGGAGGGAATGATTTGACTATTTCAAGAATTATTTTATAAGACAAGTATTCATAAGCAATTCTCAGTCATACTTGAGAAAGAGATCATGGCCATTTAAGATGCTTCAAATACATCTTGTTTGGTGCATTAAACTGATGTTCTACCCTATCTTATCTGAGTTCCTGTCACTTTGGGGAGGAAGAAGTGAGTAACACAAAATAAATATCCATTATACTTGTTGTCTAAGTATTTCTTGGCAGTTTGGTTCTTTGCTGCTGCCTCAGACTATTAATGTTGGAGAAAAAATAAATGTAATGGATATCTTTATAATGTTGGGAAGAAAACAAATCCAAAGCAGGAAGCCTGCTGTGTACTCTGCTGTTACACAGTCTCTCTTATGTGATCTGAAAATGTTTGAGAAGTATTGATTTGAAGCAGTGAGGAGTCAGGCCTTTAGTGAGAGCTTTGATGTTACAGTCACTTCCCTGAGTTACAGCCACTCTTGCAGCCTTCATGTGAGATGGGTAAAGGATGCTTCATCCTTCAGCACTGGGCTTCATGAGTGAGAGCTGGAAGGGGCCCTTTCCTTTCAGGCAGGGAGAGCATCCTTCCCTTCCTTAGATGTGGGAGGCAGAAGCAGGTGGTGCTTGAGGATGCTGTAAGATGTGAATTATGGGTTGACTTGTGGGCATGACAAATCTGTGCCCCCTCCCTGCCTTGCAGTACCCAAGTTTAAATGTAGAACATCTCTATTTGCAATATCTAAGTGATCACTTGAAATTCAGTTTACTCCTGTTAAAAGAAATGCACATATATCAAGATATCTGTTGTCTTAATATTATATCCTGTTAGTGCTACATCATGTTCTGCTATTTACTTTTAGTGTGAATGTTGAAAAACAGTGTAGCTAGGATGATCTGAAATGGGATTGCTTGTAGTTGCATTCAAATTGTGATTCATATACATGGGAAGGGAGGGAGGTGGAATGGTATTATTCTACAAATTGTTTCACTTTCAAGTTTGATAGACTTGAAATGGGGAATATTTCCAACTGGTGTTATATACATTTTTGATAAAGAAGTTCTACCCCAAAAGCCATGGGAAGGCTGTGTAAAGGGGAAGCCTTGCTTAATGAGGAAACTCCCATTTTATGTATTTTAATTTGTACAGTTTGTATTTCATTATTTTTATTTTGATTATTGTTAGGAGTTGTCATGACTCCTGTGTGATGTACTCTAGGTGACCCTGCTCTGGCAGGGGGGTTGGACTAGATGATCCTTCGAGGTCCCTTCCAACCCCTAGGATTCTATGATAATAGCCTAAATCTGCATATATCTAAATATCCACCAGAAAATAAGTCTTTGCAGTATTGCTTGTATGTTGAGTGCTGTTATATTCTGTGCTTTTCCTTTTTTCCCCTCAAGAATAGGCTGCAGCTACTTACCTGCCAAAGCAGGAACATAATGAGTTTATTAGTTGCATAATTAATTCTGTTGCTTGGGCACATAATCTTTCTTTAAACCTTTCAAAATTGAAGTTGTCCTCTGTGAGTTTGCCTCTAACTTGTATGTTTGTTTGTTTTTTGTCTTCAAACAGAAAACTGACTAAAGTTTTAAAGACATATGTGGATAATGCTGAGAAGTGTGGGATCACTGATCAGCTCTTCAAAGCTATGAAAGCTTTGGAGTACATCTTCAAGTTCATAGTGAGGTCCAGGATCCTGTTCAATCAGTAAGTATATGGTGAATGCTGAAACCTCCTCTGATTCCCCTTGAGAAGATTGTTCAGGAAGTGCCACAATTACAGCACCACAAGTGAAACTTGCTCAATATTACACTGTTTTAGAAGTATCTTCAGTTCCTACATTTCATTTTGGGAGGCAGCTGTTCCCCAAGAGTGAGCAGATTTCCTTAATCTTGAGCCCAGCTGCACGGAAAGTAGTTAACAGAAGAAACCTGTGTCAAACTGAGATGGGTATTTTACATAGCAGTGCACTGCTAAAATGATGTGGTGCAGCTTTCTACAGTTTAGGGCTCTGAACAAACTAAACTTGCCACTGTTCAGGGAACTTTTCAGTCACAGTACTGGACTGTTAACAAAGGTTGAAGGTACTGAGTAGCTGTATAGCCCTGTCCCTGTCCCCGTCCAGAGCTGGGCTTTGCTGGTGGCTGTCCTTAAATGGCTGCAAAAGTCTGGGAAGGTGAAAGTAATGGGATTTTTTCCACAAAGCAAAGGGACATGTTTTCTGGATGGGAGACTTGGTGTCTGTCTGTGTGTGGTGCCTGCAAGGTGAGGGGAGAAGCTGTGGTTTGCAGAGGGGTTTATTTGTGGGTCAGACATGGAGAGGGAGGAGTCAAAACAGGTGGATAGTGAGCGGGGGGAAAGGAGTGTGAGATGCACCTTTTTTGACATGCTGCCTCCTAAAAGAAAACCACAGTTATTGTTGGAGTTAAACTCCAAGAGCCTGGAGCCCCCTGGGCCCCTCTCCTGTCAGAGGCAGAAGCTGCTGCTGGTTGGTGTGTCAAGCCCTGCAGCCTCCACAGGTTTCAGGGAGCAAGGTGGAAAAGAGGGATGCAGAAATCTCCTCAAGAGTGGTATTATTTTTGATAAGAGCATCATTTGGGTTTCTGTAAAAGCTCTTTTTATGCCTGCTGGAGGCTGTTTCTGCTCCCCACTTGACCTCCTGCATGGTGAACTGCACAGACTGACTCACCAGTACGGTCTGCAGAAGGCCTCCATCTGTAGAGTCAAGCATAAATAATTCTGAGTTAATCTGGAAGTCAGGGCTGTATTGATACACAAAATATTACATACGTTGTCAACTTGTTTTATAACTTGTCTTAATTTAGATTCAATCCTTTTACTTGTTAGCGATGATAACAGCCTTATTACAAGGGATTTATGTGGAGCTCTGAAGCTACCACCTCCACCAACCTTTTTTCTAAATTATAGATTGTAATTTATTTCTATGGGACTCTTGCTGTGAGATTCATAAAACACTGAATGCCACTTAGACTGTTGCAGGCCCTACAAATCACTTTAAAACAGAAAAAAAAATAAATGATCTCTCGCTGCAGATTAGATTAACAGATAATATGACCCTCTAGTATTGGCCGTTGGATTTCCTCGTGTTAAGCACTGATTCACAGTTCTTTAGCTTTGGAAAGACACAGCTCTCAATGACAAGGGATTAATCAGGGAAGCTCCTGAATGCTGAATGACACCATGATTTGTTCTACTGTAAGACTTAAATCCTGCCCGAGGTGTGCGATTTGAAGTGATTATAATGCAGAAAGTGTGGCAGCCTTCTGAAATATTGGCAGGGCTTTACTGAGAAATTGCAACGAGGAAGCAGAATCTTTTATTAAAAAATACTACTTTTCTTTTTTTTACCTTTAGTAATATGCTAGTGGACTGAATATGGAGCATTTTAGTAATGTGATTGCAGGCAAGCTTCAGTTGTAGTTGAATACACAGGAGCCTCGTTCATCTAGTCAAAGCCTTGTGGCAAATCTGTTTGTTCTGTATATCAAGGTTTATAAAGGCAAAATATTACAAGTGAACTTTAGAAATACATTTATTTCATTTACTCAGAAATGATCCCAGTGGTTTTGTTGCATGACAATAGTCTTAACATTTGGAGGGCAGTGCTAGAAGGGTGAACTTGGTGGAATCCTGGTTTTCTCATAGGTGCAGTGTTTTTGTGCATGATCAGGTGTATTAAATAAATGGATAAACAACTGACAATAGAAACACATTTGTGACTAACTTGTTTATTACAACTTCCTTTTTGAAACACAAAGCCTTTTGTCTGGAGCAGTTTGATTTATGGGACTGTCAAGCTTAGTTACTCCTTATGTTGTTATTAGTTTCCCCTCTCTAATCTGTTCAGGGGGACCCTGAAATCCATTATTGAAATTGGGAGTTAACAAGTAATTTGTCCTGCATAGCCCCCAGTTTTAGCCTAAAAGAGGAATAGACATTTGCAAAGCAAAACAACACTATTTTTTTTCTTTATCATTCATTTCCCCTGTGTACTGGTTAAATAGCTTTTTTTAATATCTGTGTCTCCCAGAGGCTTATGAACATGGCATTAGGAGTGATACACATTAGCTTCAGCATAAAGCAGCAGCAGCAATGTTCTGAACTCCATATTTATCTTAAAAAGATAAGCCCCTTCTGTAGTAGGTGGTCCATCATGGTATCTGAAAACATGAAGAAATCATACTATGGCTGTTTGTATGAGATCCCCCAGTGTGGTGCTCTTTCTGCAGACCACATTCGAGACCTTACTGGGTTTAATTCCAGAAGAAAATGAACAAAAGAGAGGGGGATTGAACTCTTGCTGGGAGCTGCTGTAATGGGTCTTAGTGCAAAGTGTTTAGGTGAGCTCAGGGATAGAGCTAGTGGAGTCCAGGAGGACTTTGGAAGCCCAGTTGCTGTTGAATGAGATCCTTGGGGGCAAACAAAGCCTACTGGATAAGCCTGGGGTTTAAGCTGGGAAAAACCTCCCATTTGGTGTTCATAGGCAACACCCCTGTTTATATTTAACCTGGTTGCCAGGCCCTCCTGGGCTTCCTTTAAGCACTGATCCCTGTTTTTTTTTTATTTGGGTCACATTAAGTCTGTGTGGCTGATACTCAAGAAGTGTTTGCAACAGCCCTTTGTGAGGAGCCATGTAGGTGAGTCAGACAAATCATCTAAAGGGGGGAAAAACACTGGAGGGATTTGTGGGAAGCTAGTGGCCTCCCTTTCTGTCTCATAATGAGAATTGTCTCATCCTACACCTGAACCAGAGATCACTTAAAATTGTCAGGGTTGTTTCAGGAGCATTAATTCCTGTGCTGTATTCAACCAAGTGTTCCACGTTCTTCAACCTGGCTGTGTGGTTTTTTTACTTCTGGTGTTGCTCAGGTATCTCAGGGCAGCAGGGAGAGAGGGGTTGCTGTGAGCAGATCCTCTCTGAGGAGCCTCTCCTGAAGGCACAGGGACCTGCCTTGTTGATTTCAGCTGGGGCTTAGTCATTCTTCTGCAGCAGTGGTACTGGCTGGATGGGAAACCAAACCTTAACTAGTTTAGTGTCAGCAAGCTAGACATTAGAGGTGAAATGGATTTTAACTTTAGTGCTCCTTTCCCATGGGAGAGAAAAGGTGTTTTATCAGCAAATAATGAGTTGATGGGCTTTTTGTTTCTGTCACAGAGCTTAGGGTCACTCACCTTAGGCCACTGGTAGATTTTAATGATTGCTGGCAAGTTGTCTGCATGCTTTCTGGCTTCCAGATCAGAGAGCTGCTTGGCATTGGTCCTCCCAGACATCTGCTGGCTCTTGTGCAGGGTGAAGAGATTTTATTCAATTGCTGTGTCAGAACATGGAATTGGGTCATGGCTGAGGGATTCTCTGTGACTTGAAGGCATAAACAACAGTCCTGGATCTGGATTTTCACATAGAAAGCTTTAAACTAAAAACATGATGTTCCTGCTGGGCCAGACTGGTCAGTCTACCTTGTATTTGGATTCTTGTGAAAGAAAACTTTTGGGTCAGTGAAGAAACTTGTAAAATTATTAAAGTAAATGCAACATATTACAATCTGCCATTTGAACAGTTGTTGTTGTGGTTTTTTTGGTAGTTTTTTTTTTGAATGTATTTAAACATATTTCCATTTTAGTTGCTTTGTGCTTATGAAACCTGACTCTTTTTCAGACTTTATGAAAACAAAGGAGAAGCAGACTTCAGGGAGTCTCTGCTGCAGCTCTTTAAGTCCATCAATGAGATGATGAGCAGCATCTCTGATCAAACTGTCATAGTGAAGGTAGGTTCTTCACAGGTCTCCATCATGGCTCTGCCTTTGAATCCCTCAACCACAGCAGTCAAAGTGTGTGCTACTGTTGGTGCCCAAGAGCATATTTTACATCAAACTTGGCTAATACTTAGTGCTTTTAGTTTGTAACTAAGAATGTACTTCAGACAAACTTACTTAAATTGCTGCAAATACCTCACTTTTTATTTTGAAAAGAGAGCTTAGGAGTTAAATGCCATTTGGCTTATTTAACTTGTGTAACCTTAGTGTTAGGGGATTTTTTTAAGGCATTATCTGTAAGATGTTGATGCCAGTGTAGATCCTCATAGTATGCATTTTTATATTCATATTTGTCCTCAGCTGTTCAGGAACTTCAGTATAGTATCTCCAGCCCTAGGATATATTTTTCATGGCAGATCAGTAGGCACGCAGCCAGGAGACTCCATACCCTTCTTCTCTTGTCCCTTTGAAACACTATCTACTTTGGGTAGTGGTGGTTGGCTCATGGAATTGGGAGCAGGATCTCTGACCTCAAATGAGCAAATGTGTTGATACCACAGAGGGGAAGCACTTGGTTATAGGACTGGTGGGTAGGTTTCTGTATCTAGGGGAGTCTGGTCAATGTGCCAGTATCAGTCTCATGTCCTGTTGGTGAGTCTCTCACTGTGGAAAGGTACAACAACTGTTATAAAAACACATTGGATAAAGCTACACTTTGAAGTTCCCCTGTGGTTCCCTGTAGAATTTATAAAAGAATGTGACTCTTGGCATTGCTGTGCTGAAGCAGTTGAGAGATGATAACCAGAAACAGGGTAAGAATTGGGGTTGATTTTGGGAATAGCTTGACAATCTGGTTGCTCCTGCTCAGATGTGCAGTGGTTGAGCAGTAGAGGAGACTTTATAGCAGCTGGGAGGCAAAAATGAAGGCATTGGCAAAGTGCTGTGCTAGTGCAGGAGGTTGCTTGGTCAAAGACACGGGTCATTTGTAGCTTGCATGCAGGTCTGAGGCTGGTAATGCCATGCTGAGCACACAGCAAAAAGAGATAATGGGGATGAAGCTGCTGAGTTTGAATATTTTAGGCAGAGAGATGGAGGCTGTGTCATCAGATAACAAAATGGGGATATTACATGTTTCAAGAAAGCTGTATTTTCATTCGACTGACAAGCCATGTATCCTGAATGGAAATGAGGGAGTTAGAGTCAGTGACTCAGTGTGTGTTATCTGGTGTTTTACAAATAGGATGTGCTCAGATGACGAGGATGGAATGTAAGAGTTATTTTCCCTAGACTCCCTTGTAAGGCCTGCTTCAGGAAGGCAGATGAACATGAGCCTTTTTCTTTTCCAGCAGTTTATGCTTTGAAAAACAAATGAAAAATAGATTTGGTTGCCTTCACCTGAGGTACAAGAAGACAAATTTCCTAGCAGAGGAGAGAGAGATGACACTGCTGCAGTGTCTGTCCTAGGCTGTGTATTCTTTCCCATTTAGGTCTCTGCAGATGTGTGTGGAGCACATCTGCTGCCTGCATTTGGGTCCCTGTCCCTGCAGTGATCTGGCAGGTAAAGCATTGACAGATGAGCCAGAGTGGGGTTGCCCCAAGAAGTGGGGTTGTCTGAGAAGTGTGCTTGTGAATGCCTTCCAGAAGCCTTGATAACCTTTCATTAGTCATCATTCAGTGCTTTCATCTCCTGTGGACTCTTAATTGCTTACCTTTTAGAGGATGGAATTGTTAGCATTGGCTCTTTGCAGCTGGGGAGATTGCTCTTAATATATTCAAATATCCACTGAAGCAATACAGGTTTTCTCAGTAACTAGAAAAGGATGGTTCTATTACAAAGAATGAAATTATTGAATAGATGGATAAATGTGAGGTATTTTCAAGAGGTTGATCATGGTTGCTGTGAATCTTGCCTGAAAAAGCTGTTGAAGTCCCAGGCTGGTGTCTGTAACCGTGTAAAGTGGACATGACATTACAAGCTTGATTTGACATTTTTATCAGTGAGCTGCAGTTGGTAGTTGGTTAACTCACCATGTTAGTGGTGAGGAATGTCAGAGGGACCTCACAAAACTGAGGGGGCTAAAAGGTGAGCAGCAAGGTAATGTAAGGCAGAGCATCTCAGGAAGAGTAAATGAATCCCTGTATGGGGCTCTCCTTTGGGCTGGCAGTTGCAGCCTGGGGAAGACACCTCAGAGTCATAGCTGAAATCTCTCCAGGTCAGTCATTCCACCTGCAGGGGCAGGGGAAGAAGCAACAGGATGTTGGGTGTCAGCCAGGGGGATAATGAGAACATGGCAGGGCTTTCATTCTGATGATAATGAGAACATGGCAGGGCTTTCATTCTGTTGTTAGCCTCGGTGTGTCTGTACCTTGTGTGCCAGGTGCTCTTCTGGTCCCTGTACCTACAGAG
>NW_009953956.1:845858-856806 GCF_000747805.2 Chaetura pelagica
GCCCCTTCCTGGCAGGTGAGCTGTCTGTGAAACTCTTCTGCACCAAATCCCACAGTGCAAGGAATAGGGTGCTCACTGGCATCAGCAGGAGGTTAATTTGAAACAAGTGAAAAAAGGAGTTTTCATTCCTAACACTTGCTGTCACAGGGGGTTATGGAGGCAGAGAGGGTCAGCAGGCCCAGAAGGAGGTCAGGCAGATTGAGTAGACCCCAGGTGCATAGATGTTCTGAAGGGACGGGTAGAGATGAAGCCTCTAAAGGAGGCTAGAGGAGCCAGGAGGGGAATGGACCACAGAAACTGTGAATGGCATCTCCTGAAGCCCAAGAGCTGGGCTGTACAAGCCCTTAGTGTGGCAAAGTGAGGGTTTCTTTTGCTACTGGGTACTCTGCTGAGGTTGGTAATGGTCTGAAGCTTTAAGAGGGGAGATTCAGGTTGGACATTAGAAAAAATTCTTTCCTGTGAGGGTGGTGAGATGCTGGAACAGGTCTCTCAGGAAGGTTGTGGATGTCCCATCCCTGGAAGTGTTCAAGACAAGGTTGGATGGGCCCTGGGCAACCTGGTCTAGTGGGAGGTGTCCCTGCCCATGCAGGGGGGTTGGAACTGGGTGATCTTGAAGGTCCCTTCCAACCCAAACCAGCCTGGGATTCTATGAAGTTTTGTAGAAGACTAATGAAGGTGAGCAGACAAGTTGCTAGGTCCCTGTGTTGTGCAGTTAAGATCAGCAGATCTAGCTGTAGTAGTTTCAGGCTTCTCTTACTGTTTTTAATATATTGGGGAGGCTAAATAGCTGTGTACAAAATAAGTCTGTTTGCAGAGATAAGAAGTTGAAAAGACCTACATAGAAAATTAAGGTGCTTCACATTAAACAAGATGCTTAATTCACACATGTGAATTATTTCTATTTCTCCTTGCAAAAATCATAATCTGTCTTGATAGTTTATCAACAGGAAGCAGAAATGCCACTGGAAAGTGTTTCTGAAATGTTTGCAGCTTTCCTTTTTGGGCAGGTTATACTCACTTATTTTTTTTTCCCCAGCCTCCCTGTTAAGAGAGCAGCCTTTGAGCTGACACTGTGGGGGCAAGTGAATGCAGCCTTATGTTCTTAGCAAGAATTACTCTTTATCTATTCAAATATTGATGTCCTTCTGGAAGCTGATGAGCTGTTTCTGACTGTAACTCAGGTATTGAGTTGCTTAATAATTTGCATTTAAATTGGCCCTTTTTTAAATTAGAATTTTTTAAAGGTTTGGCTACATTTGAACAAAAAAAAGAAGTTTTCTCAAAAGAAAACTGTATGAATTGTACAAGGATTTAAGGTTGTTCATCACTGCTCCCCCCCTCAGAGGGGAGAGGTCAGAACTGCTCCCCTACTCCTTAGGGTGGTGTTTGTAGTGGCTGGTTTAGCACATGGAAAGAAAAAGTTTGTTGGTTTTTTTTCTTGCCCAGAGTGTAAAGGTCTGTTTCTTTTTGTGAGCTTTTGCTATTGCAAAGCAAAAACAAATGAGAAGCATTATTAAAAAGTTATTTTAAATTTTAATTGTAGTGCTTCAACATCATATATTTACAATAAATGCATAAAAATCCATAGATTCTTGGAACATAATTTAAGCAGAGTTTTACAAGCATTTGGATCACTTACTGAAGGCAAATATGTTGCAATGAAAACATTTAAGGTGTAAGAATGAAGAAGAAACACTTTCATCCTATGCTATAAGGGCAACAATAGTCAATCCTATAGGTTTGACTTTGAGAAGCTGGTGTGATATAAATTACAGTGTTGAAAACTCTGCAGTTTGTTGGTTTTTTTATATAGTTGACTAAATAGAATGGTGAGGGGGTTTTGTGTGTCAGCATTGACTGCTTCAGAGGCAGGCATTCCAGGGACACCTTCTGCACTTGATTTGGGTTTTTTGCAGGTGTGCAGTTGTCCCAAGTGGAGAGGGAAATTCAAACAGTGATTTGAACTGACCAGTATTTCTGGTCCTCCTCTTACTAACAAACCTTTGTGATGCCTGGTTGTGCTGCAGGAACAGCTTGAGAAGTAGAGAGACTAAACTTGGTTTTTCAAGTATCAGCTTGAGTTTAAGAACAACTTGATTAAGGTGTGCAGCATTTTGTATGTGCTCATATTTTTAATGGTTATAAGTGTAATGACTTCACCTGGTTTTATTCCTATTTTCTGTTAATTGGTGCATGTTAATTATTTCCTTAATCTTTCAGTGTTTAAGCAGGAGCTCAGCTGAAGCCTAGCATGATGTTTCAAGTTTTAGATAAAAATGCAAATGTTTCCTAGTAATTTATTCTTGCATCTCTTAGAAACAAGGGTGGTTGAAGCAGCTGCATGGAATTTATGAGGACTGGCTGGTTTGGGCTGTGTTTGTGTGGGGGAGCTGAGCTTTTCTCAGCAGGGTTCTTTGCTCCAATGTTTGCTGCTGTGTGTGACTTCCTAGTGCTGTTCAGGATGACTGAAAAATGAAAGGCTGGTAGCCCAGTTAGTTTTCTCTGCTTTGTGATCTTGATAGTAGGTGTGTGTATAAAATTATCCTGTAACGTGACCACAAGGGGCTGTGGGGGAAGATGCTAACATTTCACTAATGCAAATTCTCTTCTATGTGGCTTTTAAATAAACCTTCTTGATTTTAACACGTGATGCATATTTCTCAGTGTCCCTACCTTACTCCTCCTGCTGATATTAAGCATTTATTGCTAAAGCCACAGAGAAGTATTTAAATTAAGACAGAAAACACATTACAAGCTGCTGAGGTACTGAGGAGGAAAGCAAGAGACTGCATTAGTCTGCAGGACTTTTCCAACAGGTTAAATACTTGATAACCATTATTTAAAATTAGTGGAGGAACAAAATGCAACCATGGACTGAGGTTTGTGTCTTTTAGAACCTATATGGGAAAGTCTGTTCTTGCTCTGGCACAAATACAACGATCTCTAGAAGAGGCCAACACCTCTTGTGATCATGCTCTGTGCTGTTCAACAGCAAATTTTGTGCCAGAGGTGCTGGTTCAGTTGAGATTTGATTACAAGTGAGTGCTGTAGAATTGAAAAATAGTATGTAGGCTTTCCTAGAAATTTTCATCCAGCTGCTGACTGGGTTTAACTTGTCTGGGCTGCTGAGTTAAGTAGAATGGATCCAGGATAATGAGTGTGTAGAAGGCAGGTGTGTTGTGTTGAATGACACAAAAGATGAAAATTAACATTAAAATAATGGACACATTGATTTAGGAAAAACAGATGTATTGCTTCATCAAAGAAAAGAGTTAGTAAGACTATATTGTATTTGGCAAAGAGTTTATGCTTAAAAGACTAGGCATGCTGTTTGACAGGAATGACTTAGAGAAAATGACATTTTTAAGTGAAATATTTTTGCTTTTATGTAATACAAAGAGATGAAGTTAAAGACAAAAACTATAGTATGCTTTTCAGAAGGCATTTTGTCATTAGCTTGAACAAATTGTTTGCAAACTTAAGTTAATATTGCACTTTTCCTAAATGTAAATAAACTTTTGCTACTAATTTTTTACGTTCCTTGTTAGTGTAAATCCAAGAATGGGATAAAAGTATTTTCTGCTGTTGCAAGACTGCTTTGCTGTACTTCATGCTGCTTTGTTTTCATTTACCATTGACTGCTTTTATTTCTGTGTTGCATTAAGGAAGACATTGCTCAATGTTCTCAACTGCATCACAGAATCACTTAGGTTGGAAAAGACCTTCAATATCACAGAGTCCAACCATTAACCCCACTCTCCCAAGTCCAGCACTGAGCCATGTCCCCAAGTGCCACATCTAGATGACTTTTAAACACATCCAGGGATGGTGACTCAACCAGCTCCCTGGGCAGCCTGTTCCAGTGTCTGACAAGCCTTTCAGTGATGAAGTTCTTCCTAATATCTAGTCTAAACCTCCCGTGGTGCAGCTTGAGGCCATGTCCTCTTGTTCTATCACCAGTCACTTGTGAGAAGAAACCAGCACCCACCTCTTTACAAAGCTGGGTCATGTAGTGAGTGTCAGTTAATGGTTCTTTTCATACCTGTGTCTTTTGGCTGTGCTGTGATACCTTTTCTATGTGGATGGGATGTCCATAAAGGGGAAGTGTGACCACATTTATGTTTGTGGTTTGTGTGGTGAGGAGAGGAAGAAGAAAGGGATGAGACACAATATCAAGAGGTACTTTGTGTCAGCTCATGGGCCGACATGCATGTGTTGATGTCACACCAGTCCTTGGCTGGCATGTGAATCACATCCCAGGAAAAAAACAAACCAACAAATTCCAAAATCACCCTGACAGTCAATGTAACAGTGACTGTACAAGGAACTTCAACTCAGCAGCAGGGAAAACATATCCATTATTCATCTGATGCGCTGTCGCTTTGCTGCTCCCTCTCTTTTCTATTCCTCCCCTGTGCTTTTTTATTTGTGTGCTTTCTAGTACTTATCATGAATGATTTTGTAGCTTGATAAAGGTAGTAATAATTTGTCAGTTGTTTTCCACAAAGAGAGAAGCCCCTTTGGGCAGTAACATTTTTATTGCAGCCTAGCTGGAAACTATAATTATTGACTAAGTGTGTGAGACTGGTATTTCCAGCCTTGGGTGTTTATCTAATGTGGTCACATGGCAATTATTGCAAAAACCTGTTTGAGTAAAAATCAGAGAATTAAAGTTCTTCTTTGTTGTGTTTTCCCTAATGCTGTTTTGAATTTTCAGGTGTAATAGGCATCACAGTATATCTGTGAGATGAAGATTCTGGCTTAGTTTGCCAAGTGCTTCCTGCAGAAATGGGGAATTTGAACCTTTGTCGAGTGCTGATCAGGAGGAGAAAGTAATCTAATGCTTTCAGTGGGGAAAAAACCCAACAACAAACAAAAGCCAAACCAAATTGCTTATTTGTTTTTTTCCTGGTGTTCTGTGAGAAGATGAGAGCAGGTTTTTTTATCTGCTGAATTTAATATTCCTCACTTACGTATTCCAGTATCCTGGGAATAACCAGCATTGCAGTTGTGCTACTGCTAACAAAAGATCTACTTTCAGCTGCAGCTTCTAACAGGATAAAATCTACAGTGAGAGCTGCTCTTTCTCAGGAGTTAATATCAGCAGCAAGTTATTTCAGTAGACCTCTGGATTACACAGATGCAGATTTCATCACGGGGCTGCAGAGCCTGCCTGTGTGATCATGCAGTGTCATGTAACTGAGTCAGTTGAGACTGGAAATTGGGAAATATACTTCCCCAATATTCTTTAAATATTAATATACTAAACTTCAATTGGTTTGTCCATGAAGTCAAGTCTTAATGGCTGACAATTGTTGCAACTGTAGGCTTTAAATTGATGTTGTAAATAGTTTTACCTGATTGTGCTTCGTTTAAACCGTTAAAGTGTCAATTTTAATGATTGTGCCAGCACAGTGTGAAATTTTAATTCAAGATATAAAATGCAAGCTCCTTTTTTTAGTATGTGTTACTAAACATTTATTGCTACATGCATTTGAATGATAAGCAAATAAAAACACAGCGATGGCAGCAGTTTATAACTGGTCATTAGAGTCCTCATCCATCAAAACACATAAGCGTGCACATAATGGGACTATTTGCATAATTACAGCTATGAGCTTGATTTTTGAGCATGTAAGGAGTCCTTTAAGCATACGTGGAAGTGTCTGATGATCAAGCTTGACAGCTTAAATGGACTATGAAATGGAAAGCTCTGAAATTTGTGTCTCACCCATTGATGTGTTTTGCTTTTTGCTTTTTAAACGGTGGTCAACAAGGGTTGGCAAACGTCCTGCCCTGGATGCTTGAAGTTATTGGGCAGGTTTCTTTCCCTCCTGAAGAGTTCATTCTGTAGAAGCAGAGACTGTTGGTGAGTTTTAAATCCAAAAGTCACCCCGCACCCCCCAACACTTTGCTTCTGTGGATGCTTCAGCAGGTAAAAAAAGTCACAGCTTTTTTAATGACTAGCGAACACCTACAAGAGATCAGTGCTGTGGCACAGCACCTTTTATTGTTATTGTTTGAGTGAATATTGGTGTGAAATGTTGAGTATTTACTCAGTTTTCCTTGAGAGACTGGATTTGAGGAGAGTATTGAACTTGTGCTGTGGGTCCCCCCTTAAACATTTCATTCTTTGTTGGCAAGATTTCTGTAATAATGAATATTCTGTGAAAAAGAAATGTGTGTATTCACCTTGCAGAGGAATGAATGAGCTGGTTAGAGATGAGCACAGTGTGCACTGAAGTTTTAATCTTGTGCTATTTTAACTTCTTTAAAACAGAAATTTGCTCAGCTGGTATAGCCCAGTGTTCTCCAGGATGGGTGATATTTTTGGGGTGATTTTCAGTCACTCTAAGCCCCTTGTGTACATGTGACACTGGTGTAGCAAAGCTTATAAAATCCCTACAGAATCCAATAGTGCTTTACAATCTAGAGAAAAGAATTGCCTGAATGGGTGCTGGACATATGCTTACTTAAATGATTTCACCAAAATAAGTTTGATCTGCATTTTTATTGAGAAATAGATACATTAATAACTGCTTCATCCATTATTCAAGAGAAGGCGTATTTTGTATCGCTGATACCTCTGCTAATCTTATCCAAAGATATGCTAATGATTTAATTAAAATAATTATAGTGCATAATATACTTGAACTTTGCTCTAAAATAGTAGGTATTAATCATTAATGGTACTTGTATTTTTAGCTGGGAAGGCAAAGTATTTGAGAGTGGATTCTAAACTTCCCCCCCCCTTTTTTGCTTAGCGACTTGAACCAAGATGTCCTTTGTGACTGTAATAAAAAACTTGACCTCATCCACTCAGGAGTGGTGGAATTCAATTTTAAATTACTGGGGTTGTGGCAGGGAAGTGTAGGTGTCTGGCAATGGACAAGGGGTTTTGTGTTTATCTACAAGGCACTGCTCCTCAAGGCTGGTTCCCCATGGCTCTTCCTACTGTTGCCTGATGCCAAACAGGGTCTTGTGGTCCCCTGGATGCCTCTGACCTTGGAGTTGTGTAGTATAATCACATGGGCTTCAGACTAGAAAAGAATTGATTAAAAGAGAGAAGTGTAAGGGTTTGTTTTCCTCCTAGTTGAAAAGGGTAGGGAGCACGTGGTGCTCTCGTTGATGGAAGCTGCAAATGCTGAGCATCAAACCCCAAACCAGAAATGCCCCATATGGGCCATAAACCATTCCCCCTCTTGAGGCAAAAATACATTTATAATCAAACTGTTTGGTATTACTAATGAAATGCAAAGATAAACTACGTCAGGCTGGTGTAGTGCATATTGCAATTATAGTGTATTTTTCCCTAGTCTGGTGCTCAGGGTACACAAGAATTTGAGGAACCTCATTAAAAAAAATTGCTTGTGGATGAGCTGATGAGGTTAAGATGAAAACCTAAGACTTTTGCCTTAGGGCACTTAGGTAGAAGATTTTCTCTCCTGTTATTTGAAACAGGGCATTTAAAGCCATTTGCAAATGAAGAAAAACAAACTACCCAGCTTTATCTGATTTGAAATGACTGTGTAGACCAAGTGATTTTTGTCTGTGGTGTAAGGAGAGGTTCATTTACTATTGTCTCACCCAAAGTGTGTCCTTTAATTGCTGGGCAGTAATTTGTAGCTACAGATTTTTGCTCTTCATGCCTGTAAGATAATGTTTGCTCTAGAAAGAAATAACTGCTAATGGTTACTAAGAAATAGAGAGATAAAATTAGTTAAAATTACTATGAGTAGTTAAAACATGAAACATCTGTATCTGCTGAATCCTTTCATTCTGTGCTCTGACATGGAGTGACAACAAGTTGAAGGGGCGTTGGAAAGAACTGTAGTTCCATTAGTGGCTACCAAGAATTTACTGCAGGGGCAAATGACAATTGTGCATTTTTGGTTTCATTTTAGTGGAGGGAAAAATCAAACCCTCACATCTTGGGCATGGCTGATGAGGAGGGTGAAGAGAAAGTGCCTCTCCAGGTCTCCAGGAGATAGGGAAAAAATTATTAGAGGAACATGACTTAGTTTTGTGGTGTGTGCTGATGCACCAAAAGGTTTCTAGAACATACTGCAAGGAACTCTCATTTTGGTCTAAGTTGTCAGTTTTCCCAGTTTGCTGATCCTTCCTGCCTCTGTCTTTTAAGTCTCTTAAATCTAAATGTTTCATTTTTCTTGAGTTTCAGTGTAGGTAATTGACCCCAAAAAGATTATGTTAAAGCAAGCCAGGGGGATTCTGCTGAAGCCACAAATAATTAAGCCAATCTCTTCTTGCCACCTTTCCTCAGCTTTTAAATCAAATGAATTTAAGTCTTATTAATTTGTTGCTTATATTTTTTTTTTTAGGGGGCAGCACTGAAATATTTGCCAGCTATTGTCAATGATGTGAAATTAGTATTTGATCCCAAAGAACTTAGGTGAGTAAAGTTAAGAGTATGTGCACTGTGACCTTTATCTAGATCTTTATTTTACCTGCATGTATTTATATATACATCCACACACACACATATATAAAAATGTATACAGAGGCAATGAAATATGATCACCTGCACTGCTTCATCACTTTGGATTTATTATCTGTTTTCCTTGCACACATTTTTAAGGCTATTCTAACAACCTCTTTTTCAAGTAACATGCACAGCATTAAGGTGTGACAAGTGTCTTGACAAACTTTGCCATTTTGTTGAGTACAATCATGTCAAGACATAGCAAGAATTACTGATGAGGCAACAGACATTAGAACTTCTAAGCTGTGTACTTGCTGCTTCTCTCCTTGGAGTACAAATTTACTATACTTAACTAGTCAGTGAACCCTGTTGCTGGATCAGCATCTCAGTAGCTGATAAACACAGGGATGTTGTTAGTAAATAGGGCAGTAGGAAGGTATTTGGGAAAAAATAAAGAAACCAAATCAGAACTAGTATTTCAGAAAAACTTTTAGAGGGAAAAACATCAGTTTCTCTTTCTCAGTGTTATTACAAGTTGTTAAGTTGGGAAAAACTCCTGTTTAAATCTAATTTGACTGCACAAATTCTTCTATATCTTGTTGTTTGGGGTTTTTTTATTTTATTTCTGTGTTCTGGCTTGTCAAAATGAGGAAAATGAAAGCAAGAAGAAGTAAAATAATGAAGAGTAACCTCAGTCTAAGATGGCAGTGGGCTGAGGAAGCTGGCAGCTGCTGCCTGTCTGTGCTGGAAGCACTTTACATGTACACTCCTGCTTCTGGTGGCCCAAGGAAACTCTTTGTAAAGGGTTTCTGGATTAAATAATAATTTTGATCTGTGATAGCACAAGTTCTGAGACTTTATACAAAATGAAAAATACTAGGACTTGGCCTCTCGTACTCCAAGCACGACTGACAGTTTTTCTGTCACTTAGAGTATTTAATTTGATGGAATAATACTTAGAAGTGAAGGCTTAATGGGAAAAACTAAAACTCCAGGATTTTAGGGAGCAATTCAAAGTGATGGAAAAGTCTTTTAAAAATGTGTATTTCATGGAATCTCAGGTGATGAGCATGACTGTCCCTTATTATCCTAAAATATGTGTTTGTGGGGTCCTTTTGGTTTTGGTTATTTTTGGGGTTTTTTTTGTTGGTGAAAGCTTCTAACATGAACTACCACTTTTTTTTTGCCTTGATATGGTTGTGTATTATTCCATTATTAGTGTGTTAAATCTAAAACCTTAAATAAAACATGGGAAAAGAGTGTAAAGCTGAGATAAAAGGGAGAGGGCAGAAGAAAAGACACAAAAAGACACATTCAAGACAACTGACATTTCTTTGGAATCCTGAACTTTTCTTCTGTGTCTGGGAAGAAATTACTTTGTCCCAAAGTATGTAGTTGGTCTTTTGTGCTGCTGGATTTTTTTGCTTTTTAAGATATTTTGGAGATGAATGTGTTTTTATTTGTACCTTTGTACTTAGCAAGCTCTTCACTGAGTTCATCCTGAACGTGCCCGTGAGCCGCCTGACGGTCCAGAAGCTCCACTGCCTGATCGAGATCGTTCACAGTGACCTCTTCACCCAGCATGGTGAGCAGCACCTCTGCAACCATTCAATTGCCACATTACTCCTTGGCCCCAGCCCTCTGCAGGTGCAGGGCTTGTCCTTGCTGCCCAACACGTTGGAGGTTGTAAGCAATTAAAGTTATGTAGATATAAGGTTATAAATAGATATGTAGCATAGAGTCATTAAGGTTGGAAGGGACCTTAAGATCATCTAGTTCCAACCCTCCATGAGCAGGGAACCCTCCCACTAGATCAGGCTGCACAAAACCTTATCCAACCTAGCCTTAAAAACCTCCAGGGATGAGGCATCAACAACCTCCCTGGGAAACCCATTCCAGTTCCATGTTATATATCTATTTATATAACCACAAGGTTGTATATATAAAAATACATGAGGGAGTGCTAATTAACACTTACTGCAGGTTACAAATCAAGAAGTGAAAACAAAAATGGAAGATCATCTAGTTCCAACCCTCCATGAGCAGGGAACCCTCCCACTAGATCAGGCTGCACAAAACCTTATCCAACCTAGCCTTAAAAACCTCCAGGGATGAGGCATCAACAACCTCCCTGGGCAACCCATTCCAGTTCCATGTTATATATATATTTATATAACCACAAGGTTGTATATATAAAAATACATGAGGGAGTGCTAATTAACACTTACTGCAGGTTACAAATCAAGAAGTGAAAACAAAAATGGAATTTTAAATTTAAATGGTCACTAAGCATCTGGTGTTATTGGCATCTATTATAACTTTTAACTGTGATACATTCTATCAAAAACTTCCCATGCAGCTTTTGTGCTCCGTGAAGTTCTGTGGAGCAAATGAAAGGTTTTTTTATGTCCTTTCTGTCTGAAGCATCATTCTCTCCCTTCAAGCTGTCCCCTAGCTGAAGTAAAGCAACATAAAAACCTTTCAGTGTGTGCCATTCATTCATGCTTT
>NW_009953956.1:856878-887495 GCF_000747805.2 Chaetura pelagica
CTTACAGAGGGTTTTTTTGTCCTCTGAGGTGAAACATTTTATTCTAGTTCTAGATAACAGCAGGTTAAACCAACCTAAGCTAAGTGTTTATGTGCCATCAGCAGAAATTAATGAGGGAGCAAATAGTGGTGCAATGATGAAGGGAATTTGAAAGGATTCTTCTGTCAGGTCAGAAAGGCTGGGACCATGTGAGGCAAAGTGCTGATAAAACAGACTTTCCTGGTTTCAACGTAAAGGATGTTTGTGGTGGGTTGGCTTTGTTCTGACAGGTCTTACTCCAGACCATGTCATGTCTCACCACACCTAGGTGGCTTTCTCTGGATCTAGCAGCTTTTATTTTTTTCCAGTCAGCAAACAAATTTGAAGCCAACACAATCTATGCTGCAATCTATTAGGCTCCTTAATTTCACAGAGCTGTGGGTGGTTGTGCCTGGTGCAGTTCAGCAGCTCTGCTAACAGGTGGGATCTTGCTTGGATGTGCAACCAACAACTGTGGAACCAAGCACTGTTGCTCTTTCCATTTCTCCACTTGGGTTTTTCCTTCTAATTTTGCATGAGTAACAATTAAGAATGATGTTCAAAGAGCAAGTTTTATATTTGTTGGCACTTGTTATTTAGGCTGAATGTGCAATAGTTCTCTAAGTTTGATTTACAACAAATACCTATACAATGACTTGGCTTACATGATGCATGTTGCATGCAAGCTCAAACCTCAAAGTTGGTTTTAAAAATAAAAAGTCTAATGAAGATTCAGACTGGAAAATAGTGATCCTGGAGACTCTGAACCTTTCAGAGGAGAGATGGAGCTTTTCCAGAAGGAAGCCTTCAATGCAGTTACAGTCCCACTTGAGCAACAGGGTGTAGCACAGGTTATAAATTTGCTGCCTGCAGTGGTGGATGGTGAAGTAAAACCAAATCTTTCAGAACCAGAGTCTACCTTGTCACCACATACTGCACCAGTGAGTCCAAAAGCAGTTCAGCTTGATCTCCACTTTTGAGATCTTTTGAAATTATTCAGCCCTTATGAGCCATGACAAATGATTTTGTTCTGATTTGCAGGGTTTGCAAGAATAAAAACAAGGATTTCTGATGGTGTTGCTGCTGTTGGGGCTTGGGTAAAATGGTACTAGTCTCTCTGAGACCATTGTAATGTTTGCTCTTTCAGAAACAGATATCAGTGTTACTCCTCTTCTTCATTCCTTCTCAGCTGTCTGTGTAGTAAGTTTTCCTTCTCCTGGCTTCTTTTGGTTGCAAGGTCTTTGGGGTAGAAGTCAGTAATATAAGGTATTGACTGTCTTGAGAGGAAATTGAGAAAATTCAGGTAAAACAAAAAATGGTGGCTACACAAAGTACTCCTGAGGAAGGCTATAGGGGCACATTGTGTGTTTATTAGATTGATTTTTGTCTTCCCTTATTCAACCAATTTCATTTTCAGGGGTGGAGGGAGAAACTGTGGAGAAATTGTGTGTGGCTGGTTTGTTTTTTAAACCTGTCAACCTCAGCTGTTTAGTTGCAGCAATTGGTATAGTCCAACATCACTGAGCTCCTGAGAAATGTAAATTGATCATTAATCTAAATTCAGTCCAGTTTTGTTGACAGACCAGTGGGGAACACAGCTCACTCTGTGCTGCCTTCCTTTCTCTGTGATTATACTTGACCTCATCTAGGTATGTATTGTTTTGTCTTGATAAAAAAAGCTTTATCTTAAAAGCTTCTCTTGCCACTGGTTGTTCTTTACAGAGCTTGTGTCTGGAGAACGAGTTGTGCTGGGAATCTTTAATACACACTAAAATTCACTTGAAATTAAACCCCTAGCCACAGCCTTTGTTAAATTGAGATTTGTTTGTTTGTTTCCCTTGCTCTGTGGGTTTAAGTTTGTACTACTAGTTTGCCTCTCCTCCTCCTCAGTGATTCAGTAATTTGTAACTGATTGGCAGTACTTTGATACGAGTATGCAACAACTGCTGCAGAAATGAGGTTCTCTCCTAAGAGCAAGATGCAGTGCAGGGTTGTGGAATTGATGGACAGCTGTAAAATATACAGAAAATCAAACAGCACTTCAACAATGTATTTCTGGTGGAGAAAAATGCTCTCCTGTGCTTTGAGGAGTCAAGGAAGAATTATATTTCTCTCCAAAGGAATTAAAGTTTAAAACAACATGAATTTGTGAAGGTTGAAGGATGATAAGGTGGGGGGGTTGGTGTGTGAAATGGTTTATTGACATTGTGTTGAGTGGTGGATGGTTCAGTGATCTTTAAGAAATCTGAAGAGTTTGGGACCTTGGATGAGACTGCACTATGGTGGTGTCGTTTGTATACCCCTTAAAAAAGGATGTGAAACAGAGGGTTTAAAACTTGTTCACCTCTTTTCTGGTTACATTGGGTTCCATTTGCATGGTTCCTTCTGAAATTCAAGGTAACTTTTTCTTCTTGCAGAACTCCTACTTATTTTCAGTAGGGTTCCTTCAGCTTAATTCAGTTTGTATCAACAATCTAGTTTGGTTTTGTCAAAATAAATGTGAGGTTTGTGCTGGAGAAGAGTGAGGCTACATCTTGAGCACTGAAAACAATCCCCAACATGATGTGCTCAATGGCTTTTTCTCTGTTCACAGAGAAGACCTGTGTTACCCATGGGTTTGGTCTTTGTGAGGAGAAGTTTCCTGGAAGGTCATTGAGAAGATCATTTGGTCTGGGGTGTTGCAGGAGTTCTCTCCAGTGCCCAGCCTGTGAGGACAAGCATATTGCCATGTCCTTACATATGCTGTGCATAGTAGCTTCTGTATGTACCTAAACATAAGATAAATATGAATAAATTATAATTTAATAAGAAATAACTATCAGACCATATGGAAGTAAGTGCATGTGTAAGTAAGTAACACTTATTACCACCAGAACTAAAATGAATTGTTCTGGGGCACACAAGACCTGTTTCCTCTGTAAGCAGCAGACTTTTGACTGAGACCAACTCTACATCTCTTCCTTTCATGTCCCTCTCTGCCTTCCAAAAAGTCCCCACTTGAAATCCTGACACAAAGGAGGCATTTCTTGAGCTTAGCACTTGAAAAGATTCCGTGGTCTAGGAGTCTTCTGGAAGAGATGTCCAATATAAGTGTGAATATCTAAATGAGCAGGGAACAGCTTCATAATAACCTAATGCATGTTTTCAGTTCTAAATATGTAAGTATTTATGGTTGGGAGTTCAGTCTTATCCTTGTAAACTTCAGAATGTTGGTTTTATGTAAATAATGATTTATCTGATTGGTTTTGCCCCATGGAGTAGTTTGAATTCTCTGTTGCTTTGTTTTACAAATGACTTCCAGCTAATTGCCAAACGAGCTGGGTCACTGCTGTGTTCTGAACTAGTTAGGAAGTGCACTTATTTCTCCATTAGGAAATTGTTGCTCTATTAAATATTAGGAGACAGCATATAGCATTGATAAGAGTTCTTATTTAATTATGAGTAAAATGAGAACCTTTGGGTCCATACTGTTGTGG
The DNA here is from genome assembly GCF_000747805.2 of Chaetura pelagica. Lineage (NCBI taxonomy): Eukaryota > Metazoa > Chordata > Aves > Apodiformes > Apodidae > Chaetura > Chaetura pelagica. The sequence continues at coordinate 860,373 of NW_009953956.1, forward strand.
AGGAAGTGAGGTTACTGCACTTAGGTTTGATTTCTTCACCTGCATTAAATAAATGAACCATAAAATCTGTTTGTCAGTGTGCCTCCAAATGAAAGGCTTTTAAATTGACAAGAATGTATTGCATGTATTTAGCTTCAGTGTAGTTCCCGTGTCAGTATTCCATTGGAAATCTTTGCTTGGATGCTTCTAAGTTGATCCTGCCTCCTGAGCATCCTTTGATAAAGATTAATCCTTTATTCTTGCTGCACATTCCTGTGACATTCATCACTGGGCTGGTGCAGCAGAGAGCACATGTGGAATGATTGTTGTCTGTAATCATTGTGCCTCATGCTCATGAGCTATCTCCAGAGTGGCTTTTGAGCAGGAGACTGATGTTATAGGCTTGGGGTTTAGCAAGGTTTCCCATTAATCAGGGCTGGGAGGTGTTTGTGGTGGCCAGGCTGCTGAAGGTTAACATTTCCTCCTCTGTGTGTAATCTAGAAACAGTTGATCAACCCAGTGTTTTTCAAGATATTTTTAGCAAGGGATGCACTTAAAATCTTGCATCTTACTGAGCATTTTACTATAGTTCTGTTTGTTTAAAAATTTGTGGTGGTTTATGGGACTTTTCTGGTGGGGTTTTTGTCTGTTTGCTTTTAAATCTGGGCAGCATTTGCATTTTTCTCTCAACTACCCAGCACCCCTTGATGATTTGTTTTATCCTCCCATGTTCTAAAACTTCTGACAGCTACAAAGCAAAGAGCAGATGTTCACAAGTTGTTGAGGAAAGCAGAGAGACTGTAAGGTGGTAACTGAGGAGTGTTGTCAAGTTTCCCCAAGGGAACTCGGGCTTTTGTCTAGGTTGTGTAATTCCAAATGAAGTAGTGTGACAAATCAATTAGTTTTTCCTTTCTTAGAAATTCAGCCTGAGCACTTTCCCTATTGATTACAGCCTACTCTAGGCAATCTAACTCAAAAGGTGACACAGCTGCAATTTTTACCTTCTGCATGCTTGCAGATATTAAATTGATCTTTGACTGTGCTCCACTAGTGAGGCTTAACAGGGACATGAAACATTTTCAAACCTCTAATTAGGGGCCTTTGCAAATCATTAAAGATTGATTCCCCTGACAGGCTTTGCAGAGGCACGTTCCTGTGTCGTTGCTGGAGTGCTTAGCAGCTGGGCAGCAGGGTTATTTCTCTCCCCTGCATTGGGTGAGGGTGCTGCACCACTGTTTTGTGGGCTTTATTTCTTGATCTGCTCTTTCCAAGTTACTCAAAACCTGAGGGAACAACATGCAGGGAGGTTTCACAAACGTGGGGCACAAGGCTGCAAACACAAGCATCTCTTGGACAGACAGGCCAAGCTGAACCAAACAATTCATTGGGTTGAAATTCATACAGAAAATGAGTAGTTAATTTTGACCTGCATCCATCTGGTGATTCCTTTCATGTAAGAACAGTCTGAGTACTTGTGGGAGGAAGGGGACCTTTTTTGGGATAGGAGGTAGTGGTCAGGGCTGGAGCAGTTCAGAGGCAGAAGTTTAAAGTGAATATAAAATGGTGATTATACATAATACATGATGAGTTGATACCAGGAAAACCTTCTGTGTGTAATGGCTGGATCCTCACTCAGAATTTTTTCTATTCAGAAGGTGCTGTGGTGTTTGTTAGGGTTTGTTTTAAACTAAGGTTAGTTTGAAACGTGACAGCAGAATATTACCTTAAATGCACATTCATTGTCTAACATATTAGAGTAGCTTGGAGACATCATTTGTGTATAGCTTTAGATCATTTAATTAGTATCCTGGTAAGTAATGAGGTAAATTCTGTCTAGCCACTTTTTCACAGAGATCACCAACTCCTTTCACTTTTCAGACCTGTGTAGATTTAGGGTAGTGGAGTTTTAAATGACCAGCAGGAACTTCTGATGAAGGTGTTTCTTTTTTACTAGATTTGAAACTTTTGTAATTCCGTTCTGTGCCACCTCATGGAAGTGACCATGAGGGGGTGTGATGAAGTCATGCCTTAGGTCTATTTCCCCATGTAAATACATTGCAGGCTCTATTCTGTTTCTTGAGGCAAGAATTTCAACAGATGCACCTTGACTTTTCTCCTTGTTGAGCTAGAAAGCTGGAAGTGAAATGGCTAAGAAGCAATGACATAGAAAAATGCTTAGTTGGAAAAACTAAAGTACTTCCTTAGAATGTGATCCCCCTTGTGCATTCCCCACTTGTGGGTCCCTTGAGGCTGAAGAATATTTCTCTTGAACTGCCAGAAGGTGGATGTGCTTATACACTGTTATTGCTCATCCTTCCTGTATGAGCTTACAAGGCAGAGTGGGGATGCTGCAGTGTCAGTTGCTCTCTAGCATCTTGCTGAGATGGAATGCTCCCTGTTCTGCATTTTAGCATGGGTTTTTCTGATCCTTTTTTACATCAGTGACTTTTATTTTTCCCCCTTGTGCAGTTGATGGGAGCAGGATTTGGGTCATTGTGCTAGTTTCCTGCTGTAGGGATGGGTCTGGGAAGTGCTGCTCCTGTAACACCTGCTCAGGCTGCCATCACTGCTGACCTGGGAGTCCCCAGGCTGACTGAAGTCATTGCAGCTGGACCTTGTGGCACTGGCTGAAGGTTTCTGGCAGAATTTGGGCAGAGATTGTTTCCTATGAAGTCCATCTTTGTCTCATCCATCCTGTTTCCTTCTTTTTTTAGTGACAAATGCAAGTTCTCCTGAGCACTTAGCACTGAGACTCATCAAGTAGAGTAATTTCCACCCTGGCACTGAGCTTGCAATGCCTGTATCAATTTTGGCACTGCAAGCCAAAACCCAGCAGTTTAAGCATGTGTTGATTTCTTCATCCTTGGCACCTCTTTGCCTCCCAGCTGTCAGTTGTTCTGGTACCTGCAGGACAAATCTCAGCACTGGGGATACTGCCTTGCCCATCCCAGCCTTGCAGCCAGCAGTCAGCTGAGCCTCAGTGTTTGCTGAGGAGGGGTTTGGAAGTTGTCACCTGCATGGGACCTGTGCAGTGCAGCTGGGTCCTTGGTTGCAGGGACACCTTCTGCAGCACTGACACCTCGGCACCTGCCACACAGCAGCTCCCAAGTCCTGACAGGGCTCATCAGGAATGGTGGAGGGTGGAAGTGCACGTTCTGACTCTGGATGTCTCTTCAGTGAAAGCTGAAGCCAGTAAAGGTACCTGATTATGGTGAAACAAAGCCAGAGTCACCAGCTTTTGATGATCCAGATTTTCATTGTTCTTGAGCTATTGGTGTTTCCTGTGGCTTCTCAGCACCAATGTGCATATTACTTAACTCCTGCCTGTCCTGGCTGCAAAAGGACAGAGACCAAGTATGTATCACTAAAGGGAGTGTTTAGTTGCAGAAGGAGCTGCCACTGTTGAGTAGCACTCTACCCCTACCTAGACAAGCCTTCCTAGTGTTGAAAGAGTTACCTTGAGCTATTTACCCTCTTGACTTCTCAGGGAAGCCCCAGGTATAGCCCTAAATAAGTGCTTTCACATTGCAGTCTGGGATCATTCCCTCTTAATGGAGATGAATCTCCAGTTTTTATTTTTCAGTCTCGTGCCTCCTGTTGTGGTCTCCGTGTTACTTGTGCTCAGGACAGTGATATTTACTGCTCCACAGCTATTTGAAAGCCTCATAAATAAAGACTTAATTGAGTGCTTATGAGCCTTTCTGAATATTCCAGGGACTTCAGCTGTTGTTTGAAAATAATCTCTGAACAATGATACAGTCATTAAGGACAGAGCCTCATGAGCCATCCGGATGCTATCAGGTCTAAGCAATTTGTGTAGTATCACTAAAAAAAACAAGTCTTTGAGACTGTCAAGAGCTTCATCCATGTTTTCCCAGGTACTGTGTAATTAGAGATCTCATGGGCCAACAGGCAATGTAGCATTTGACTTCAGCTGTGGACACTGGTGAGACCCTGAAGTACTTTGGGGAGGGGGGAGAAGTGCTTGTCCAAGTGTTCTGAACTTAATGACTTTGCTTTCCTTTGCTTCTAGCTTTTTTCAAGATGTATTTTGGGCTGGTGATTGGAAATCTGGAAATTGTATGAATTTTACTCTTTTTTTTTTTTTGTCTTCTGTAAGCACTGAAGCAGGTTGGCTCTTTGGGCAGGGAAGGTCTCTGAAGCTGGGTATGTGACCTTACCTTTTGTGTGCAGACTGCAGGGAGATCCTGCTGCCAACCATGACGGATCAGCTGAAGTATCACTTGGAAAGACAAGAAGATTTGGAGGCTTGTTGCCAGTTGCTGAGTAACATCCTGGAAGTGCTTTACAAGAAAGATGTGGTTAGTATCTTTGATGTTTAACACTTACTGAGCAGGTAACTCCTGATGACTTAGATACTCTTTTTCCCCTTTGCCCTCCCCTCCCCCAGCCAGCCTCTTTTAAGTCATCTTTTTAGGGAACAGTGATGAGGATGTGTTGTGTGACATCTCAGGATGTTCCTTGCTGCTCCTGAGGCACCTCCAATACATCATTGCTGTCCAATAACACTTATTCAGGCACTGGTCAGATAGTGAGTAGAATACAGATTTTTAGGTGTTCAGACTTCTCTTTATAAATCGTTTAGCCTCTGCCAAGTGAAAAATGTTTGGGTTTTTTTTTCCATGGTGAGCATTTTGGGGACTGCACATTCAAATTGTATTGATACTACGTGTTGGGATGTGTGTGTATACACATATATACACACCTTTTTAAACATACCCTTTTGTCCACACAGCAAACTTGTTTAGCTTTTTGAAGTGTCATTAAAAGACACATAGTAGAATTCTCCAGCGTGGTAAGGAAGAACCTGAATTGGCAGATGGCTTTTCCTGCATGAATATTTTAACTAGTTTAGCTCTCTTTCCATGCAGGATGTCAACTCATGAGACAGTTGCATGTGAGAACCTGTGCAGTGCCCAGGGCTGGTTTGCAGATGTGTAGCTGGCATAATAGTCCCTTTTCTGTCTTCTCTTGACTTCACACAAATATGCAAATATTGGTGCTTTGCTGGAGAGCTGCAGTGGTTTGATGCCTTCCTAAAGAAGTCTGGGGCTGCTGCCTGAACCTTCAGTCCTACACAGAATCATACAGTCATTTAGTTGGAAAGGACCTCAGGGTCAGCTCCTCACATCCTATCTAGCATCTCCTTTGAAGCTTTTGGGTTCATTCTGATTTTTGTTTCTTTTTCAAAGTAGTTCTGTGTGACTGCCTCAGAGAGTGGGTTATTTAAAAAAAATGTTTGGGTTTTGGTTTTTTTTTTGACAGCTTGGCTGCTTCCTGTCACTCTTTCTTGGCTGCATTTCTCTCCCTGCTAGGAACTCCCTGGCAGCTCCCCCATCTCCTGGGCTAATCTGTTGTCAGTGGCCAGCTGCAAGAGGGCTGCAGGGAACAGGGATCTGTTTATTGGTGGATCAGGGAGGTGGGGAAGGGGACAAGGAAAAGAGGAAAACACTGCAAGTGAGGAGCCATGTAAAGTAAAATTGAAAATGGGCAGGAGAGGAGGAAGTCACTGAGAACTTGAAGGAGAGAAAGCAGGGAGAGTGGGAAGATGGAGAGGAGCAGGGGGCTGAGATGAGTGCATCCTGCCCTGGAGGTGCTCTTTGTAGCAGAATTGTGAGCTTCATCTTAAAGGCAGATAGATCTGTCAGGTGCAGGAGGAAGAACCTCTATTGGAGGTGGTTGTGGGTGTGTGTTCTGATGGGGGAGTGCTCCTCAAATATGCAAGTGCCTTTTTCACATGTGCAGGTTTGCCTCTGGTAGTTAAGCATAATCCAACAATGAGACAGGGATTGGTCTCCAGATCCAGAGGCAAGAAAGTAAGTAGTTCATTGGAATGTTTGGTCAAGAAGCAACACAAGGAGGCTGCTTTATTTAGATAATTATCTGGGAAAGCACTTGGAAATGCTGGCTGTGGAATTTTTTCCCCTTTCTGTCTCATGGCCCTTTTTTTGAAGTCTTCTCCATCAGAGCAATGAACACTCTGAAGAAGCCTGTTGATTAAGTAAAAGATGGGAGAAAACTCCATCTGTTTCTTTCTCCTTGTCATGTGTTTGGCTTCAGCTCCTGTAGTCATCGTTCTGCATGAGGTTCCTGAACTTGTTAGAAGTCAATTGCACTAAATATTTCTTGATCTACTCTTTCAATAGCAGTGACAGATGACTTCTAATACAGAAGCACTAATGTGAAAATATTGATGAAGATTGCAGTTCCTTAAGCAAAGTTTTGCTTTGCTTTTCTCTTTCTTTTAACTGAGCTGATGCAGAAAAGGCCCCAGGTTTGATAGTGCCTGTGGGCTTTTGATACTGGTAAAATGACTTAGAAATATTAGGCAACTAAATGTCATAAGCTTTGCTATGAAGATAGAAACATTAGGCAACTAAATGTCATAAGCTTTGCTATATTTCCAGGAACTTGCTTTTCATTTAAATAATTGTAAGAGTACATGTTAATTTATCAGTAACATGTATTAATAAATAGACTTTGCATGGTGTTTGATGAAATGTGAGACTAATTTTCTGCTTTTGATCAACAGCAGTGGGTGATGTTTTATTTAACTTCCAGAAGACGGGTGGATTTAAAGGCAACCACAAGTGCTTCAGTTGTGCTGGTGTCTGTTCTATCTAGTTACCAGTAATTTATTCTTTTTCCTTAGGGGCCAACACAACGACATGTCCAGATAATCATGGAAAAGCTATTGAGGACAGTAAACAGAACAGTCATTTCCATGGGACGTGATTCAGAGCTCATAGTAAGTGTCTCTTGATGTAAACTTAAATACCTCCGTCACATCTTTTGGAACTTGGCTGTAATAGGATTTAAATCTCAGGTGACCCTGAGCAATCAAAACCTTCTCTAACTGTCTTTGTGTTCAGTAAGCTGTAAAACATTGGCTTGTAGTTCCTCTGTGGTTTACACAGGGGGAGAAAAAATATTTTTTAAAAATATTGGTGGCCAGGTGGTTGCCCAGATCTGGGATGTCTGTGGTAGCCAAAGTGGGGTGTTATTTGTAATTAGCTAGCTGGAAAGTGTGAGAGTTGAAGACGTGCATGTGTGTTACTGCACTACCTGTCACTTGACTCTAAAAGCATTTACTTGCCTTTTTTTAACTAGAACTGAACTAGGATAGGGCAGTAATCAAATGGTGAAGAGTAGAGCCTGAAGCTTGACTTTTTCAGCTATATCCTTAATACTGGTGTAAACAAAAAAACCAATGAGGCCTGTTGACATCTAAAGTGGGGACAGGGTTTGTCTTTCCCGTGTTCCTCCTTTGGTGCCTGCATCTGACAAGTACTATACAGGAAACTAGTCAAAGTGGACCAGCTTTTTGCCTGAGTAGCTGTCCTGTTCTGCACTGCTTGGGTTCAGTTTGGCTCCATACACTGACTTCTCTCTTTAAATAGGGTTTGTTAGTCAGATATGTCTGAGTCCGCAGTTTCTTTTTTTATCTCCCCTTTCTGATTTGATTTCTCTGTGTAATTGTGCATGGAAATATTTGACTTTTTTATGACAAGTCTCTTTCCTCAGCATATCTTGCTCATCTGCTGCTGTCCCATTTACTGGCAACATGGTTCTTGTGTCAGCAAATGTGTTACCATTTTATTTTGTCTTTAGGGTGTCAACCATTTAACTTTTTTTGTGCATTCCACTTTTATCTGTTTGAATTGCAGGAATAGTTTGAGTTGTAATGAAGTGATCATGGATGAGCAGACCCATTGCTGAAGGAAGAAATGGTTATAGAGATCATTCTTGAAGAATGGGCTAGTGTTGGGATGCTGTTACAGTGAGAAGAAGTCAGGAGGTTTATATGTTAGTGTTACTCTGTGTCACCACAGAAATATTACTAACATGAAGAATAGATACCTTAATATCTTCCTATACAGAGATCTTAGTATCTTCCTGTACAGGGATACAAAACTTTACTTCTTCCCCCAGTTGGTGGTGTAGTCTTTTAAGACATGCATAGAGGAAACTTCTTCAGTTACAGTCAGGATGTGAATTAATTATTGTTTTGATGAACATGATTTAGATGATATTTTAAAATGTTAATGATTCCTTTTGCCTTTATGGAATTATATTGGAAAACTTCTCCTGTATGTGTGTTAACTCAGTGCAGTTGTGTGAAAAATATCCAGGGTGATGATGAGTACAGCTTGAAATTACTGTACCTGCACACTGTAATTATGGAATGAGTGTTAATAGAACTGGGTCATTTCAAGGAGATCTTTCTCTTGGCTTAGACTTGAGTCTGTTGCTGAAGGAACCCTGCTGTGATCAACCAGCAACCATTCAGTATTGTGGTGTCAGCAAAGTAGGAAGAGTAAAATGCAAGTGTAACCTGAGGGCACTTGGGCCAGAATCAGGTTGAAATTGTGTTAACTTTTGTCAATACTACTCCAGATTACCTGGAACTTGTATTAGAATGAATAGAAAGAAGGAGTTTTAAAAAGGAAGGATCTTCTGGAGGTGTAGTTCAAATAACAGTAGTTTTTCAAAAGAAGTAAAATAAAGGATGTGGCAACTTGTTTTTTTATATCAAGATGGCAATATTGGTGTCTAAAGATGGTAGGTTTTTCCTTTGAAGAAATACTTAGCTGTGTCATCTTCACCCAAAACCTAATGTTGTCTAATACACTTTAAATGTAAAACAAGGACCTTGGACCAAAAATACTGAGAATCTTGCCTTTATTCCTGTAGCCATGAATTAAATGCCCACCAAGACTGATCAGCCATTATCCTGATCCAGGAAGTATTCCTCTGAGGATCCTCCTTGCAGAGCTCAGGTGAATGATGGCACACACAGTCCTTCCTGTCCCAGAGAAGACTTCATTTCTGTTAGGTAGCAGGACAGACACATAGATGCATAATCCCTTGGTGGTGTCAGTCAAGTTTCTTTAATTTCACACTCTTTATAAACCTCTGTTCTAACAGAGCTGTGGTGTGAGATGTGGAAGCCCTCTGAGGTTAATGGAAAGGTTGAGAGGTGCCCTGGGTGGTAATGAAGGGGGATTCTCTGCAGGGTGAAGATGTGTCAAAGGAGGAGGAGCTGGTGGCAGCACAGGAGAGTGAGAAGTGGGAAGCAGAGTAGTGAAATAGCCCTGATGAGTGAAGGGAACACTGGAAAAAGCATAGAATCCATCAATCCAAGACAGTGGTGGCTTCTCCATCTCTTGGCGTCTCCAGGGCAGGATGCCTTTCTGGAAGGCAGTAAAATGGGAGTCTAAGTCAAATATGAGTTATTGAGAGTCCCAGGAGAGAATTCTGGGGCTGAAGTTACTTAGGGGCTGAAGGTAGATGACGGAAATTGTCTTTCTGTGCCTTGAAATTGTCAAGTTCAGAGTTATTGGGTTCTGAAGTGTTGGGGAGGAAGCTTCATTTCTTCACCAGCCTTTCATGATGTACAGAGTTCTTTGTTTATTCAATTGCATGGTTTCTTACCTTGCAGAAACACTTAAAGTTATGTATTGCAAACATAAATTAAAAAAAAAACCTCCTGAGGTGGTGTTTGAGTGATGGTGATGATTTTGTTCCATCACCTACAGTGAGGTTTTTGTTTGACTGTAAAATGTAATCTCAGGGATGTGGTGAACGGGTCTGCCCTGCCAGATTTTCTCTCACCAAACTGCATTCACCTAAACAAACTGACAGCAAATTTCTAGCACTCTGGTTATTTTAAGAAGTTGTATATCATGGATGGTGAAATAACACTAGGAATTGTTTTGTGCAATCTGTTTCATTCTGCTAGGAGAGAAGGGTGTCAGGATGGCAGTGATAACTGTAGCTAGCAAATCCCAGCAATAATAGATATATGAGGTGTGCTATTATACAGGGTGCTAAAGGAATGGTATAATCTAACAGCCTGCTTGATTTGAAAGCATTCATAGAAAATTAACCTATTTAATTTTGAAAAAAAATGCTTCACCTTTAAAACATAGATTGAAAAATAAAAGCAGAGACGGGGGTTTTGCATCTTAAGCAAGAAACAGCAAACACTTTGTACCAATGGTAGGATTTTCCAGTTTTAATAATGATTTTTTTCAGGTTATCCTGATTTTTAAGCTATTTTTACAGTGTTGTTTGTTGTTGGTTTTTTTTCTTCTTGAAGAAAACAGGTAAAGCTCACATGAGTAGTGTTTCCTAATAGTTCTAAAACAAAGAATGTAACTGTTGCTCAATGGAAATGGTACCAACTCAGAAAACAGCAAGTAATAGAAAATCACTGCAGTATTTATTGACTAAAAAGTAGTTTAAAGCATGATAATGGGAAGTGCATATAGCAAATTAGTGTGTGGAAGTGCATGGTGTTGTGAGTTGGGCAAAGCCACCTTGGAAGTGAAGATGCATTTTCTTTGTTCTAACCTCCCACCTGCATTTTAGAAGATCTACAGTAGGGTGAAAACAGCTTTGTCAGTCACATCTAACTAAAAGCTCTAAAATATTAGGTCTTTCTCTCCGTGTCTAACCTGAGCCTGAGTGATTCTAAAGGGAATACAATATGATACATTTAACACACTTGCAAAAACATTTTATTACAAATTACATTGGATGGTAGGATATAACACGGTATGTCATTTTAAGCAAGACTCTATGCATGTTAGCTTTTCCAGTCTTAAAAAAATGTAAAAAATTAAAAATTTGCAATTTCTTAAGAAAATAGCCTGGCCATGTACAGAACACGCCGGGAGAACTTTCACTTTTAGCTCTCATATATTTTCACCAGTGAATTTTCCTCTCTGATTTGAAGCCATGACAGAATACTGGTCTCTGTAGGAGTCAGTAACCACACAGGAAAACAGTTCAGTTTTGGGTCAGATCCCTGCACACAAGAACCTTTTAGAATAGGGTGTATGGGAAAAGCTGCTGAGTGGGTGACACTACTGGTTGATTGCCATTGGTGAGATGCTTGATTTAATTTCTTTAAAAATTCCCCAGACACTAGGCGTGGTAACAGGGATGAGTTCATTAATTATTAACACTATTTAAAAATAATAATACTGCTGTAGTTTCTTAAGTCCATATTGGATATTTCTTTCTTTTTAGGAAAAAAAAAAAACCACAACACTTTCTTGTTTGGAAAAGCTTGGGTTTCTAGAACATGTTGGGCAGACTGTCTTGTAAACACTGATATTTTCAATTAAAAAGGGTATAAAATGCATGAAACAAGTTTTTGCCACATGAAACAATTGCACTTCCTTCCTGGTCCACAGGATCCCCTTATCTAAACCTTCAGCTTTCACCAAAGTATTTCAGGGTATTGTTTGCTTCTGTACAAGAACTTGTAGCCCTCTTGAAGTTTCACCACAAAGGTGACTTTTTGTTTTCATTAAAGCATGCTGAACTTTATTTGGAGGTGGACAAAGAGACCTTCTGCATTTCTGTTCTCATTTTAACCTCCTTTTCTTGCTCTCTGCTTTAAGGGAGAAACAAATAAGTTGTTTTCCTCCAGTTTTCTTGCAGTAATGGAGTGGATGCTGAGCTAAGAGGAAAAACAGTGTAAATGAAAACACTTCACATTTTTTAGTATGTGCAAACTTTTCTGCTAATGATGGCATTTCTTCCACCTAAAGGCTGAAGAATTTTTATCTTACTGATGCTGCAGGGTGTGCAGTTTCAAACCCAATTCTTACTAAACCAGTTAGTAACATGACTCTGTATGACTTATCTTAAATCCTTGGAAAAAAATAAAAGGCAACAAGATTCTCACTCCCTGGCCACTTCTAGCATGAGAAATTTGTCCACAAATGGTCATTTGAGATGCAAGTTTAATGGCAATAGCAAAGGCTGAAAGGAAAATTGCAGTTTATAATTCAGAGCAAAATTGTAAAGAGTCACGAAAAAAACCCCAACAAAACAAATAAAAAAGAGAGGAAAAAAAAATGTTTTGCATCTCTTAAGTGTGTTGGTCAGCAACTACATTTACTAGATTGAGATATAAATTCAAATAGGTTGGGAAAACCCATCTGAGAAGCTTAGTAAATAAATAGCATTTGAAATTACTGCTCCTTCCAGACAGGTTTCAAAGTGTGATGCATACTGTAAATTTTCTGGTGCCTTCTGCAAGAGTGGAGAGGTTTTCCAAAGACTGTGTTAACAAAAAGATACTAAATGATGACAAATGCCAACAATCCATAGAGCTTTTGTTCTGTTTGTGGGGTTGTTTTGCTTTGTTTTTTTTTTAATTTGTGCCAGAATGTGTCATTAGGACCTTTTGGGTACCAAGAAACAAAGTGAGATCTAGGACAGGTAGCCTGTAGCCTTGACCCTGTCAGCTTGGTGTGGTTAAAGGCTTCTCCTGACGTGAGGAGGTTTTTAGCTGCTTGCCCCTTGGAGATAAGCAGCAAACTTGTTTGTCTGGTGATGAGGACATAGTTAAATTAGGAATTATGGTGTGTTGTCCAGTGTGGTAGCTTGGCTGATGTCTACATTGCATGAAGGCAAATATACACCGAGTCACATCGTAGAGATTATTCTTGGTCTTGGACCACAAGAAAAATTGTGCTTTGTCCAGGATCTATGTGCTGAAAACTGCACTCCCCAATCAACATGGATTTGTAAAACTGAAGACCATTGCAAACGTAAGGCTTGCTTGCTATTTTTTTCCCCCCCCTCATTGTTTCAAGACAATAAACCAAACCCCCAGAAGGCTTTGACCCAACAGTGACATTGAGCTGTGCACAGGATGACAGCCTGCAATTGATCAGGTTAGAATGTGACACTTCCCAATCTAAAGGGAGGGAGAGAGGGAATAGTTTTACTTTCTTGGTACAAATTTCGATTCAGGTTTTACATCCCACATTGGTGAACTGCAAATAAAAGCTGGCAAGGTGTTACCTAACTCCTTGCTTCTGGACCTCAGTTCCTAGGTACAAAGAACTTTTTGGTACATAGGGTGAGAAGTGAATGCTCAGCGATGCCTTGACCCCTCACGCTGCTCAGTCTGCCAAGATCCTCTCAGAGATGATTGATAGAATCCCAAATATTTTTTCAAAGAAGGCCTTGAACTCCACATGTAATGGACTTGGGTTAAAGGAACCAGAGTTTCCATCTTCCATGCTTTTTTGATTCAGTTTTGGATTTTTGCTTGGGAGTGGAGGAGTAGCTCTCCTGAGAATAAGGCAAAGGTGCAACCTGAGTTTCCTCAATAGGATGAAGTTTTCTCAAAACTGGCTGTAGTTTATCTTCTTGCTGTTTAAAATCCAATTCCACACTAAAAAAGGGGGAAAAAAAAGAAGCAATTAGTTACTGATTATGATGGAAAGATTTCCATTAAGCCAACATCTGACACCACTGTGCAAGTGCTTAATTTATGAAATTCAAATACAAAATAACTTTAACTCAGATCTCCACATTGTTTGCACCAAAAGTGAAAGGGATTTGGGGAAAGGAAGGGCAAAAAAAGGACATCCTGCAGAAGAGAAATGGGAATGGGACTGTGCAAACTGCTCCCTCCTGTTTAGGAGGGCCTTGAGGATTATGGTAGAAGAGAAGTCAAGTGACTGAGAATTAGAAATCCTACTTTTCCCCTCATCTCTGTGGGGAAGGGCTCTTGCAGAGGGTTGCCAGGCTCAGTTCTCCTGTCTGGGAGGTCAGGGTGGCAGCTGGGCAGGTGGGTCATCATGACTTTGAGAAAAGCTGATGGGTTGGCCATAAGCAGCAAGGTTGTCATGGTAATTTCTTTATTTTAGCTGTTTCTTGCAAGTCTTGCCATGAGTTGGAGTTCCCCAAACTGGCTGGCATATGTACAGACTCATAGACACATGTGGGGAAAGTAGATTAAAAACCAGTTCCTTTTTACAGTGCAAACCTTTAGCATATGGTGACAGCTTCCAAACTTGGCCCTACAAATGAGGACAGCAACATCCAATCTACTTGCTGTAAATGACTGCTGAGACAAAAGCATCTAATGATGTAGATCCACTTATTTAGCTGACCAGATCTGTAGGTAAAATAAGCAACATGGAAAGAACCTGTTTCAGCAGTTGCTAGTGTGTACTTGCTTGTTCTAATGATACTAAAATTTAAGAGAAATAAGGGAAATACTCAGTTAAACTGTGAACTTGCATTAAAAAAAAATATACTGAAGCTTTAAATTACACCTCCTGAATTCTACACAGTGTGTTGGCTACAAAATCCTGCCAGCAGTTAAGAAACCTAATAAAGATGAAATTACAACCTTCATTCCAACAGCGTGTTGTGGGTCATCTCAAATGTACCATATTTAACAAAGGAACCACACTGTAAATTCAGCAAAAGGTTAATTCTGTCTAATACTCAAAACTGTATCTAGGTCACTTACAATTCCCCTGAAACTTGGTGGTTTTGGTCGCATTTGGTAGAGCAGCAGCTTGTGGGCAAGTGCTGTGCTGAGTCTCTTCATCCTGCCTTGTGCATTACACTGCAATGTGGCACTTGGGTATCAGGATGAACTTGGAAGATGGGGTGAAATTAAGGGGATGTAGGCACAGGGTCAGTTTCTTTCTTTCTTACATTTTTGCTTGATGATTTAAACCTAAAAATGAATTATTGAGGTGAAGATTGTGTGTGACTGGGGCTGTTGGGGCACTTGAGAGGTTGCCCTTTCAGCCCTGCTGCTGAGCTGTCCTGAGCCTTGCAATGACAACCTGTGCCACTTGAGCACTGTGTGAGGCTGAGGTTACTGTTCCTGGATGTCACTTTGCTTTTGCTAAGTGTTCAGAATGTTTTCTTAGTTATTTCTGCTGGTGATTGTTTGGCATAAACCACTAGAGAAGTTAGGTGGGCTTTTTTGAGCCTCATGCTCCCAATGTGGCTCATGTGATAAGGGATTCTTGAACTTTTGGTGCTACTACTTGGTTCCTACTGTCTGCCCTAGGGAGGGTGGCAGCACACCTGGAGTGCATGAAGACAGTGCAAAACACCTGGTGTCATTCCAGAGGAAGTTCTCCAAGTAATCTGGAATTGTGGAAGTCAGTGTTAGGTTAATGGTTGACTCGATGGAGGTCTTTTCCAACCAAACTAATGCTGTGACTCACGGGAGGTTTTGGTGGACTTGAGTGCCTTTGCAAGCTCAGCACATAATGCCATGAGATACCATCTGCTGATCCTGGTGGAATTCATTGTCCTCTCAGGGTGGAGGAGAGGGAATCAAAGATGCTAGAAGAAGTCTGGGATATTTTTGTCCTTGAGTGTTTTGAAGGGCTGTCTGCCTGCAAGGACTTCCCAGTGAAGCCCTGTCAGGAGCTGCTGGAAAAGTGTTAAGTCTTTTTTTTTGTTGCTGGCCATGCCTAGTTTAACTGAAATACATGCTGAGCAAAAGTGTCAGCATTTCAGTGATTTGGAGTGATGTGGATAAACTTGGTAAGAGTGGAAGAGAGAAACACATTGGGTAAGGGTTCAGATATTCAAAATATTTCCACCACCTCCATGTTAAGCAGGAAAAGACATTGTCTTTCAGCTGGTTACATCAAAGTTAAATATTTTACCTCGGAAGAGTATAAAGAGGATCAACAAAGCATTCAGATTGTTTCAGCATTTATAGCTGTGAATTTTGCAAGATAATTGATTGTTGTTTATCAATTCAACTTTGTTTTTTTAATGTAACCTCTCAGGCAAACTTTGATCCTATTGTGCACCTTTTTGTGCTGCAGTAATAAAGCAAAAACCTTATTCTGTAATTTTCTGCGTGTCTTTATAGATTATTTACAGCTGACTGTTTTTGGTGTTTATATCAAGCACATGGTGTGGGATTAAGTTCAGCAAGTGTTACCTATGACTTCTTTATAGTTTGGTTCTAGAGTTGCAGATATTCTCTACAGACTGATCATCTAGCTTTCCAATTCTTGCATTCATGGACTTGGTTTTGTCACCTGTCACAGCTCTGACAATTTTGTTGTGCTCAGTGCTATTTCTGTATCCCAAGTATCTATAGGTTTCTTCTCAGACCTTTTTTTGAAATACTCTCTGTGCCATGTGGTTCTTTTCACTTTCAAGCTTGGTCTATTTTTTTCTGTCTTGTTTAAGCCTCCCCATGATAACTCCATAAATTTAATTAGTGAGGACTCTTATGTTCTTCTGGCATTATGCATGACAGAAATGATAATTACTGGCTTCAGCAGTTTTTTTCCTTAGATGCAATCATATTTTTCAATGGGCTGATGATTGTAAATAATATCTACAAAACTAAGAGAAGAATCTAAGTATTATGGAATGCCAGGATCACTAATGTTTGCCTGACACACGTGATTAGGACACACTAAAGGTTCACCTACCTACATTATTGCCAGTTTTGGGATGTGAGGTTGGAGCTTCTCCATGGCCAACACCTGGCTCCAGTTTTTCCTGTGCATGAAACTCTAGTGCTAACAGACTGTTTGTGTGAACAGCAGTACCATTTAGTCTGTGACTAGTATTCTGGTTTGTAGTGTTTCCTTCCTGAAACAACTAAATACCTATAAGGTTTACCAGAGTGGTTCAGGGCAGCTGCCTGTTTATCAGGCTTTGCATAGATGTCACTCCAGTGAAAATCTGGCCAAATAAAATCAAATCACAGATCTTTGAGGATTTTGTTTTGATGTGCTCATTAAACACAGGAGAGAACTTTCTAATTAAAATCTTTGAAATTCCCTCTGAGTGAGATGGGTCCAGTCCAGGGGGGATCAAAAGTCTCTTTGCAATTGCAGCTCCAAGTTCCATTAGCCTGTGCTTGGCTGAGCCCTGGAGCAGAGGACCCTGAACCTGCTTTTTCTGTCATCTTGTTTTCTGCTCAGGACTGATACCAGTGCAAAGGGAACCCAATAGTAGATTTTTTTTTTTTTTATATAAGTTTTTTTTCTTTCCTTTCCCATTTCCCAGCCCCTGCTGTTATTTATTGCACAGCATGGGTGTGCACTGAACTGGCTGAAGAGCCTGGCTGACACGTGGATCATCATCTCCTGTTGTCCCCAGGAGGACCCAGGGACTTGCTGTGGACATTGGGTTTGTAGTGAGGGTGGCAAAGCAGGGCAGAAAGGTGGAGGGTGACAGCAGGGCAGCTGAATGCTGCCTTGGAAACTGTTTTCATACATGCCTGTCGTTTTGGAATTGAAGTCAGCAGGAGCCTCTGCGGGCTTTCTCTGTTTGTTTTGCTTTGGGCTTTGTGGCCCTTTTGCTTTTTGTGTTTGTGAAATGGAGTTGTTGTGTTTGGAAAACAATGCTGACTCCTGTACTTGTAATAACAGGCACTCCAGGACAAGCTTGGAACAAAAGTGTTTTCTATGCAGAATTTGAGTCATATTCAGGAAAGAAAGAGAAAATATATTGAATAGCTGCTCATCAGTGCAGGACTGTGTGCTGAGTGCCTGAAGCCTGAGGGGAGAGGAGTGAAGAACTGCCTGGCTTTCTAGTTGAGCCCTCATGGTGAAGCAGCACTGACCAGTGTGAGGCTGGTTTGGCCTCCAGCTGCTCTCAGAGGACCTGAAAGCCTCTCAGAGGTGCTTTGGGGATCGTGTGACACACTGTGCCTGTGTGTGTTGTGGGTGAAACCTAGAGCTTTCAGGAGATGTAAGAATAAATTCTTACGATGGGTGTGGTGAGACACTGGCCCTGGTTGCCCAGAGAGGTGATGGGTGCCCCAACCCTGGAAACATTCAAGGTTGGATGGAGCTCTAAGCAACCTGATCTAGTTGAAGATGTCCCTGCTCACTGCAGGGGCTTGGACTAGCTGACCTTTTAAAGATCCCTTCCAACCCAAACTGTAGTGATTCCATTCAATGATTCTAACATAGGGCCTATTGTATGCTAGAGGGAGGATGTAGAGCCAAGGTGGACAGTGTGGGCACCTCACTCAAGGCATGGCACACAGGGTGGCTGACTTCTCAGGCTCCTTCTTTCTGGCTAATCTTGTTTTTTACATCCTAGTAGAAATCCTAGCACTGTGGATTAGGGATTGGTGTGGTGGCTTCATGGGTTTGATGATTCTCAGAATATCTGTTAATGAGTTTATTTTTTGCACACTGGCAGCAGAGTGAACTTGTTCTAATTTTGCTGCAGTATCAGGGATTGAAAATGAGTTTGAGGAGTCATAACCGTTTGGTTTTAAGCATATGGGCTGTGGGAGAGTATCTAGCAACACACTTAGAAGTACGGGTGGGTTTTCTACTTTTATAACACAGACATTATTAACATGAATAACTTAAAGACTGTTGGATGCTAGTAATTCAATATGTTGGTTACTTGTAAGGTCACAGAAACAGAATAATTTAGGTTCAGGACTGGTTTGCTGGGAGTTTTATCCATTTGTCTCATCCAAGGATGGAGCCTGCACAAGCTCTGGGCAGCCTCTCTGCTTTCTGCCTCAAGATAAAACCTTTCTCCTTCTACTCAACCTTCTCATTTCCATTGACACCTCTTGTGTTTACCTCTTTATTACCTAGTTTGTAATGTTAAGGCCCAAATCCTGCAAGTGTTTGTAGAGCAGCTTAACTCTTTGCATTTAAGCAGGCAAGGTGAAGCAGGAATTAAAGAATAATATCCTAGTGTCTCTTTCTGGGTCACGTTAATTGGATGACATGGCATTAGTGCATGTCACATCTTGGAGGAAAGGGATCCAGATAAGCACTGATCACTCAAAAATTAGCTTCATACACTTTGAAGCAATCTGTGTTGAATTTCCTGTTTCATCCTAAAAACCAGAAATGCCCCTGATCCAGAGCACTCTCAGCATTAGGAAGCCATTAAGATCCTTTGTTTCTACTAAGAATCTTACAGTCTAGAGATAAGATGAGAAGGAATGCAAGTTAATTAATTTGGGGAGGAAATAACAAGATGAAAATGACTTATCATTTAGTTACCTGATTTTGCTGCACTGATGCTGTCTTAGGAATTCATGTCTACTTGTTTTATTTTTCACTTTGTATTGCCATGTTTACTAATCTGGATAATTATGGCTATATCAAACCTATACCAAGTGAATTGCTTCCATGTGGGCTCTGTGCTACCTAGTTAACTTGTATCACCATGATTTTAAGCTATTTAATTTGCCACAGTTGTATTCAGTTACATTTCATAAAGTCTAATAGTGTTGAACAGTTGGAGCTCACCTTAGAATAACTTAAGTATCAAGGACAAAATTGAATACTGAAAAGCAGCATAATTCAAAATCTAAGAGTAAAAAGGAGGAAAATAAATGGTTGGTGTAGCTCTGAATAATTTTCCCCCCGAGAACTGTAATAGTATGATCTCAATTTCTTTGTTCCCCTTGTGCAGTGATTTGAGCCAGTAAAAAGTTTCCTTCTAGAAGCTGAAGTTGCCTTGTAAAAGCTGCTGAGTACTTCTGACCTTTTTGTCTGAAGAGAAGTCTAGCCTGAGTTCTTCAGGATGCTCCTCCATGGAAATAATTCTTGATAAAAGCCTTAGAATAATGCACAGAAATAAGAAACAGAAGCCTCATTTTGTCATATAGATTTCTGTTCAAAGATTAAAATTCACAGGGGATGGAAATCTAAACAGGAGCAGAAAGGGCAGTTCCATGAAGAGATAATCACAGAATAAAACAGGCTGTGAAGATTTTAGTCCACGTGGGTTTTGGGAGTTAAAAGAATTGGTACAGTTTCTGCATATCAATGCAGTGTCTTCCTGATAGCAAGATTTTGCTAGACTTCAGTATTTAAGTGGACTTGGTCCTGACAAAAAAATGCTTATAAAACTTATTTTATACCTTTAAAAATTCCAATGGTGACTTTATGTTAGTTTGAAAAAAAAAAGTAAATATTTGTCTTTTGTTTGTAAATTTGTCTTACATTTTTAAGATTATTTTGAAACTGTTTTGTGACCTTGGTTTATGAGCTATTGATACTAATGAAATAGATGAATGTTTGATACAGGTTAACAGTTGATTAGATGGTTGTTTATTTTCTGTATTTAATCACACTTTTTAACTTAACTTTTATTATTTTTTTTAATCACCATGAATGCATAGTGCAGAATACTTCTTCCTGGTTGTTTTAGGCTGTTGTTATGGAGTTGGACTTTTATATTCAGGGTTTAAAACTATAGTGGTTGTGTTGCCCAGTAAGTTTTTCTGCTGTGTTAGAGCCTAAAGCTCCATAAGACACAACTGATCCTGTCCTTACCAGAATCCTAAGACATTTTTGATACTAAAAAGCAACAAAAAACCCCTTCAAGTACAACAGTGTTTTTTGTTGCCTTCTACACTGTCTGTAGCTTTTGTGCTACATTATATTTGTGTTCTTAAAAGTCATCTTGAAGGGGAAGAATGTATTAAATTGATTGTTTCTGCATTCTAGCTTTGCATTTGTGCTGTGCTTCACATTGCAGATTGCAGGTGGGTCAGCAGGGAAACTTAATTCTTCCTCTAAGATGCTCTTTCCCTGAAGTTTAAAAGGTTTGAAACAACTCAAGATGTTTTTTAAATGTTACTGTGTTCATAACCAAAGCATTACAAATTCAATTATGGGAAAGAAGGCTTTCTCTTTAAGTTACTGATTTGTCCCATGAGAGCATTGGTTCTGTTTTTCTTAAGTCTCCCCCATCTACTCCTTGGGTGAAAGAGCTCAAGACTGAGGAGGGTCCAACCTAGGAACATGATGTAGAAGCAGTTGGTGGACATGCAGTAGGTCAGACAGGATGGTCCTCCAGGTCTGACTCTGACAGGGACTGACAGCTTGCAGGGTCAGTGCCCTCAAAGATACTCAGGTTTTCAGTGCATCTTGAACTGTTTAATGCCAGTTTCAACTTCTGTTCCTAAAAGGTGTTTTGTCTGGAAGAGATCCCATAACTCTACACAGCATTTTGACATGCCAGCTGTTTGTGAAGGTGCAGCATTGCATCTACATTGAAAAGCAGCTTTAGTATCCTTACTAATGAAATGCTGCTGCTCCTTCAGAGGCTTCAGTACTGTAGCATTTGACTTGTGGAGGAGCAGAAGCTCCTACAAGGCAGTCTGTCCTTTCATCCTGTAATTTCATCCGTGATTTTTTTTTTTTAATCCCTTCTGGCTACTTGTCTTCTCTTAGTAATTCAGCCTTCTCATAGCTCCCATTTTGCAGTCTTCTTCAGGTTTCAGATTTCTTGCCTGCAGCATGTGTTCTCCTAGCTTGTCAAAAAGCTGAGCTGATTTTTGCTAAAACTTCCTCTGGAAACTTTGCTTTAGGCAATGCCCAGCATTGACAGCTTCAGTCCAAAGGGCTCTTCTGGTGGGAAATCCCAAAGAGCCAGACGTGGCTGCTACACTTTTCCATAGGCAAACACTTGAAATCTGTGTTCCTGGACTCATTTCATTTGCAGTAAGAAGTAGAAATTGGAAGGTTTCTTAACTTGAAATCTGCTGGCTAGAAATCCAAATATTTAAAAATTTCCAATTGGATTTTTTCAGCTCATAAAATAAAAATCAGTTCCCCAATTAAAAAAAAGGGTGCAATGTTGTACCTTCCCAGGCTGTCCCAAGGCAGAAATGGCTCAGGGGTGAGCTCAGAGAAAGGGAGGCTTTATGTGCTTCTGAAGTGTGCTCTTAGGGAAGGGTAACTAATTGATTCCTTCCCCTGCACCAGCATTGCTCCCTTTTCTAGTTAGCTGGTAAACAGAAAATTTGGAGTTGGAAGTTTTCCATCCCTTTTCCCTTTCAGGCAGCTAGAAGATAATGTATAAATAGCTCCAGGTCTTCTGCTTAAATCAGAGACTGAGTAGAGAATTGAGGGGTGAAGGGGAAAATCCTGTGCTTTCAGACCTAGCCAACATTTGTACCTTCATTTTAGTTTGTATCTTCAGTGTAATTCATAGTCATCTTGATAAATTTCCACCTGTACTATACATACCGCCTAGTTTTCTGCAATACTGGGGTACTGAGATGCATTTGTTCTCATCTTACCTGCAGTGCATGAAAAGATGTAGTTTTATTTTAAAGGACTCTAATGGGGGAGGACAATTAATTGTCAGTATGAAGCACATAATGCTCATGTGGCTTCCTGTCGTGCCCCACTGTCTGTTACTCCTTCACTCTAACACAACACATGCCAAAATGGGGTCTCAGCTGATGAATTTTAGGAGGGGAACCTCTGCTTCAGAGAAAGAAGCTGTATCCTTTCACCTCCTGTACCTGGCCTGTTTCTAGGGAGAAACTCCACCTATTTCCTTGTGGAGGAGAGACTGTAGCAGGTGAGAACAATCTTGAGCAAAACCTTCAAGAAGTTTGCAATTTTTGATCAGTTTGACACTAATGGGCAAACCTGGATGTACCTTCCACAGCCCTGCCCTTTCCCAGCTGCTCTGCTGAAGGGGCTCTTTGTAGATGTGCAGCAGGTCTTGCCTGTTGCATGAAGACTGCAAAGGCTTGATTTAAAGAATGTTCTGGTGCTGTTGGTGTTGGGCAGGATGTATTTGCCCTGCATATTTTAAAACTTTGCTAATACAAAAGTACACGAAAGCCTGGGTCGCAGTGTCATCTGACTGAGAAAGCTGTCCAGCTTGACTCTGATTCTCTTTGCTAGAAACTCTATCAGAATAATTTCCTGAGACCAGTAGTTACTGCTATAGAAATCAGTTTGAAGTTTGTTGACTTGCTGGACAGAAAATGCTTAATATCTGCAGCTCTGTGGAAGTGAAGCTCCCACCTGGTGAGAACTCACATCCAAGAGCTGCAGCAGCAGCAGTACCCAGTGTCATCTATTCTTGACCTGAACGTTTTCGACTTAGAAACAGGTGTTTTTGAACTGGTTTTGTGGTATTGAAGAATCAAGGCTACCAATCATGACTTTCCCTGAGGAAGAAGTGGGAATTAACCTACCTATAGATAATACATGCACTGTTCCTGCACGTGTCGCAATTAGCCGTGTCTTGACCGGTCCGATATGAAAGCCTACAAAGACAAGAACACCAGGTCATTAACAAGTAATTTGCTTTAACATGTCTTTGCCTTCTAGGATTATTTTCATAAAAATTAGAACTTGAAGGTTTGTTTGTTGGTTTTTTTTTTTTAAACTTAAATGTTAAGTATAAAAATGTAGCCATTAGGAAAGCAGGACCAAAATAATCACCTCGATGAACAAGGGGAAGATGAAGTTATTTTAGGAAATGAGTCTTTAATGACTGCAAGGAGAAAATACTGATTTCCATTATATTTCTGTAAATTAAAAGGGAAAACATCAAGGAAGCCAGGTTAGGTGAACCTCTTTTTACATAAAGCTGCTGTGGAATAGTGAAGATGTGCAGAATAGATCCAGTCAGGATTGCTTAAGGGAATGCTTCTGAAATGCGGGTCTGTCCTGAAGCCTGAGACCTTATCCAAACAGTTCAACTGTTCTCAAATAATTCAGTGTTGGCTTTGATTAACAGGGGCAGCTCTGCACCTTAGGTGCCCTTGTGGTGGGGACAGAGCACCTTTCTCCCTGCTTCCCTGACAAACAGTAATGAAAAATCCACCATTTGCAGAAAAGTTGACTTAATTTTTATGTGACAAAGTATCAAACTTGTATTAATGGCAGATGATACATAAACTTTAAAGTGCCTGTCCCAAAGATGAAATTGAGCATTTCCTAAATGCTGCAGCCTGTTTATTTTTCTCAGAGAACACACTGTTTGCTTTGAAAATGACCATCTTCTTCTGTGTCACTTTTCCTTACTGTTCTAAAGGTTTGGATATTGGTTTAAAACCTTGTTCTGTTACTTTTATATATATATATATATATAATAGCCTTTTTAAAAGTGAAGAAAATTACCAGTCTGCAGTTGAAGGCAGAAAGCAAACCTTGAAGTTTATTGGACCAAGCTTGTCTTTACAGATAACATTTCTACTTCCACTCTCATTAATTATCAGTCATTTGAGGTGGTGTCATGACAAAGTGCTCTGGGCTTGTGAATTTCTACATTATGTACTACTTCTTATGGAAGGGAAAAAAACCCCACAGTACTGGCTTATACCTACTTTTTCTGCTCTCTAAGAGCAAATTAGTATCTGTTTATCAATCTTAAAACCTTTCAGAAGTTGACATTAAATTTCACCAGGCTATTAAACTTGGACTTGTTTTTTCCAAACTATTGATCAAATACTAAAAACCCTTTCTAAAGATAGAACATTTAAAGCTTACAGATGAGTTGATGAAAGCCTTTATTTACTGGGGACATAAAGGGGAGTTAATAATTGCCTTCCAAGGAACACAGCCCACTATCTGAGTGCTTGTTTACAGGTAAAGGCATAAGCATGCTACGTTGGGTGCCAGGTGGTGGTTGTGGTTTTTTCATTAGTTTCCAGTTTGGACACTTTAATTCATCTTTGCAGTCCTACAAACTACCATTCCAGTACATGGTTAATTAGCTGGCTTCTAGACTGACAGATCCTCTTCTCTGCCAGTCTCTCCTGGTTCTGCACAGTGCTGCAGGGTTTCTGCTGTTCATTTGGCCTGCCTCCCTGTGCTGCTGGTAAGAAATAATTCAATATTAACTTCTCAATTTTTTTCAAGTCTAGTGTTTACAAAAGCAAAATGTAGTCTTCTCATTATTTACCCTGCTAATGCCTGTCCTCATTATCCTAAATCCTAACCCTGTGACAGAGTGATAGTGACACCTTATTTATGAAGTTCCTTAGGAAAATGATTGGTTGCATTTAGGGACATTGAAGGATTTGCTCTAAAAGGGTTCTGGAGGCAACTGTAAAAGCAGGGTGGCCAGGTCATCTGTTTACAGTGGATCTAAACAAGTCTTTGTTCTTATTTTTCCTCCCAGTTGAGGTGTTTGAGAGCCATGGCTTTCAGAAAAAAAAAAACAGTAGTATGTCTGTGGTCACTCTCTTGGTTATATGATGATTTACCAACTAGGTTCAACCAGCACCATGCCCATCTTAGCAAAATAGTTATATTAGGGTTGTGACAAACTCACCAAATGCTGGGAGCCTGGTCACTCATTTAGCAAAAGCCATAGGATATTTGGTCTTAAAGTGCATGTGCCAGTTCCTTCAAGAACTGTAGTCCTGTCCATAATAGCAGTGGGTTTAACATCTTATTAAAAATAAATTATCATATACACTTTAGGTTAATAAACTCTCTTCCTCAAAATTGTTTTCAATATTTTATTTAAATCAGTTGCTAAAGTGTATTATTATCTTTAAATGCCCAATAATTCCAGACTTTCAAATGCTTTAAAAACATATTTCCTACTTGATGGTGTAAGGCAGACTCGTTAAGCTGATGAAAATGGCCCTTTGGTGTAAGTATATAAAAATGATAGGATATTTAGATGGTCCATTTGAAATACTGATTTCTCAGCTTACACGTTCAGCACTGCTTGGTTTAGGGCTGTACTGCTTACAGTGATACATTTTTATTTTCTAGTCAGATAAAATGTGTGATGAACTTGTTTTTAAAGCATCATTTTCTGCATTGAATGTGTTCAGCTTTTCAGAGATGCTTTTCCTTTCAAACTGCGGGTTTAGTCATGTTGCCTTCTCTGAACCATCCTCTTAGACTGTCTTTGTAAGCCCCCAGAACTCCACATGGTGCTCCAGAGCTGGGTTTCCATAAGGCAGTTTGATAGCTCTTTAGCCAGGACTGTGTTGTGTGAATGTAACTACAGTATAAATTCAATTGTTTCTATATAAATGAAACTCTTCATGAAAGAATTCTGTTGTTGATACCTCAGGGCTTTGGACTTTTACTTTCTTGTTTTCACATAATTATCTACATAAACACTTGCATGGAATTAATCTACTTTGTGCCAGCAAAGATTTGACTGTTGGCGTAGCATTGCCATGTTAAATCTTGGGCAAGGAGGTGGATTTGCAGTGCAGACTTACTGAAACACAGAGCTTCTCATCAGTGCCAACTGCTGGAAACTGGTTGCAAGCACTGTCTGGAGACTGGCTTCAGAAGAGCAGAATGGTGGGGGGTGATGCTTTTCTTGTGAAGTGGAATATTAGGGGTGAGCTGCCTTCTTCCCTCCCCATTAAAAATAACTTTAAGGGCATCCCAGTGTAAAAGATCTTAGGCTGGAGACCAGTCCTTACTTTTTTCATTGGTGAACTAGTCAGTGCTGTCCTCTAAGAGGAAATCCTGTAGAAAAAAGAAGTTTTTACCAAAACAAAGATTCCTACAGAAAATTAGTTTTCTTTTAATGAAAGCAAAGTTGGTTTTGGCCTGTTTTAGATCCAAGGGGGAGTATTTCACTTTGTGCTGAGCAAGATGCCTGGAAGCCAGGAGATCTTTCCAGGCTGCAACTCCCGTGGGCAATCAACTTCATGTAAAAATAATCTCAGCATTATGCCTTGGAGCTCATTTTATCCAGTCTTAACATCTTGGGTTGGGGAATGCTTCACTGATCTAAGTATAAGAAGTGTTAGGTTCTATAACTTGCTTCAGACTCTCCCTCTTTTCATTCCTTTTTCAAGAAGATTAAACTCAATCCCCACCAGGTTGTGCTGACCCATCTGGTGTGTGAGCTGGGGCACCTCTGCTCAGCTCTGCTGCTGCCTCAGGGCCTGGATGTGCCCCTAGTCATTCTTGGGAAGAGGAAAATCCATCAGGCTCACAGTGGAGATGTACTTACATCTTTGGTGCTGAGGGGTGACCAAGAATTGTGAACATTGAATGCCAGGTTGTTGATTTTGCCCCTCTAGTGGTTGTCTCTGTCTCCTGGCCTCATCCTGGCTTTCCTCGTGGGGTTTATGGTCCCTTGGGTGCTCCTGTGGGCAATTTGAGGTGGAGTTTGGCAGGTTTGTGCTGCAGTGTGGACTGCTCAGCTTTCCTAAAAGATGCAGCATTTGGAATCTGCTGGGGTTAAGATGTGAGGTGCAGTCAGAAGGCAGCACTTGGCATCTTGGCCTTCTAGCACAACTTTGCTCTTGACATCTACTTCTGACTTCCAACAAATCCTGTCCCTTCCCCTGCCTATTGGCAACTCCTCTTTTTTTTTCTCAGTGATCACTGTAAGAAAGATGTTTTAATTTGTATTTGGAAACATATTTATCTCATAGATGTTGAAGGAAATCTTTTGCTTTAATTCAGTTACCCAACTAGCTTGAACCTCTACTACAATATGTTGGTTTTTTTTCCAGTAACAATAAAGAAAATAGATCTGAGTAAGTGTAATTGTGGGGGGGTTTTTTTGTTTGTTTTGTTTTTTTTTTAATCCTATCAATATAGTAAAGTAAACATGGCACTGTTCATT
>NW_009953956.1:887511-888297 GCF_000747805.2 Chaetura pelagica
TTCCTGCTTTGATTGGTGGCTCATACTGGTGCAGTATCTAAGGTGTCCTGATACACACTACCAAGGAGTCATTACTCCAGTAGCTTCATTCTTTGATCCCTGACATCCTGTGTGTTCTGTTTCCATATGGATGCACACGATGGGCACTGTTAGTCTCATGCATTGTGAGGTGCTCTGTGGTCCAGGTGCTGGAGAAAGGGTGGATGTAGGTTAGTTGCATTGCTTTGTCTCTTCTACCTGGCTGTGTCACCTTGGGAAGGGTATCTCAGCTCCATACTCAGTTTTTCACCTATGCTTGCTTTCTACATTTCATTTCTATTTTTATTTTTTTCAGGAGGCTTGAATTTTCTTGTATGTCTCTTAGCATTCTTGGCACAACCTGAGCTTAACCTCAATTAACACTTCTAAGTATTAAAGTATTGTAATGAAGAGCAACCATTTTGCTGACAGGGACTGGCAGGAACTAATAATAAGCTGCAATTTTTGGAGCAGCCAAAGGGAGTTGCACCCTCTAAATCTCTGTGAAGTGCAGAATTGGTGCACCTGCTTGAAGTTTTTTTTAAAACAATAATTAAAAAATCAAAATCTTTGCATTAGAGTAGCTTTTTGCTTAGATAAATTTGACCCCATTGAGCTGAGGGAGAGTAGCTCAGATCCATAGATACTGATATTTTTTTCCATCCTTCAGCAGGTAGCTCCTGAAGGGGCATTAATTCAAGTATTCTGGACATCTAATGAAAACAAAGAAAAAAATCAAACAAAGTGATTTGCAAGGATAGATTTGTT
>NW_009953956.1:888309-899772 GCF_000747805.2 Chaetura pelagica
TCCCTATCTGCTAGGATGCAGGGAATACTTCATATTAATTGAGTTACTTAATGGCATGATTTTACAGAAGTGGCTGTGCTTCAGAGTGTGGTTATGCTCTGATGGGTATGCTCTTTAGATGATATTGATGTTCAGCACACTTTTGATGTATTACCACCAACAAGGAGGATAAACAGACTCTAAGATTTAGTTGTTGTTGCTGTTTATAATAAAATATAGTGAAACAAATTATCTTAAGAAGGCAGTGGGCCTTTGAAGTGGTTTTCAAGTGCCAGTTCTAGCCGTGCTCAGTCGCTGAGGAAATGTAGGCCATGGTTCTCCTGAAGCTTCTGTATAAATGGGTGTTGTATTTCCATGCATGGGACCATTAGTTAAGCACACTGATGTTATCTGTCTTTACAAAATGATTATTTAAACACAAACAGTCTGGTGGGGACCTTCTCAAAACCTTTGTTTCCAACTGTAAAGTATTACAGAGCTAATATTGCTAATAATATGCTTCAAGAGAAAATTATCCACACTTACTATTAGCATAATTTGCCTTTTGGCAGAACAAATTACTTCACTGGGTCACGTGTGTTTTTAATTGTCCTTGTGACCTGAGTAAGTCATGGTTTAGCTATGTAAACTAGAGAAAAATCACTTGCATGTGTTTTGTAGGTTGAAATAAATCCTGCTTAGCTTTCTAGTCTAGCCTAGGAGAGATGAGCCATTCTAGCTCAATGGGAAGTCTCATACAGACACATTTCTTTCAGCTATGCTGTATTTTTTTTGGATTCACATCTGCCTCTCTTTTCCTTATGAGCTTACATTCTGCTGTCAAGCCAGCAGGTGTGTACAGGTATGAAATACCTCTGGTCAGCCTTTGGCTTATAGGAAGTTGTTCTGAAAAGTCACTTTCCCAGTTAGACCAGTAGCAAAATTGTTCTAGCCTTACTGCTGCTGTGTTTCTGTTACGTTCATAATTGCCAATTAGCACCTTTCATTTAGAGATGCTAGAGGTACAGCCTGATAAAAATCAAGAATAGTGTTGAGCTTTGAGCTTTGTCATGAGGATTTTTTACTTTGATGTCTACAGCTGGATGCAAACACTGAATTGTTCCATGCCTTTCAGAGGCATGTAGGATTTGGGTTTTTTTTCCTTTTTTCCTTTTTATCTCTTCTTGACTTTCACCTAAAGATGGTTCCTCAGTCCCAGGTGCTTGTTGGCATTGCTTGTTTGGTTGTGCTGTACAAGCCCCAGGAGCATCCTTGGTGTCAAACACCTTCCTGGTGTTTGAGAGGATCTGCTCCCTGGTGTGGGACAAAGCAGGGCTTAGCACCACCAGCAGTATGGAAGTCCTTGGACTGCTCAGAGCAGCTTGAGAACTTCAGTACACTCTGCATCAGGGTAGGTTATCTGGTGCTGTGTTTCATTCTCTTTGCAGTGGCTTGGATGTGTTACAAGTAGCAGCCACCTCTCTGTTGCTCTGCAGCCTTGTGCAGAGGGCCAAGGGGGGCTGCAGAGCTGCCTCCAGTGAGAGTTCCTCCTCGTTCCTCCAGCTGTTGCCTGAATCTCTTAGCAGAGTTGCATGGACTTGTAGTTAGGCCAGAGAACCTAGATGGAACCAGAGATGGAACCAGAGATGGTTCCTTTCCATGCTGGTCTAAAGTTATTGGAATAGCTTCTCCGAACCTAGATGGAACCAGAGATGGAACCAGGAACCAGAGATGGTTCCTTTCTATGCTGGTCTAAAGTTATTGGAATAGCTTCTCTGAGAACCATCAACATATAGCTCAGTGCCTGTGCAATGGAGCACACAGGCAGAAATCCTGTGGGGATTGTTGGGAGCCCCTGGAGTGTGTTGGGAGCTGGGAAGGACTCAGGGAGGGCCATGCAGGTCTCGGCAACACCAGCCATGGGCCCCTGATCCAAGTGTCACAGTTGCAGAGGCACTGGGGACCTGAACCTGACATTATCCTCTCCTCCTTAGCTTAGATCCCTGATGGTCAGCATCAGTGGGGTGGTTTTCTTTAAGTCATCACGATGTGAGGATTAAATCCAGCTCAAGGAATACAGTTATCCTCTCTTTGAGGGAAAACTCCAGCTTGTGAGCTGCAGGGAGCAGGGGCAGCAGCCCATGGGCTGGGCAGCTGTGGGTGGCACAGCTCAGGGAGCAGGGGTCAGTCTGTAGGGATCAGTGAGTGCAGCCAGGAAGCTTCTGCCTCTCATCAAAATAGTGGGGAAGACCCTGCTTGTCATGCTGGGTACAAATATGTATTGGTGCACACACACCAAAAAAAAGCAAAATAAAGCCCTGCACAAATTCAGCCAGTTTTGAAAGGTTCTTTAACTGATGACTGAGGATGAAAGCAGAAATCCTCTGATGCTCTAAAGTAATATCAGAATCTCTTTTTCACTTTATTCCCTATCCGTCCTGTTATTACAGGGCTGATATTATTCATTTGGTTTCTGAAAATACATTGAAATGTACAGAAGCTCAATGGTGAGATTTTTCATACTGTTTCCAAGACAGTAGTTTGTTGTCTTTTACTGAATCCTGACAGATGGAAGCAGATGACTAATTTTCTTTTTGAGGTATTTGCACTGTGGGTGGATGGCATGACTCTCAAGACAGCAATTCACATGCTTGCACCCTGTAAATACTTTTTATGTTATACTCAGGTTAGTCAGGGAGTGAAATGTTTTAAAAAAATAAATACTATTTAATAGGTTTGTCTGGTGATTTCAAAAAACCCCCTGAGAGTGGACAGAATTAAAATATAATTCAAGTGAAATCACAGTCTTATAGAAGTGAAGTGCATACAAGGGTTAGCATCTCTCTTGAATATTTGTGCCTCTGGTGTCTCATCAGGAAAATCGGGAGGATAATTAAAGTGTCATTTCTTTTTATCAATAATATTTCAAGGAATTTGCTGTAGCTCCCTGTATTGCTGGCAGATGGTTCTTAGGCCAAACACTTGAGCAGGTTCTCAGGGAGCACATGGCAGTAGTTAGGCTAGGATGAGGTCTGTCTCTTTACCCCTTGCACTCTAAATCTCTCTGCTGTGAGTTGCTCCTGACCTCAGAGCATCATTACTGGGATGCCCTGAGACTTCTGGGCCTGCAGCTCATCATTAGGTTGTCTGCACCAGTCCTTTTCCTGCAGCTTTGGATTGTTACATTACTCTTCCAAGCTCCCATTGCTCCTCCAGCCCCAAATCCACCTAATATTAAAATTAATTTCTGCTGCATGTAATTTTTGGGACCAGCTGGGATGATGTGTTCAGGGGTGCAGCCATCAGGCAGCAACCCCTGCCTGCAGCTCGTGCCCTCCCACCTCCTTGCTGCTCCTGAGCTGAATTGTTTCTCAACTCCAGGGCAGTTCTTCAAGTCCCTGCACCGTAGCCAACAGCCCTTTTGTCAGCATGGAGATTCATAACAGCACAGGTTTAATGCAGATGAAATCCTCTCAACCAAGCAGACCAAAGGGTGTTTCATGGGTATGAGCTAACAGTGCCTTTACAGGTGAGTAACTGTATTAAACCACAGCACCTTGGATTTTGCTTGAGTCAGACTTTTAAATAAAGAAGGCTGCTAGCAGCATTGCTTCTAGAAAGATGGGAAGAAAAAGAAGCCTGTGGTATTTTTTCGTAACTTCAAAGTGATTGAGATTTCAGTGCAAGCTCAAATACTATGGACATTATATATATCAGCCTGTATCAGCTTACAATAATAACTACATCAGCCATACTATATACAAACCAAAGAGCTTGGTTAAAATTCTAAATATTACACAGTAGCACAGCATTAAGGGTATGGAGTACAATTGCTGGCCTCTGATTTTATGGTACTTGCAAGAAGGATTGGAAATGTTCTGGAGAGAAAAACAGCAGGGAAGACCTTGGAAGTGCTGAATTCTTTTTTTGTTGTAGCTTGCATAACTCCTTGCAGGTCTCAGTACTTTCTATTTTCTCATTTCCTTAAATAAGGGTATTTTGAGATGTCACTGCAGTACAAGAGATCTGTAGAGCAGCAGGTTGGTATTTTCTTGAGCTTTGTACACAAATGCTCAGAAAGTCTCATCCCTGGGAATTTTTTTCTGAGCTTGTATGGATGACAACGAAGTAAACAAATCTCCTTGCATTTGCCAAAGAAATGACCTAAGTCATGCCAGGCTGAACTACTCCAGAGTGTAAATTGCCTTATTATTGTCAAAATACCTCTGCCCATCTCTACAATGCAGTCTCTCGTGCTGATGGATTATTAGGCCACACTCAGCTTTTATCACGTCTTCTCGGGATCTTGGAGCCAAGGGAAAAAACTCCTGGTCTCCTATGCTTGCTTACCCTCATTTCCCTGGATGTTTTGCACAGGGTTAGGGTTTCTTAAGCTTTCTTAGACTGAATTGCATGTTTATGTCTTAACTCTGGAGCCTGGGGTAGCTGGGAGCCCCAGTGGTTGAATAACAATCCCCTCTCTTCAGGCAGTGTTTTCACTAAAATTGTCCAGTCAAACCCCCTTTTTCCCTAGTGAGGATAAGAGGTAAGTATATTTTGGTGTAAGCACAGGGCCTCAGGAGTAGGTGGCAATTAAAAATCTGGGGTTTTAATCACTTTGTAAACAAACTGCAGTGAGAAATCTGAGACTGTAAAGCTCATTTTGTCTCAATTTTACGTGGCTGGGTTGGTACGTGGCTTATTGCTATGTCTCTTTGGCTTCTAATACTACCAACAGTGAAAATGCAGTTATTAAAGGATTACATTAATTGTGTAAAGTGAAAACTGGTAATACAGTACCTAAATAACATCCTCTTTAAGAGACTGATTTAGCAGAAGAACTCTCCTTGCAGGTATGAGATCTTGGTGACAGTTGGAAATGCTTCTCATGCTCTGTGGTAATTCACACAGATATTTAGCAAGAACATAATCTGCTTACAGGTTTGTTTCTTAAATGGTTTTTTATAAGAATTCACTAGTATTTCCAGATTGGAATTGTGGAAGTTTGCTTTTATTGGCTTGTGTGTCACTGCAGCCAAAGTGATGGAAAAGTCTTGAACCTTCACTTCAAAGCCTGAAGTGCTGCTGAACCCTGCTGAAGTGGTGGGCTGGGGTGGTGAAAGCTATTTCATCCTGTTTTAAAAGTGTAGTGAGTAGCAACTAGATATAAACCAAAAAATTTTTCTGACTACTTCAAATTATTTTTTTCAATTTGTGCCTGTGTATTATCTGCAGATAAACAGCTGAAATATATTAGCAAAATAAATTCTGTTTTCTGACACTAGAATGTTCCTTGTGTCATTTTTTTAAGAAAACAGAGCAAGCATTAAGATCAAGTGATTTTGTTATAAAGATTGTTTCTGTTTTGCTTGTTTTATGTTTGTTTTACAAAGTGGTTGTTGCTAACAGTTCACTTTTCATTTTTGTTCATCATCATTTGCTTATTGAAAACCTCCTACCACTGTATTCCTTATGAAGGGTGTTTAATAGCTAGCTCTGACAGTAGAGTTATTTAACAGTGCTCTTCATCTTAAATGTTAGTGTCTCAGTTCTCTGAATCCCTATGACACATCTTCAGGAGTGTTGTGAACTGTGAAAGTTTGCCCTCTTTATTCACCCTGACAATTTGATCTGAAGCATTTATTATGAGCAACAGAATGATTTTGTCCAACTTGAATGAAATATCCTATCCAAAACATAAACCTCATCAAGTTTCAAAGGTCTGTGAAATATCATACTATGAAATACTCGTGTTACCTGCCTTTGTAAATCTGACTCCAGATTGGTTTTTAGTGATCTAATTCAGAAAAAAAGTGTAATGGGAGGTTAAACTTTGGATGGTGCTGGATCTTTAACCTTCAATGATACTGGATCTTTTAATGATCGATCATAGATACTCAGCTTTCATTTGGGGTTGGTTACTGAGCATTTGAAAGAAGCAGGCTCAAGAGTGCCCATGTGGACTGGCAGCAGGTATTTGAAGAGTCTACATGAGGAAATGTGGAATTTTGGCATGCAAATAATTTGTACCAGTGCCAAGGTATGTTGAGCTGTGAGAGGTGTCAATGTGTAGTGTATGGCTCTGCCACAACTGCTGGATTTGTGCTGGGGGGGCAATACGGAAGAAGAGAAAAAGCTGGCCTGTTTGTATCTTGGAAAAGCAGGTTACTTAGGAGGAGGGCAGGTCAATGGACTTTGGTGGCATCTTAGTACTTGTCCTGCTTTCAGGGAAGAGTAGGTGAGCACGTGAGTGGTGGCTGAGGGATGAGATGTGGTTGGGAAACAAGCACAGGGCGAGGGGAGAGGACCTGTAACGGGGTTCACGTGCAAAGAATTCATTTTGCAAGTGCTTCAGTGACCTAATGGAAAAGCATAAATGCTCATGGAATATGCTTTGCTTGAATATGGCTGCAAATATATGATGGGACACGTACACCTTCTGGGCAATGATGAAGCTGACAGTTCAGCTATGAGTAATTAGAATTAACTGAACACTTGGAGAGTGAGTAGTAACACATAACACAAGTGGCTGTAAGAAAAGGAAGAGAAGTGTGTTCTGTTGCTGTTGGACCTAGAAATAAAACCTGCTACTGCAGTAGCCCAGTGCTTCACTTTCAGACTGATCTTTGTGGAAACAGCAGAGAAAATGTTATGTATGGATTAGAATTTAAAAAAAACCCAAACACCCAACCATCCACTGGCCCCAGGATCACAAGATCCACAAAGCACTGGTTTATGCAAAAATTATTTCTTTTCCTTGGCTAAGGAAGATGCATCCAAAGAGATTTCTCTCCCTGCCTTAGAAAGGCACATAATTCTAGTCTCCAAGGTGTTTTGGTGGATCTGTGTTTGGGAACACTCTGATAATGACACAACTGTGGTGAGGGTTGTGATGAGAAGGTGTGGTCTCGAGTGGAGTCATAGAATGAATGTGACCACTCCAAAGACCAGGCAAAATGGATGTAAAGATTAGAGTTGAAAATAAAGCTACTTATGGTAGCCCAGTAAAGAACTGGTGTTACAGGCTCTTAAAACCTTCTGGCACTCAGTATATGATACAACTTGTGCATCACAGATGGAATCTGTTGTCTTCTTTCTGGTTTCCGTATATTTACTTGTAGCACAGCCGTGTTTTGCTGTTAAGCTTATCTATTTGTTGCTTCCCTCCATTTCCAGGTTTTCTCTTAGAAATTATTTTCTTGAAATTTTCCTGTCCTGTGTCTGCAATTGAAAAAGCAAAATAAAACCAAAGGGAGGAGAAAATCCCAAACAATCATTTCTGTAGCTATCCTGTTGTTTGCAAAGGCTGTGCTTTCAGAGTCTGTGCTCTTGGAAGCTGTTTAAGCTTTCTTTTCTCCTTACATGAAATGAGGAGCTCCCCAGGTTTAAGAATATTGGCAGGTGTGTGTAGATGGATTGAATTAGACTGTAGAGGTTGTTACTACCTTGTATTTGCTGTCTGCTTCATTTGAGCTGAAAAGCTGGACTGGATCTGAAGTAGCTTCTGAGAAGGAGAAAAGCAAATAGTCTGGGCAATGATCACTTTGGCTAACTGGCTTTCATTTGCCATTGTTTCTGAGTCAAGGTGATACGTTTGTGCTCAACTCTGTGACCTTGAGGCTGATTGCTGGCAGCATTTTCAAGACAGAATTATTTGCGTAAGGATGTTTTCTCTGACCGGGTAAAGCTCTCATCTCCTTTTTGCTTCAAATGTCCATTCAGGCACATACAGTGTTTGTTTATTTTTTGCTTAGAAATGATAATAAAAGACACAACCCTTATTCACTGGAAGATGTGAAAAGACATTTGAATTCCATCCATGGGAACATGTTATTCCAAAGCCTCTTCGAAGGAGCCTGTGACTGCTTGTTTCACTAATGTTTCTGGAGAGCTCTTTAAATTCCTGAGCCACTCTTGACTAATAAATGAATATAAATTTTCTCTGATACAGGGTCATTTAACTCTTGTCTAATGTGTAGCATTTGGCCTGTCAGAGTCAAAACACTGAGTTATTTTTGTATGGCAAATTGAGTACTTTGTTTCCTGAAATTGCTGATTTGTTCTATAATGAGAAGGGCCCAGATTACTTTTACTTTTCACAGTAAGGATTTAAAGGGCAGGTTGAGATCCTCCATTGTGCAAAATATTTTTTATTATCTGTTCATCTTCTGTTACATATTTCATAGGCAGCACTGGAGTTACCCAGGCTTTGGCATTAGTGACTTGCATTTTGCTGTCCTTACTTAAGCTCCATATAGGTCAACAGAGCAGAATTTGGGTTGCTTAACTTGAATGCACTATATCTAAATACAGACAAATATGTCTGTATCTGATAGAGATTGCTAATAGTTTACTAGAAAATAAGAGTAATCATCATTTGGAGCATGAAACTTGTTTTGTGTTGTACAGCTTGCACTCTGCATTGTGTAATATTCAACATTTTCCCAACTTGGGGCTGGAAATCTGACTTGAAGCTGTAGCTCTGCTGCTTGTATTCATGCACGACTTAACGCAAATGTGGTTGAATGCTTTTTGCTGTGATGTAGATTTTTGGTGTTGTGGAAGCTTACACGTACTCAGGTATAATTACCATTTTGCTGAATATTTAGTAAATATTGATGCAATAATTTCCTTTCACCTTGGGGAAGTCACAGGCTAGCAACAATGATTTCTACCCTTGTCCCCAAATCTACGACGTGTTGTTTAGATGGATGTAATGCATTAAAATCATGCAGAGCTTGATGGTAAGAGCTGTGTTCCCCAGTGTTCCAAATTTTGCACTCTGACCAATAATGGGGCCTTGTCCTAGGTCAGAAGAGCTGCAGCCCCACAGTCCCAGATTTGGCAGAGCAGCATGAGCCCTCAGCTCCAGTGGGTGTTAGAGCTGCTCCCTGTTTCCCTTCCTCCTCTGGTGGCTTTTCCCTGTCTCTCCAGCAGAGCTGACTGCTGTCTGTTGTTGCTAATTGCACATAATGTAGTACTGACATCTTGAAAAGCATACATAGATGATATTCACCCAAAGGATGATGATACTGCTGTCTTCGGAGATGCTGATACAATTTTGCTGGCATAGACTCATTTAGTGATGAATTGCAGTAATAGCAGTTCAAGACCTACTGCATATTAGTGAAAATGAATCCACTGAGCACTGGTCCCATGGCACTGCCACAGCACTTAAAGAACACTCATTTCCTTGAAGGGAGAAAAACCTGATTAAGAGATTTAGCTGAGAGGGTTTGCTGTGTTTGTTGGTTTTTGTTTTGTGGTTTTGTGTTTGTTGTTTTTTTTTGTTTGGGTTTTTTTGTTTTGGTTTGTTTCTACCAGCGGTGTTTTTTGTATTTTTGTGTATGTTTCTTGATGTAAGTTATTGTAAGAAATTTCATATACATTAGAAAACCAGGAGAGTGCCATAGACACAACATTGTTTTCTGGTTTAGCACATGGAAAACCCCTATATGCTACAGTCAGGAGAGAGGGAGCAGTAGAGCTGCTTCCTAATTTCTTGTTATAAATTGACCATGAACATGAGCCAGCAGTGTGCCCAGGTGGCCAAGAAGGCCAACAGCATCCTGACCTGTATCAGGAAGGATGTGGCCAGCAGGACCAGGGAGGTGATCATGCCCCTGTACTGGGCACTGGTGAGGCTGCGCCTCGAGCACTGGGTGCAGTTCTGGGTCCCTCAGTACAGGAAGGACTTTGAGGGGCTCAAGCATGTCCAAAGGAGAGACACCAAACTGGGGAAGGGTCTGGAGCACAAGTTGTATGAGGAGCAGCTGAGGGAACTGGGGATGTTTAGTTTGCAGAAGAGGTGATATATGGGAGACCTCATTGCCCTGTACAACTACCTGAAAGGAGGCTGTGGGGAGGTGGGTGTTGGCCTCTTCTCCTGGGTGTAAATAATGACAAGACCAGGGGAAATGGCCTGAAGTTGCAGAGTTGCAGCAGGGGAGGGTCAGATTGGATATGAAGAAGAATTTCTCTACTGAAAGAGTGGTCAGGCACTGGAACAGCCTGCCTAGAGAGGTGGTAGAGTCACCATCCTTGGAGGTGTTCAAGAAATGTGTAGACGTGGCACTTCAGGACATGCTCTAGTGGCCAAGGTTGTGGGGTTTTTGTGGATGCTTTTTGGTGGAGTGTGTGTGATTGGTTATGTTTGGGTTTTTTTTGTGTTGATGGTTAGACTCTGTGATCTCAGAGGTCCTTCCCAACCATGACAACTCTGGCAATCTGTGACCTAACACCTGGTTAGAAATGGAAAAAAGATGAACATGCTAAAATTGAGGAGATGTGTAATTGTGCACACAGTGGTGGGACTCTGTAGCAAAAATGTCGAAGTGAATGTGGCAGTGGGAAAGAATTATTCTAATAAAAGGATGTTTGGGACATGCCTAGAGCTGAAAGCAGCTCCAAGTAGAAGCTTGGTAAGTTGTAAAGCAGCACTTTCTATCTTCTTGTGTTTAAAACAACCCTGCTCTCTGAAAACTCACTTGGATTTGTAGGTACTTGGCTTTCAATTGTTATAATTAAACTTGACCACTGATGTAACTGCCACTTGTTAGTTAACCTCAGATAAACCTTTAAAACACTTTAATTCTCTCTCCCACATACCATGGCTTGTTTGAAAAGATTTCACAATGTGTGATGTACCTTTAGGTGGTGATTTCACCGTTGCTGGGGAGCCTATGGGGGAAAGTAGAGTGCTAATCAAGGCTTTTTTTGGTCAAGTATAACAATGTCTTACCAACTCTCATACACAAGTCTGTGTGTATTAGGGGGAGTAGAGATATTTCTAAGAATTAGGGTTTATGGATATTTGAACTATTTTAGGGCTAATATAAGCCACAGGTTTTCCAGGCAAACAAGACAACTTGAGAAGGATTATTTGAAGAGATGAGCAACCATCCATAGTTTGAGCAAGATCTCTTTTGTGCTGAGGGCAGAGATGCGCTCCAAATATTGGATACGTTGAATAACTCAGCTTATGTGAGGGCAATAACAAAAAACTGTTTGCTGCACCTGTTGCTCTTCTCTCCTTGGCAAGCAAAAAAATAAATACAGGTTTATGGAGGGAGCACTGTTATTTGTAGGAGATGATTTTTGTGGGTAGATGTTTGTCTTCAGGCACATGGAGTTCTCAGTGATGAGTTATGATGAAGAAATGTTTCTCTGTTTTGTGATTTGAGCAGCGTGGCCTGTCTTTCCAATTCTCTTGCAGTTTCTGTAAGTTAGGAAAGTCCAAAAAATACTCGTTCTGAATAAGAATTGTTAAAAAATTATCAGTGAGTCTATGCTGCTTTCAGGTAGATCAAGAAGCTTCCCAATCTGAAGATCCAGGATTTGACAAGGTATTCTAAAAATACTAAATCCAGCTGTAAAATAAACTGAAAATGCTACAGCTGTGTTGACAGCATTGCCCAACTGCTAAGATAATTTTTAATGAAAACCATTTTGAATGTTTATGATGAACAAGATGTTTTCTTCCTG
>NW_009953956.1:899821-916687 GCF_000747805.2 Chaetura pelagica
AAACGCGCTGCTTCATGTAACAAGCTGCTAGTTTCTAATTCTAAAATGCAGATTTCTTCTGACATTCATTTAATTACAGAAGTTATTTAAAACCACACAGACAGTGCACATACATTTTGAAGTGCATTCCTTGAGTAAAGACCAGTGAACTAAGGCAAGTAAGTCTGAAAAATGCTTGTTAAGATAACGTAAGAGGTGGCTTGAGCTGTGTAGGTGAAGACTAAAGGTTGTACTGTGTCACAGTAACTATTATTTTTAAAGCCTTATGGGTTGATTTAAGTAATCTATGTTAGAGATAAACAAGTTTCTTTATGCTCATGTTTGTCATGTGTAGGGCGATGTCAGTGCTTTAAGGAAGGACTTTGATAGGCAAGGTTTTCATTTAATTTCCTTCTGAAAGAAATATTAAAGATTCAGAAGGTGAAAGTAAACCAGGCAAGATTCATATGCCATTAATGGAATTATATGAAGAGTTGTAATAATATCCTTCAATCTTAAAAAGCTAAGTCTGTTACAGAATTAATGTTTTTCTGCTGCTTTTCATGCCGTGTGAGGTATTACAGTTAATGCAAGTTGCTGATGTGAAAGTGCCCTCTCTAATCCTGCTTGGAGAGCAGCTCATTCTGTGCTTGTTAGAAAAGCTAAAGGAAAAGATATTATAGGTCCTTCGTTAAATAACTGTGTAATTGCATCCTAGGACAAGCAGATACCGAATCTGTGAACGCTACTGGCAGGTTGCCCTTGAACTTGCTTGTAAAGCAGCCAGACTCGGTCTGCGTGCCCAGCGCCCGGTGCGCTGCAGGGAGCGCGGGGGCAAATTCACCTCAGCAAATTCAGGGCAGGGCTTGTGGGGAAAAGCATTTAAAACAGCTTGTACGTATTTTAAAAGCTGCTACTCACCCTTCTCTGTGAGCTTCTCCTTTCTCTAGCTCCTGTATGACACCCAACAACACCTTTATGGTTTCCTGACTAGAGCTGATCAAATTTTCCATCATCTGAAGCTGGGCTTTCAAGTCCACAACTTCGGTGTGAGGCACGATTTGTTGGCATTCCTTGCTGAGCGCCACGGCCGCCTGGCAGGGCTGGTTCCCCTCCATGGGCGCCACGTCGATCTGCAGGGTCTGCGGGCTGCACTCGGCGGGTCGGCACTGCGCCCGCAGCGGGCACGCCCAGGCATCTCCCGCCTGGGGCTGGACGCCGTTCAGCTGCACCCTCCTCTTTTTGTCCTCCTCGGCTGCCGGGCACGGCGCCCAGTCGCTCTCGGCCGCCAGGTCGGGCTGCGAGGCGTTGGAAGCGGCCGCTGGTGAATAAACGGAGGCCACTTCAGTCTTGAAAACCCTCCCGTGGAGGGGCTGCGCAGCCTCCTCGCTCCCCGGCCGCCCTGGCACCTGTTTCCCTCGGCTGGGCGGCCGGGCCGCCGCCGCCTCCTCGGCAGCGGGATCGGCTGAGTTCGGGAGAGGAAGAGGAGACTCTTTGGGAGGGCTGTGCAAATCACTGCCTGGCCAGGCCTCGGCGCCGTTGTCCCGAGATCCCGTGTTGGGGCGCTCGTGGATGTGGGAAATGAACTCCGCCGTCTGCAGGCTGCTGGCCTTCCTGCTCCACTGGATGGCCTCCCCTGAGCTCCTGCTGTCTTTGTCCTTGACGTCAAGTAGAAACCCGTTGTTTTGACCCTTAAAGGTGTCGCCGGTCGAGGCGCTTTTAAGTATATTCCCTTTTTTCCGGTCCAGAGGAAAAGTCTGGTAACACTTTTTAAGATCGGGGGAAGTCTGAACTCCTGTGCTCTTGGTGACGTTGGGTATCGACCTCCGGGCAGGCACCGTCATGTACTTGCGATACGCAGCTTTGTAGGAGAGGGCCTTGGCTTCCCTCTTGTCAGGATCCGGCGTGGTGGAGAGCTGCTTGTCCCGCTGCTCATTCTGGGCCTCGCAGATGTCCTTGAACCTCACCTGCAGGGCTTTGTTGCGTTTCTTAATCTGCCGGTTGGGATCCAGCGCGTATTTCATCTCCAGCGCCAGCGACGCTGCGGGTTCCACTTCGCTTTCCGAGGCGGTGAGTAAGCATTTGCTGGGCTCCTTACTCACCATGATGCCTGCGTGCAAAAAACAGGTCAAAAAGCCTCGTGTTACAACAGAAAAGCTACCCTTCTCCCCCCAGATTTGTGGTATCTGAGCTCCTTCCTCTGCTGTGACTGAAACAGCTGCCACTCGCAACCTTTTTTGCTTGATTCTCTTCTTAGTCCTTCAGGTTAAGACTTGTTTTGCTAGAAAGTTGCACTTTTTAATCCCTCTTTGTTAATGGGCTGAGGAGCGGGGCTCACCCTGTGTTTTGTGGCACCAGAAGTTGTTCCCAGACCCCATTTCAGGGGACGGTCACCACGGCTGTCACGCCAGAGCTGCTGGCTCAGCACTCACGTGGCCAGGGAATAAGGGCTCTCAAGAACTGAATCACCTGAATTCAGTTTATAGTTATTTAAAAATACAGGGAAAAACAAATGGCTTTCCACAAATCAAGTCTAGTTCACCGATCATCCTTAATGCTCCGTTAATGCAAATGTTTAGTAGCAAGAAGTGTCAAACTGGCGTGATTTTATGCCTTATGCTTGCTTACAAAACACATTTCTTCTTTGTAATGTGCTCTGCATCTTTGCAAGAAATTAATTGATCGGTAGAGGTGTCATTATTTGGATTTTTGACAAAAATGGGCTCCAGCTAAAAGCTGGGTACAGATTAATTATTATTAGCAACTGGTTGGTGCTCCCGTAAGTATAAAATTTATGAACTATTAAAGTTTGTGGAAGAAATCAGCAGTGCATCAATTAAGGTTTTGCTTCAAATGCAAACCAAGCCTTCACTAGAAGCAGTTATATGTCTTTATAATAGAACTTCTTATCCCAAAGGATCCTAAAGCACTAAAAAAGACCTCAGAACAACAAAAAAAAACCCACAACACAAACCCTATGATGATTCACAGAAATGACTTAATCTGCTATTGAAATATAAGCACCTCCTCAAGGATAAAAAGATGCCAACTGCTTAACACAGCATATAGCAAAAAAAAACCAAACCCAGGAGCTCTGTTGCTGCACAGATCGTGTGGGATCTGTAGTAGCTGGATAGTTAAGGCCTCGTTTTTACACCTCATTTCAAGTTGTCACTTTTGCTCTCCTATTGCATAGATTTCTCCCTAATGCTCAGATTTACTGAATTACCAAATTCTCACTTAATCCAATTATTCTGCGTGTATCTCCTGTTGAAACAGTGATGCACCCTTAGTACCCTCGGAGTACAATGCAAAACGAGTGAAGGGACTTGCAGGTGTGGTATTTAAAATACATTTTTAATTAAAATTTCTTAGTCTATTAAATAAAAAATGTGAAACTCTCTGAGAGTTAAGTGCTTCAATAGCATGTTTTATTAAGTCTACCCAGCAGCACAAGTGAGCGAATCCTTAATACTAGTCTATATTTAGTTTTAAAGAAACATAATGGAAAATTTCAATGGAAAATTGAATGTTTAAGGTTTTTTTAAAGTAATAGTAATATTTTCCAGAAGTTAGTTAGAAACAAAAATGTGCACAGCAGATGATTTGTGTCCTGTGGTGTTGGACTTGTGGGTTATGAAATTGCTTTCAAAAAAAAAAATCTCATGCAGATATGTCATTACTTTATTATTAGTAGTATTAGTATTATTATCTTTTACTTCCCTGGTCTCACTTATTTATGAACAGGTAACTGAAACACTCTAGAATCTGTGTAGTTTGCCTTTTTCTATCAAACTTGTCAGGTTCAGGTAGCGGTGAGTGAGCAGCAATCGTTTTAGAAGGGGAAGTTTCTATATAAAGCTGTGTGATGTGGTAGGAAGTCTGTAGAAGAAAGCAAAAAGAGGCAAGATGTGGGACAAAAATGTTCCATAATGGAATCTGAGATTGCTAGAGTGGTTTTCCAACTAGGTATGTATATACAGGTTTAGTATCTGATAGCAGGGTGACCAAGCCCCCTCTTTATTGGGGAAAATAGATTATAAAATGGAAATGCTACAGGGAAGACTGAAAATAAAATTGGAGTAGGGTGGTAAAATGATTTTCTGTGTTTTGTGTCTTTCTGGGGATGGGGGTGAGATCAGTTATTCCTTTGCCTTGAATACATGGTGTACAAATATAGAGAAATGTTTTTTGGGGGGGAGAAATACAAAAGCCAGGAACTTTTTGATCCAGTTGAAACAAAAACTAAGGAGTTGGTCATGCTTTGTGAGGACTATTAGTATCCTCCACTGGCTGTTTTTTAATTATAGTAATGTTTTCTGAGTGAAGTGATGCCTTTATATGAGAGACATTCTGTATTTAGACCCCCATTGGTTCATAGCTTTCAGAGATGGTGATGGTAGGAAGCACAGACAGACATCCATCCATCCTAGGAGTGGGATTTGGGAATACTCTAGTAGCAAGAATGTGAATGACAATTGGCTTTGATGGTCTTGAAGGTCTTTTTCAACCTCGATGATTCTGATTCTATAATAATGAAGTGTTTTATAAGATACAAACCTGATCCATTAACCTGCATTTGGACAGACATTAGCTTTAGAGCTAAAATATGTTGTAAAAACTACTGTGAAAACAAAAAAAAACCTGTGTACTTTCAGTAATGCAAAACTACTGGGAGCAAACACTCTGTAATAGTCTGGTAAATTAGTAAGTTTACCAAAAAAACCCTACACATAGTAACACAACAGCCATTAAATCCATTAGTTTTCAAATCTGCTGATGTGAATTCATGCCCTGCTAAGAAATTGTAGCAAGTAGGAAATGTTGCATTTACAAAGATGTGAAATGTTCAGTAATTACCTCTGCAAAAAGGGTACACATTTTTATCCACAAAAAGAAAAGGCTTCCAGAAACGGGTTGGTAGATCTGAAAGTTGTATCTTAAAAACTTCTTAGGATACCTCAAAGCTGTCAAAGTGAGTTTTCTGGCACTTGACAGTGGGATCCACGAATTAAAAATGTATCTTGAAGTATTGGCTTGATATTTTAT
The DNA here is from genome assembly GCF_000747805.2 of Chaetura pelagica. Lineage (NCBI taxonomy): Eukaryota > Metazoa > Chordata > Aves > Apodiformes > Apodidae > Chaetura > Chaetura pelagica. Next base: position 904,850 of record NW_009953956.1, read on the forward strand.
GAGTGTCCCTCTGCTATGTCTCAGTCTTCTGGTTGTTTCAGGTACCACCTCAGTCCCATGGCCTTTGGGCTGCTGGATTGCTGGGTTTGTTTGGAATGACTTAATAGATGGAGTTAATGGAGTCCAATAACCCAAATAAACCAGGAGCCTGGTGATATTCTACACAATGGAAATAGATAAATGGGGCACTATATTCTGTGATTCAGTTAATTTTAAGTGTCTCTTTAATAGCCAATAAATTGATTCTTCAAAAATTTCTTGTCTCCCTTTCCCAATTGTGCAGGCCTGATTAATTTAGCTAATCTAGAGTCTTCTATTCCCACTAGTAGCTTGTACTAATAGTTTTATAGATGTCTGTGATTAAGAATGACAACAACCAAAAGAACTAAGTTTTTTTTAAGCCTTATTCAGATCTGAGTGTCTCCAAGGAGAGAACTATATGTGCACATTTGATAAGAGAATGGTTGAACCAACAGTTGATTGGTAGTGAACTAATTAACATGAAAGAATTTATTTAATACTTGTTTTGTTGCACTTTTGTTTTGAGCAAGGTTTTGACTCCAATTTTGGCTCACTTAGGCACTAGCATTTACAATGTGGTCTCCTGGGAGGCTTTGCTTAATTGTTCCACCTGTACTTGAGCTCAGCCTGTGCTGGAGGTGTGTCCTCTATCCACTGAAGTTGGTGCCAGCATTCCTGGTCATTTCCTGGGGAACATGAGCGTGTCGTGGGCACTGGACCTGCAGTAGCAGACTGGGAAAGAAAATCTTATATTGCTTTTCCTTGCCCCACACTGCTTATCTGTAATTCTGCTGCCCCTTTCTCAGCTTGGTGCTGTTCTCTGGAACACAAAGCAAGGCTGGAATATATAAACAGTGCAGCTGTGAAATGAGTAGAAACTCCAGGATTTCTGGATGCTGCTGAGATGGGGTTTCTTGGTTTGCATGAGCACTGCAGAGTTCATGGTTTGCTCTGTCAGGAAGCTAATGAAAGCTTTGAATTTGAATTTTAGTTGCAGATGACAACTAAATAAAGATTCTAGATTTAAACTTTTTGACTGTTGTTACTCTAAACGAGCCCTGATGGGATGAGATGATTTGATAAGCTACATACTTAAGTAATTAGAGAGCTTATTTATCAGCTTTTACCCTTGCTTTGTTGATAAACTTTTGGCTGATTACCCTTAAGCAGTGTTCCCTTATGTGAAATAAACTATTAAATAATAATAAAGTGATGCACAGAGAAGCCTTAAGTTAATACTGAATCTTTAGGGTAAGTTAAGGAAACCAACACCTTTATTATTTCAGGTTCTCCCTGGCATGTTCTATTCAATTTCAGTTCCCTGTTTATTGGTGCTGTCCAGATTTCTCCTCCTCAGTTCAGCACTGCAACAGGCATTTCTAGGTAGACTAATTTAATGTGATTCTCACCTCAAATCTGAGGAGCAAAGTGGGTCCCAACAGTCCTGCTTAAGTCTGTGTCAGCAGGTAAGGCTTAGGTACACAAGTAAATATTTGCAGAACTTCCACTCTTGATCCAGAACTCTGCAAAGTCACTGCTCTATAAGGTGAATTATAGTGTTGAATTTCCAGAGTGATTGGTTAAGGAGAAAGAAATGTGTGGCTTATTATCTAATGTAAGTTTTATTTCTGTTAGTTTTATAATACTGAAGGTCTCCTCAAAGACTAAATGTGTTAATCAGCGGAGTGGAGTTAAACTTCCTAAGTTTCAAATGCAGATGAAAGGCAGAGATTTCAGTCTCTGTATTTTCAGACCAAAGGCTTTAGAGATGCAGCTGCAAACTTCTCTGCACCTATTCAGAGCATGCAGGGTTTTTTTTGTGCACGTACGTAACAGCTTATAGGGAAAATCATTCCAGGGATTGCTTTAACATGGAAAGGAAGGCTTATTAATGATCTGCAGCATCTTTAGGCTTCTGAATATATTGAGGCTATACCTTCTCATGAGAAATCCCCACTGCCTCACATGCCATTTCAATATGTCTAAATATTATCATAAAATTTAATAATGCATCTTTGTGTTTCGAAAACTGTTTTATGTCTGTAAGTCATTTAGGAAGCACATACATAGAATAAAGCACATTTTTGTAACAAAAAATAGAAACTCGAAAGAAACTTGCATTTACTTCATCTGAACAAATACAGTCCTATGTTAACTCTAAATATACCATCATGTAAACCAGTGATAGCAACCTGAGAATCACTTACATGTAATCAAAATGTTTTTCTTAATGTTGAGTTCCATTGACTGCTTCTAATATCTCATTTCTTTGACTGTCAAACATTTTGACTCATTCATTTAGGAGTATTTTCAGTTTTTTTAAAAGGAATCCAATTGTTAGATTAACTGACCATGTTGTTATGATACAAACTTAAAAATCATATAGTAGTATCCTAAATATTAGGAAGCAGTGTCCAGTAAACCAAACTGTACTGATAAAAAGGTTGGAAAATAAGAAATATCTTAGTTACTAATTATTAATTGTTGGCAGAAACTCTTCCTGTGCGTTACAAATTTTTACTTGAGTTTTAATACACAAGTATGAGGATAAAATAGGACTTCTGGATAAAATCTAGGGTGCAGTGTGCCCAATTTTTTGTGGTGTAAAAAGTACTGATGCCTGTTCTGAGAAGCCCTTTCCCCAGTGTTATCTATTGACATACAAAACTGGTGTGGTAGACCAGTCTGTCTTCCTTTTACAAAAATTGTTCATGTAGAATAATAGAGTTAGCAGTGCTGGTAAATGTCAAACTAGTGGGTTTCTTTTTTAAAAAAAATCTGTTTTGAAGCCCTTAGGCATTGAACTTCAATGTTCTCTCGAACTTCTTTATTTATTGCTCAAGACTGAATCCATTCTTATTGCTGTATTTCTGTATTCTGTATTTTATCAAGCAGAGGGTGAATTACCCAAGCCTTATAATCTTCCAGTTGAGAGAAGCTTGCACCTCTTCAGAGAATTACAGAGCATTACTAGCATTTGCCTAAATTGGTTCTTTTCAGCCTGTGGTCAGGAGATACGTGGAGCTTTCTCACCAATGTTACTGCTTTGCATGCCAAAAAAGAAAACTCCTGTTTGCTCCCTAGGAAAATTACAGTTTGTGAAGGGGGCCTCTATTTATAAACTTAAAAAAGAAAAATGGAGAGGTACCACAGATTGAAACAAAGTCTGCTAACTTAGACTGATCCCTTATTTTTTTAGTTACGTTCTCCTGCAAAAAACAGCTGTGGGATGCATTATTTGGGAATAATGCATTGCTCTGTAAGCTACAAACATCTGGTAGAGTCATGATGGTTCTTAGGACCATTTCAAAAAATGGATCTATCGATCATGTAGTGTCAGTGATGACACATGATGGATTCATAATTGCCTTAAAAGTCTTCCTTTGAAATAAACATGATCATATGGCATTTGATTTGTCGTTTTTCCCCCCATCCACTGGCAGGCTCTGTAAGAGTAATGTATAAAAATGATATCCTAGCTAATGGCTGAGATAGACAATAAATGCCTTTAAATGCTCTTGCAAACTTGAGCTTTAGAACTAAGTGGTAAGAAATAAAATGTATGATTTAATAAGACTGTACGATTTTAGATAAAACAGGAATCTATTGTAGTATAAACTATTTACATTTTTCCTTACAAAATAAAACCATTTCCCTGAATGCACAAGCTGGTATATGCTATTTTCTATAATTTTGACATTTCTACTGTGCATTCTGAACACAAATTTTAATAACACTTGGGTTTTGTGGCTTCCTAGATTGTTCCATGCATAAAATTAAAAGGAATCCATCCAGCATGATAAAATTCAGTACAATTAGGGTTACTTTTCCCAGAATATGTTTGTGCAACTAATAGTAACTCTACCAGGAGATTTGCACTTGCATTAAAAACACTATAGACCCTTGTGGTCTGAGTTCATAACTCTGAAATTCATATTGCAACAAATGCAATGTCAAAAGATATTCCCTGTCAGTTCCTAGTGTTGGTATGATGTCAAGCATTAGTTAGGAGTTAGTGTACTGGAAAAAAATAACATCACTATTAAAAGAGCTCTGCTTCTTTTTCTTACTGTGCTGTGCAGCTATTGGTCCTCTGAAAATCTTGAGTGAAAGTTTATTAGCATTATTTTGACATGTAAATCTTGTTGGTTTTCAGCTGCTACTTGTGAAATAGGGATGCTGCTGAGGATGTGTTGCTAGGAGAATCACAAACAGTTCTGTTTATACTCCACTGTCTTCCAGGACTCCAAAAGCCAGTGTGCTTTCACTGGAAGGCTTTTTCGTTTTTATGGGACTTTGTGTTAAATAATTTAAATAGCAAGCTGTTAAAAACGAGCTTAAAGAGAGTTCCTTATCTGCCTTATCATGGAATAGTGGCTTTTAATTGCTCAGTAGTTCTTGTGGGTGTTCAAGAAAAAAGACAATGACCAAGTGGCGGGGGAAAAGCAGTTCTGTTCTTTAGCTTCAGTTAACAGGTTTGCAAAGACCTGAGAGGGTGATCTGGGTGCTAGGGACTGAGAACATGTCCAGGCTGCAAGCATCTACATCAACTACAGCTCATTTTCTTTTTCACCGCAGCTTTTCAGCTGTTGGGTTGAGTGAAGAAGAAAAATGAGGTGAGCAGGTTCCAACTCGGTGCTCTGGTCCTGGAAGGGCACTGCAGTGTGCTCCGGTGCAGTGCGTGGTGAGCAGATCAGCCCCTTCCCCTGGGAATGCAGATCATCTCATTGTATGGAAAATGTGTTGTGTAGTGTGTGTTGGAGCTTACTGCAAATGGGAGATGACAGATAGGAATTACTTTCCTGAGGTGGGTGGTTGTAAGGCATGGGAACATTGTCAGCTCTTTCTGCTTGGATTAGGGTTACGTGCAGACAAGCCTTTGGAGGGTGAGAAGTGGCACTAAATGCTGCTGGGTGATTAAGATCTAAAGCCTGACATCATTAGCAGGATATTAATTGGTGAATAATATCAGTCTAGGAGATTAGTATTTGCATGCTGGTGGTGTCAGCAGTCACCAGGAAATAAAGGCTGTGTAATTTTCACCTTCTTGAGGAGCACATTTGTGAACAGTTTCTGGTTTCAAGCAGGTTCTGGCTCTGCTGTAATTGTAAATGATCAGTGTAGAGTTAGACCTGTGCATGCTGGTGAGAGGAGGGCAGAAATCAGTTTGACTTTGGCTATAGCAAAGGTTCATACAAAAATGAGCATTGGTTACACAAAAAGTGTTGTTAGTAGAGCAAAAAGCTGTGTTTTAATTACTGAACTGCAAGTGAACAGTAGTACCTGATGTTGCAAAACTTCTTTCATAAAAGCTGGTCCTAGGATGCTTTTGAAATAAGTAATGTGATCGAAGAGGCAAACTGGTGTGAGGGGAGGGTCTGGAATTTGAACGTTGCTACTGATGCTCCAAAACTCAGTCTCAAGTTCTGATCAAGCATGAGGACTCTGGGAGAAGGTTCAGAGTTGATGGGTAGTACCAGAGCAAGTGGCTCATTCCAGGTCACTGGGGAAAGTGGTTTTGGTTTGGTGTGGGCAGAACTGCATGGAGAAGGAAGAGGGAAGCAATGAGAGTGGGGAGATGCTGAATAAACTGCTTCCAGGTTTTGTGGACCTGGGTCATTCTAGGATGTGTTGTGGTATGGATTATTAGGAAGTGTAATAAAGTAATGATTAGTGATCCTCTTAAAACAGTGTGCATGCCCCTCCTGCCTGTTGAAGTTACATTCTGCTGTCTGAAGCTGCAGGGTGGTGACTGAGAAGTCCCCTGACGTTACCCAGGATCGTTGCAGATGCTCTAGGCACCAGCACTCCCTGCTAGACAGAGAATCTGCATCACGGTTGTGGCGGTGCTGGGTGTTTGTTCTATCACAAAGTGTGAATGTAAGAATGTAACACGTTATTCTCACCACCATGCTCAGCTAGGACCACCTAAAATACACAGATTCATCTTGATTTCAGCAACTTAGGCTCAGTCAACAGAATCGATCTGTATTATCAGTGTTACCAGCAGTTCAAGCATAATTTCTGCTGAATTACTCTTCAGCATTGGGATGCTTTATCTGTCTCTTTGTCAGCTCCTTGGAGGTGTTGCTGTGTTTTTTATTTCTCAGTGGCCTTGATGCACAAAAATGTATTAAACTGATCCACGAAGTAAATTTCTTTACTTGGGGTTATCTCCCAATTCATTTCTTGTAGGAGAGAATAATGAATAGAATAAAATGGGTGTGAACAACCAGTTACTAATGATCTGAGGGATAGATTTGGCTTGCTCTAGATTTTTTCTGAGCCATATATAAATGCACAAACATTATTGATTTCACTGAATTGCCTCCTTCTCCTTCCTCTCCCAAGGAGAGCGAGAAGTAACTAACCTGAACAAAATGACTTTTCATGTTGCTAACTTTAAAATACAGTCCTGAATTTACACACCTGATTAAGGGCTTTTGTATTGAGCATCACAGAGGGTCTGGTTCAGTTTTTAAGAGTCATTTACACCGTGGTTGGGCTGTATCACTTGCACCAGATTCGACCTCCTGACTTGTTCCAAGCAGTGGCATCACTATTCTGGTGTGAGCGTTGGCTGCTGTGGTTTTCCAGGGTATTACCTGTGCCCAAAGTGTCCTATTTAAAGCTGGTTTCAGCTGTACCCACCCACGCTGTGGTCACAGTGGTGGGCTGTCATGCCTGTGTTTTGCTCCCTGTGTCTCACTGAAATTTAACGAGATGACTTAGTCCCGTGGAAGTGGGATGGAAGTATTTAAATTGTGTATGTCTTGCCATTCTGGTCAAAGTGGGGCCTAAATACAAACTGACAGTTTTTAATGGATTGGAAATGGTGCTGGACATTTTTAGGAGAACAAAGGTTTTACAGCTTGAAGTGCTGTGACTTGTTTTCTAGGTCTGTCTCTGGTGTGACTGCATTACTGCCTAGGTGTCTGCGTTTTTCCTGGAGGTTAAAAGAGAATGAAGAGGTGAGCAAGGGCAAGCATCAATCAAACAGGGAAAGGGAGGAAGAGCCCAAAACAAGTAAATCCTTCTTTGTAAGGTTTTGATACTTCCTCCTCACTTAGACCATGTGGAATGATCTGCCTTCGCTTCTGTTTTTAAGATGATTTAATTTAGTAACTCCGAGGGCTTTATTTACAAGCCTGCTGTAGCCATCATGGGCAGGCAAACATAACCCAGACCACTCTCTTGTCTTCCTCATGAATGTCAGAAGCATAAGTTAAGGTGGGGTTTTGCCAGTATGTCAGTACAAATAATAAGGAATTCCTGTAAAATGGATGTGAAAGTACAAATAGAAAAAGCCCTTAGATGGTATAGACTGATACAAATAAAGAAGTGAATGGTCTCTCTGGAGATGGGCAGAACACTTCAGCTTTGCATCTGAAGGAGCAGGATGTCCAAGTAGAAATCAGTACAGGAGAAAAGCATCCTACAGCACACGTACTGGTGCTAGGAAAGGACCATGCAGCTGATGCAGGCAGCGCCTCCAGATAGAAGTTTGCAGAGGGTTTCCACACTGCTCTTACACTGTAAGAAGCCAGCGTGCCAGGCCAGGTGCTGTTTCTGCACATCTTGTTAAATCAGGTGCAAAAGCCACGTGCATACATGGAATTTGCTCCACCGTATAACTGCATTTTTAGCCTGTTTAGTGAAACTCTAGTGCTTGATGAGGATTTTAGGAATCAAACAGGGTAGGGTTCCTGCAGGGAAAGCCAGTGCAGTGAATGGTGTATCTAAGACTGCTGTAGTCCTCCATGGAAATGTTCCTTTGTCTTCTGCTCTCCTGAACATGAACGGGTGAATACTTTGGTTTGGTTTGCTTCTAAGTATTCAAATATTCTTTTACTAGCTGTAGTTTCTAGCTTTGAAAATTAATCCTAATGTCTCATTTTGGGTATCAGAAATGTCTGTGTAATTTGGCTGCTTTTTGCCACACAGGTGAATTTGTAACATGTAGATGAGCATGTTGTGGGCAAGCATGTTATTTGTTACACATGACCACTCCAGTCTGTCTTTTTCGGTTGCTGCAGCCTCAGATACGTTTAGCCATAGCCACACAGCTTTTGGGAGACATTTAGCACACTGTTTTGATAGGGGCTGAGTGAGGCCAAGTGATCAGCCAAGCACAGGGACTGGGGAATCTGACACGTGGTAGGGCAAAGCTCCAGCACTTGCCAGTAAAGACAGAAATCTCTTGTAATTGATAGATTAAGTTCAGATCTGCACCCAAATATAGTTGGGCTTCAAGGCCTTCAGTCCCAGGGCTTTGAAATCCATTTCTCTTTAATTCAGACTGGGAAAACAGCCCTTATTCTTCCACACTTCTCTGTGTTGAAATCAGTGGATTTGGCTGGGGAAAATTATTATTGGAGTAAAACCAGGCCTAGTGTCTTTCTGTTACTGAAGGGGGAAGAAAACAAGCAGAGAGGAGGACACTTAGAGTTGCTGTTTGTCACTGAATTGTTATTCTTATAACTGATTCTCTTCGCCTTTGAGACATGTACTTAAATGTAGATTGGGAGAATGTGAAGGGACTGATCACCCTGACACTGCACTATGCAACTGCAGAGACAAGTTGAACTATCTTTGAGAGAATGAAGGGACCAGCAGAGAGGCTGTTTTCAGCCTGATGTAGTAAAATCGTAGCAAATAGACTTCAGAGTGGGCATGTGCCACTAAAATAAGAGAATGCTCTGATCACATTTGGTGTGGTCAATAATAATTTAAAATGGAAAGTCAGTTCCTAGTGAGTCTACCTGTCTGCTCATAGGTTATACAGGCTTTTCTGAGCAGAAGAAAAGCACTGCTTTTTCAGAAGGCTGAATATGGAACTCCCACTGAATTCATGACTCAGATATTTTTTTCTAAATATGCTCGTGGTCTCATTTCCTTAAAGCCTATTTAATTTGCAAAGTGATTAATAAAGATATAAAGGAGTATTGTGCTATAAAATAGATTTGTTGCTTACATCTTTTCTAATATCTCGCACAAATCTTCAGCACTCTTTAAAATAGTGGCTGTCATAAAGCAAAATATAAGACCTCTTTAATAGCTAGTTTAAATAAGCATCTGAATTTTTTATGCTCTCAAATATTCTAGATCTACTGTAATTTCCTCAACTATGCATGAATGATGTGATTACACATCCTCGGTTCTCCCTGTCCAAGATGCAGTGGTTGGATAAGGAGCTGCCTTGAGGTATCCCAGCTCAGCAGCTTGGTGGAGGTATCCTTGTGTTTTAGGCAAGCTAATAGGTTTTCCTGGCTTTCACTACCATGTTGGTCACTGCAAAGGACTGGGTTGGTTTTAAATTCTCTAGAATAGGCTAAATTACACATTAGAGTTAGTACCTCATTGTCACTTGTGCAAGCTGTTGTTGAGTTTGGATTTCCAGGTAACCTAACGGGATGCTGAGGTGACCAGTAGTGTTTGGTCCCTGGCAGTGCACGGCAGGAGGATGATGCACACCCTGGGATGCAGCTCCTGCAGGCTCCTGGGCTCCTTTGCCAGATTTTCCTTCCAGGTGTTAATCTCCATTGAACTTAGCTACTTCCTTGTATTTCTTCCTTGTTCCCCTCTACATTCATTACATATGCTTTGTCTCTCGTGCAGAAATCCTTGTCAGTGAAATGGTTAACTGGGGGGTGAAATGCAGTGATGATCTTAAGATCTTGTTTGTGAGCTTAATCAGTAGAAGGTGCATTGAACATTAAGTGCTGTCCCTCTTGATAAGTAACTAACACTTTCTTTCATGGTGCTGTTTGCCCAGCTGGTTTTTTATGTGTCAGTCTGGGGAAAGGCACTGATTTCACTCAGGATTAGATTTATTTTGAGCGTCTTGTTAAAAAAATCTACATCATTCATAACGATGGAGTCCTAAAGAACACATTTGTCATCAAGGGCATCATGATGTCCTCACCCAAGAAAAAAGTAAGGTTATTTAGCACCAGCCTTTCCCATTGAGCTCATTCTGTGAAGGCAGGAGCTTTGACTGCAACAGCCCCTCAAACTCCGGGGCAGTAATTTCATTTTACAACTGTTCAGCATGAGTATTTGGATTAGCAATAAAAAAAACCTGCTGAAACCAGTGACTGTATGCCATCCCTGTATGGAATACAAACCTCCAGGTGATAAATCAGTAATATCTGAGCACTGAGATATTTTCCTCTGAGCTGCTTTTGTATGCTTTTATAATGCTAGAAAAAAATAATAATCTAGGTTTTTACTTGAGCTGTTATTTGTACTTGAGGAGAACAGCATTAGGGTAGTAAAGAAGGGCAGGAAGGAGCAGACTGGTGGAACACCAATGGGCTCCACACCACAAGTGAGGAAATCTGTCACTCTCTATGCTTGTCATATTTCTACTCCAGCTATGTTTGCTTGAGATCTTACATTAAATTATTCTGAGCGTATGGCTAGGACAGTTGCATGTCATGTGAGATTTATTTCTTTATTAGCTTAGTAGTTTTTCATCTAGCAGCTGGATTTTAACCTTGATACATGCAGCATTCCTGACAGCCCTGCAAATAGGAACAGTAATCACGGGGAAGCACTTAAACTGGGAATTAATTCCCTGCGCTTATATTGGACGTGACCTGCTCCTGGTTTGTCTTTTATTACTGCTTTCCAGCAGAAAAACTGTGGTTCTCGGAGGCTGGGGAAATAAAAAAGGATCTTCCCAAACTTCCCACTCGTAGAGCCTAATGAGTTAAATTTCCCTCTGAGATGTTTGTGCGGGATTTTAGCTGCTTAGACAAGGTCAAACGCAACTGCTCCATTACCTATTCTGAGTCGTGGCGGGGGGGGGGTTGGGGCACAGCTCCTTTGGGACAGACCCCTGGGGAGATGGTGACATCAGCAGAGAACGCATTCTCTGCTTTCAACATTGCAAGATGTCCCCTTATTTTGCTCGGGCTTGCCACCCCCCCGCCTCTCCCCAGCAGCTCCCAGCCGGCTGCAGCCCCCCCTGCGTCCCCCTCGCTGCTGTAACTCCGTGTAAACACGGCATTAAGTGCAGACGTTGAGGTCACAGGAGAGGATTTTTTTACTACCAGTAGGAAGGCCAGGTTGGAAATGCAAAGCGCGGGGAGCTCTGGATGCCTCGCAAGGTGCTGTGCCTTTGGTGCTGGATCCGCGCTGCCTTTTGTCCCGTTCGCCTCATGCGGTTTCGTGGCATCTCCAATTGAAATGTGGTTGATGGTGGGGACGGGGGGGGGGTGCAATGATGTGTTCAATCGGGAGCAGCACTGCTTCTCGGTAGTAACACTTCACAGAAAAGCAGCAGCTTCAGCCCCTGACCGGGATTTTTGGGGTTGGTTTTTATATATACCGGGAGTTACGGGCTGAACACGTCCAGTGTTCTCCCATGGCCATGAAGTGCGGGCACTTCCTTAGGGGCTGCCTCGGACTTCCCAGTGCCGAAGTTAATAACAGGGGTAGCTCCTCACAAGCAACCGGGAAAAACTAAAGCACTTGGTGCACCTGCCCCCAAATCCTCCAGCTACACCTCTCCCCTACCCGGGCAGCGCTAGAAGAGACGCCGGGAGCTTTTCGAGAAGAAAAGGGCGCTTTGGGTGTGATATTAGTGATAATGTCTCCTTAGCTGTCAGGAAAGTTACTGGATGCCATCGCCGTGCCCAGGCAGGCAGCTCCGCTATTGCATAACGCTCCGGCTGCCGCGCTGCTCTCTGCTCATCCCTGGGAACTTTTCATCGGGGAAAAAAAAAGCAGGGACCTGGGTATTTTTAGGACTCCTCGCCCAAGGAGGGGTGGGGGGCGAGGCAGCCCCTCTGAGCTGGCTGGTGGTGGGGG
>NW_009953956.1:917543-919014 GCF_000747805.2 Chaetura pelagica
GGGGACTGGCAGCCTTACCGCCTCGCTACAAATCTGCGGTTATTCCTCGTTGTCCTCTAGGTGTGAGTAACAGGCACGTTTGAAAGCGATGTATGTGCGCGGTGGGGAGGCTTGCTGAGCACCCTCCTTTTCCACTTGTGCTACTTAGAAACACCGGAGCAGCCGCAGAGTGGGCGATGCTGATCCGTTTGGGGTTTCACCAAAGTGCTTGCTTAAAGCTGCATAGCTGCTCTGCCTTTTATTTGGAGGATGTCCTCTAGGTGTGAGTAACAGGCACGTTTGAAAGCGATGTATGTGCGCGGTGGGGAGGCTTGCTGAGCACCCTCCTTTTCCACTTGTGCTACTTAGAAACACCGGAGCAGCCGCAGAGTGGGCGATGCTGATCCGTTTGGGGTTTCACCAAAGTGCTTGCTTAAAGCTGCATAGCTGCTCTGCCTTTTATTTGGAGGAGAAGCGTTTAAGCTGCTGAGTTAATAGATGCTCCCATTTGCTTTCAGACCTCTAATAAAATGGATGCAAGTTAAAAGTGGAGCGGGTGGGCAAAGCAGGAGGGCTGGCAAACATGAGCATGTTCTTGGAACTTAAATCCCAGCTTTCCTCCTCTTCTCTCAAGCCACTTTACCGTTTTATAAAGGGCTTTTCAGAGGTGGTTTTTCATTAAAAGGCAAGTTAGAAATGAAATGGGTCATGTGTATTTAATCAGACCCGTGTTGACAGAAGATGTCATGAGAGGCATGAGAATTCATCGAGTTGAGCAGCAGTGGATCAGTCCCCTCTCCTCTGGAGGATTTCAGCAGCTTTGCTGTTTAATACGTATTTTTCACCACCGTGTGAAACTGGCTTAGCCCAGTTGCCACCAGGTGTGGCCACGTAGTTTGTCTGTGGTGGTGCTACCTTGGCTGAACGGAGGATTATCGATCCCTGGGTTTCCTGCAGGGCCCCCTGATTTGCAGTGGCAGATCCCTGGATGAGCCCGGTGGTGAAGTGTCCCTGCTGCTGCCTGGGCACACCAGGCCACCCTGCAGCAGGGACAGCCACCCCAAGCTAAGTGCTAAACGGGTTAGGGCAGCTCTGTAGCACGATGCAGCAGAAATACTGGCTCAAGTCCTGGCCATCTCTTTCGAGTTAATTAGCTGGAGCAGACGGGTGCACCAAGGAACGTGCGCTGCTGCGGCGGCGGCCGGAGCTCCGCGCTGGTGCCAGCTTTGCTGTCTTTGCACCAGGCTCTGCTGGTAGAGCCTGACAGGGGGTATAGAAATCCTTACGGACCCGACTGCCGCATGAACATCAGTGTGGAAGCAGGGAGATGAATTCGCAGACATGCTTGCCTGTTAAATTGCAGTTGAGCTGTGCAGGACTGGATCAGAGGAGTGTTCGACAGTCAGGCAGTCAGCAGAGGGCAGCTAAGTTGCTCTCCCTGCCTGCTACCTGTCCAGGTACTCTCTTCACCCTCCTGGCTCCCTGCCTTCTC
>NW_009953956.1:919275-949034 GCF_000747805.2 Chaetura pelagica
CAGATGTGCTACTTCAACAGAAGCAAATATGTCAGGGGTAGTAGATGCTGTTACTTTTTCAGAAGCTGCAGATGTCAGCTGCACATCTCAGGGCGTGCAGACCAGGATTGCCAGAAGCAAATATTGTTGCTCGATAACCTTAGTGGCGTGAAGGAAGCAGCTCTCTGATGGAAGAAGTAGTTAAACAACATTCTTATCTTCTCCGTAATTATACTTTGAGTCTGTTGTCCCGGGGCTGACTATTCTTGCATGGCATTATGCATATGTCTCATTTATAAAGCTAGGCAACTGCACAACCTCTTTCTGTAGATGTTTAGAGAACTAGAAAAGACCTTGGAGTTGTGGACCAGGTTCCTACTTGTCCTGCACTTGTGTAACTGTTGATGCAGCTGGTGTATGTAAGGGCATTTTAAATCATGGTTTGTGAGAAGTGACATCTTCCCTGATTGTTAAGCTTTATGTTGCTGCAGAAGTTTACAGAAGGAAATAAACTAGGAAAACGGAAACCCTGTATCATTCCATTCACGCAGTTTTTAGCCCTTGAAACAATTCTGGATGCAACTGTTGCATCATGAAACATAGTGTCAAAGTGTTGTTTGTGGTCTGACTTCAACCTGGAAGGATGCAAAGAGAAACGAGATGATTTGTTATCATTTTTTTATTTATATTACAAATGTATTTCTCTCTGATGCAGCATCCTGCCCTCCCAGACTGCCTGTTTCTTCTGCTGTTTGTCCGGGAGGAGTGAGCTCAGGGCTGTGGGCTGCACTCCTGTAAGTCATGGGGGGGTGTGGATGGACTTGGAGAGGGTGAAAAAATCATCAGGTTGTATTTGAGAGCAGTGAGAGAACTTTTCTGGTGGTATCTCTTTTGGAGAGAAGAGAACTAGTCTAACAATGGGTCCTTCCTCTATAGTGCTAATCCATATTAAATTTGGGTGTCTGTGCATATTTATAAATGTTCATCTTCTTGCACAGCCTGGTGTTGCCAACTTCAGGTTTTGCTTTGGTTGTGGTTTTTTCTTACATTCAGCATCTGTTTGAGTGTGAGGAGGAAAGGGATGGCAGAATGACTGGGATGCTGCTTCTCTGCTGGTGTGGGACCCTCAGCCCGTGCCCTCATGGCTGGCAATGCCAGGGCACATCCTCTTCGTGCTTGTGACAGTTGCCAGGGTTTTGGCCAGAGGACTGACTGCTCCTGGTGAACGCTGTGCCTGGGGGAGACCTGTGTGTCAAGCAGGTGTTTTGTATGATTATACACGGCTAGAGTGTGCAGGTCCTGCCGTGTAACGCTGAAATGTGATTTTCTGGAACAGTTTATGAAGTTCTTGTGAGTCCAGGAGGAAACAAGCTCAAATCCAGCTCAGGGAAAAGCATGTGGCAGGCAGAGCTGGAGTTATCTGCCAGGTGTCCCAGCTGACATCAGCATGGGGAAGATGATAACCAACACCAAAGCCATTTTCAAAATCAGTGTGAAAGCTGCTGTTTAACCTTACCCTAGTTTTAAATGTGTATAGTTCACTGAGGTGCAGGTTCTGGAACGAGTTCTGTTGGAAGGAAAAAGCCAAGGAAAAGTTTGGTGCTCCAGGTGAATGCTGGGCTGGCAGTGGCTGAGCCAACCCCAGCCCAAGGGTTGAGGTCAGTTCTCTGAGCTGCAGACATGGGCTTGTTCTCAGGAGGAAATTAACACTTGGGACCTGTCCTGCAGGGACTGTTATTTGATATTGATTAAGTAACTTTTATTAGGAGGGGTAATTTAAGTGCTGACACCAAATACATGAGCTAGTTTACTAGGATCTACCTAATTAGATTGATATTAGAAGACAGAAGATTAGATACCTTAGATTGAGTATTAGAAGGACCTTCTTCACTGACAGTGGTGTTGAACACTGGCACAGGTAGCCCAGAGAAGGGGGTTGGATCACCATTCCTGGAGGTGTTTAAAAGAGGTGTAGATTTGGTGCTGAGGGACACGATTTAGCAGTGGACACAGTAGAGTTGGGTTAGTGGTTGGACTCAATGATCCTAAAGGTCTTTTCCAAGCGGGACAGTGGCGTGAATGTTTAGGACTAGCCTAATTTGTCACAGAACCTCACTGCATCCTTTTTAGGTGAAAGAAGATTGAAGTTTACTTGATTTGAAACTTAGAGGCATGGATGATGTTGTGCCTTTGGGACCAATACCATCACTCTGTCTTTGCTAAGAGCAACTTTTTTCACCTTGCTGAATCTCCACTCACATTGAATAAGTCATTATTTTCACCCCTTCATATGATAGCTGCCTGGCATTCTATGCTACAGCTGTTATTTGCTTATTTACTTGAACTTGCCACAGGAAGAAAAATGAAAGGATGTTAAATACGCTCCCCTCTTCCAGCTGAGGTGAATTCAAACTCCACTTGAATTTCAAACAGGTCCTCATGCAGTCAGAACCTCAGAGGTGCTCCTTGCATTGGGGAGGGATGCAATCTCTTGGCTGTGACGACAAAGAAATAAGGTCTTGGAGTCATTTTAGGCAGAAATTTGAGAAAATTTAATTTGGTGTCTTGCTTCATAATAAGTTTTTTTCATGAGCTTGGACAATTCTGTTGAGACTATGCTGATGTCTGTTCTTTATCTGTAAAAGTGCAAGTAATTGCACATCTGTTAACTTGGAGGAACATTTTGAAGATAAAGTGGATTTAAGATTATGTGTATAATACCCATAATACCTGCGTGCAGCTAAAATTTTAAACAGCTGATTAAGTGAGCTGCTATTTATGGATTTTCTCCTCTAAGAAGGAAAATGTTAAGTAACCTCATTAGCAATGATAGTTATTTCTGTACTTCATTGGTACAAGTATGAGTAGGATTTAGGCCTTTCTCTTAATTTCCCTTTGTACAGATCACTGGAATAAAAAGATATCAGGTCTTACCAGCTAAAGCTGAGATTCTGAGTTGCAGTTGAATGCTGTCTCATTAGGAATCCAAGTGGCTTTGGAGGTAGTTTATCATTCATAGTAAGAAAGAAGTCCTGAATTTATTGGGTTAAGAGGTGATTTTTTCAATATGTATTTTTGTTGCGTTTGTAGTTCAGGAAAGATAATTTTAAGCAGTTTTTGGGAAGGACACATAACTGATGATTGGAAACACTTGATTGTTGTTCTAAGGATGGGCATTACGAGCTAGTCTCTTGTGGTGTGTTTGAGCTGTGGAATCACTTCACTAATAAAGATGTTCTCAATAGATGCAGAATTCTGCACTGGTTAAATTAACATGCAGCCTGTACAGTTAGGAAATAAATGAGGGTCCGGGAGACCATGATGTATGATACCCTAAATGGCTGCATTTTGTTCATATTTGAAAGGCAGTTTAACTTGTCGTCATTACTGATGATTTGTGCTTTTATAGCCCTTCTTTTTGCATTTCAGAAATCCTTTGTGCCCATCTGAATAATAAATCACTGTGTTTGATTTGCTTAGTAAGAGCAAATGTGAAATTACAATCTTATTAAGATGTCTTGAGAAACTGTAAGTGAGGGTGAAATTTTTTAGAGGAATATTATGTGAACTATTAAAAATGTTTTGTTTATTTTATTACCTTCTCAAATCCTAGAGTTGTATCTCCAACTGTTTCTGGTGAAATGAGTTTAAAAATAAAAAATATTCTCATACTTCTGAGTGCCTTCAAGCAAATGGTTTCAGATTTAAGCACCTAATGAAACCTGGGATGAGCATGAATTCCATCTTGGAATTGAGGTTATGGACAAAAGAAAGGCAAACATCACAAATAATGGGGATTCTTTCATCCACTTCGTATTTCCTCTTTGGTGGAATAAGATGTTATTTATGCAACATTGATTTCATTAGAAGGAGGATTTGGTGCAGCTTTTCTGTCAAAGTGGAGAAGCATTAAATGTTACAAGATAATATAAGCTCCCAAACCCTCTTGTAAGGTTTTCTCGATTGAAATATTGAACTGCTTAAAATTTGAATATGGCATAAAAATACAGGCTTTTATGTCCTTTGACATGTCGCCTTAAAAGTTAGAAGCCCAGACAGCAGCCTGGTGCTCATGCATAATTCCTAACAGAAAAAAAAAGAAACACAACAGAAAACAAGTGAAAATAAAATGTATGAAAGAACTGAAGAACGAAAATCGTTTGAAATTATGTAAGAGAGAGGAAAGTGAACAGTGCAAAAAGAAGTAAATGGAATGAGCCTTTTCCAGCAATGCTCTGAGTCAAAAACAGGGTTCAGCATTTTGGCCCTAATGTTCAGAAATGAACTCATTAAGTTTCCAAAATGCAGGGACCAAAATAAAATTGCCTTCAAAAATCTTGATGACTGGTAGAAGGAAGTTGACAGTGAAGAATGAGTGGATGTAAAGAGGCAGCCACCCCAAACCTTTAGCCATATGCTCCCAATTAAGAGCTTCTACTCCCTAGTTTAATGAGGGGTGTGTTGAAAAAGTCTAGGGGTAGGAATGCAATGGCCAGCATGAATTTTAAAAAGTCTTACATTCATTTAAAAATAATACCCAAAAGAATTTTGCAGCCCATTGGCTGTTCTGGAAGGACAGAACTTCTGTGTGAAAGAACTTAGGCCAAGCAAAGAGCTCATTTCTATATTGTTGCTGGTACTAACCTCAAATATTTGTATAGAAAAATAGTCTGTTAAGCTTTGAGTAGTGCCAGTGCTCCAGCTAATTATTTATTTTAAAAATAAAATAACCTAGGAACTTAAATATATGCAAATGAGGGTATGTTAAATTTATGACTGTGCAAAGACTTAATTCCTTTATGTATTAAAATGTATGTGACTCAGTTTTACCTTAAGAAAGGAATATAAGCAGTTATTTTTAAGTCTGAAAGTCCTAGAAGCACGAAATATTGAAATAGGTTGTGTTAGGCAGCAGTCTGCTGATAAATATGTGAAGCCTGATAATGACATTAAATGAGTTTATGATTGACAGCAGAAGCTAAGTGAAGTCCTTCTTAATCCTAGATCTGGGGCTTTTCAAAATACAGTGCAATAAAAATGGCTCTGTCCTTCATAAAACATGATCTCCAGGATACTGTATTAAAAACCATTAAAAGTAGCACCACATTTTTATTTTCTTCAATATTTAAACAAGTCAGGACTTTAAATATTAATACTTAGCAGCAGTTGAGGAGCATGATTACCACATGCTTTAAATCAGAGGGGTGTCAGAGGGTTGGTAAAGCCCAGTGGCTCAGTGGGTGTTGGAGAGGAGGGCGAGGGGCTGGTGCTGGGGTGGCTGAAGGCAGGGGAAGCCCAGCGGCCAGGGGGATGGGCACACCCCAGGGCAGGCTTGTAGCCAGAGGTGGCAAATGGACTCCACCATATGTGTTTTGTGTGGTACCTGTGCCTGCTCTGAGGGGCGCTGTGCACTCATTTTTCCACCACCTCTGTGGGTTTGTAAACCTCAGTCATGTAAATCCACCCTCTGCCTTCTTGGAAGAGTCTGGGACTTTGTGGCCCTTTCTCAGGAAGCAGCTCCTCCATCCCCTTTTCATGGAATCATGGGGTGGTTCGTGTTGGGAGGGACCTTTTGAGGATCATCTAGACTAACCCTTCCATCCCCTGCTGTGGGCAGGGACATCTTTGATGAGACCAGGTTGTTCAAAGCTTCATCCAACCTGACCTTGTGAACATTTCCTGTGATGGGGCATCTGACCTGTACTAGTGTCTCACCACCCTCATCGTAAAGAATTTCTTCCTCTCATCTAAGCTAAATCTCCCCTCTTTCAGTTTAAAACCATCCCCCCTTCTCCTGTAACTACAGGCCCTGGTAAAAAGTCTCTCTTCATCTTTCTTATAAGCCCCCATTTAGTATGGAAAGGCTGCAAGAAGGTGGTCTCAGAGCCTTCTCATCTCCAGGCTTTCATTTTGGTTGCCCTTCCCTATACCTTCTGCAATCTGTTATGTCCCCTTGAGTTATGGAAGCCGTCTTTATTTATTGAATTTGGTTTTATTTCTCTGTGAGGTGATATAAATCAAAGCTTTCACTGAAGGGTAGTAGTAAACATCACTGGAACTTTATTAGTGAGCTAAGTTTTTTTTCAGGATAATGAGCTGGGTTGACGCGCTAATGAGGTTTGTTTTGATGTATAATTTTGTTATTTCACATCTATTACCAGATGACAGATAAGCTCTGCAGCAATTGATTATCAAAATTAGGGGCTTGATATCCTGTGGGAAAGCTTGTGGGGACTGATGGCAATGCTAACTGGACAGCTAGTGGCCTCCTGGGAGCTGACACATGATGTCATTGACATTTTGGTTGGCCAACACAAAGGACACTGGTTCTTAAGTGCAGGAGAAAAAAGGATGAGTTAGTCCCACATGCTTGGAGGGTTTTCATGGAGCAGGGGGCACTGCCCTGCCTTTACCTGGCTGTGCTCCCTGGAAGAACTGCAGCATCCCCCATCCCGTGGAGGACTGGAGTTTCTCTTGGAGCTTCTGTTGCGTTTTCACACGTCTCCATGTTTTTTGCAGGTGCTTCTTTCCTCTAACAAAGCAACAGGTGCAGGATCGTGCCCCTTGCTGTTGTCACTGTGTTCCCTAGGAGCTCATTTCATAGAGAATTTCTGGTGTGATGTTTTCCATATTTATTTATTTTTTTTAATTAAACAGTGTTGAACTTGAAAATATTTTTTTATTATTTATTTTCAGTAAGTTTTTTTGAGAAAAGTTTTTAATTTTAGGTGTTGTCAGCAAAAATTACAAGGTGAATGTCCCTAACTAAAAAAACTTCACTCACTGGAAACAGCAGCATACTAGGACATATGATTTTTTTCCCTTTAATAAGACACAAACAAACACAAAGGTGTGACTAATTTACAGGGACGCAAGGAGTATTTTCCTTTTATTTATGCATATTTATCACTTGGCTTGAATTGCAAACATATTAATTCCTGCCTGTCAGTTAATGACTTTGGGTAATGTTTGTATTCCCTTTATGCAGAAATTGTCCATATACCTCACAGTTACTTATAGGAATAGACTTTTAATTAGCTCTATTTTCATAGTCTTGAAAGACATTTTGTCTTACTAGTTTTTCTGAGGTATTTTTAAAGCTCTTTTTAAAAGATAAAGACTTTTAAAAAATTAGTCCTCAAATTTGCCTCCTTAGCAGATAATGAGTCATTTTCAGCTTTACAACTAGAAGTTGCTTGGGAAACTTGGGATCTCAGGAATTTTGTGTTCTCTGCTTCTGTGCTACTCTGCACTCTCCTAGTTTTTTTGTATTTTTAGTATATCTAAGTAGTGTATCATACAGAAATATAGAGCCAAATTTGTGTTTTATGATACAGTAATTCTAATAACTGGAAAAGGCAGCAGGTGATAAACATGCTCCCATCTGTACTATGAAGGAACTGGTTACGTCAATACATCAAATTAAGTGGTGCTTTTAGTGGAACATAAAACCCAGTAACTTTTCTCAGGAAAATAATAAAATGTCCTTCCATTCCTGTAATGATTCATGGTTAATTTGGGTAAACAACAGGATTCAAACATGGGAGTGAAAGTCCTGTGGTGCTCCCCCTGTGCAGCCATCCTCCCACTCCTGCAGCCTTAGTGTCTATGTTTGCAGGGTTCTTCCTTGCAAAGAATCAAGCTGATCTGCCTCCAAAATATTATTGACAGCCAAACCCTGGCACGATTTGAGCTTTCCAGAATAATCCAAGGGTTTGATAGCAGTGAAGTAGGCATCTTTGTGATTTCAGAATGGGGGGGGTTTCAGTAGATCAGCCTTTTTGTGACACTTAAGTGGGATAATTTTGCTGGCCCTGGTTGCACTTTCTGAGGGTTAGCTAAAAAAGATGTGATGACAAAAATTCAGCTTGCACTTGATTTAGCCTTCACTGGCTGGAAAAAGTTTTGCCCAGATGTGAGCAGGGAAAGCATGGTTTGTGTCTCCCCCTGCATCCTGTGAGGTTTCTGTAGCTGTACCAAGTGACTTTGTAGCATTCAGCATCGGGAAAGATGTTCCCAACGAAAGCTCATTTTTGTCTTGGAATGGACTTGGCCACTGGGGCAGCTGCGTTCATGGGCACGAGTTGAATGCATCTTCAGACTGTGAAAATGTTTTCCATCTGGATTGTGGGGCTCTTCAGCTGAGAATCTCTTTGCTTCCCATGGTGCTTTACCTGCTCTCCATTGTGCTTGCTTCCCTAAGGAGGCCACCTTCAAACTTTCCTCTTCAGCATTTACAAGCTCACTGCTTTTATCCACAGATTTTTTGGTTGTTTCTTCCCTCTCACTTGAATGCCTGAGCTGTCTTAGCCTGGGTCCAAGTGCATCAGTTCTGACATCCAGCTTTTTTTTCATGGGCTTAGTGACACAAATAGCAGCAGTATTTGTGTCAGGTACATGGAGCTGTTAATCCAGAGCTGGATCTACTGGGATCCAGGAGTGTGCAGAGCAGCAAAGAGGGGGGACAGTGGCAGACCCACAGCTATCATTAGCATCTCCTGAGTATATAGGAGAAGAAAAACGGACCTGGACTCAAACACAAGTTTGAAAACAGAAAGCTGCAGCCCATCCTGGTTCTCACCTAATTCCCACCTTGTCCCCATCTCCTTTGTCCTGAGCAGAAGCAGTGGGTGCTTGGATGGTGCAGGTGGCTGGGGCACTGCTGGCCTTATTGAGCTGTGACAGCTTGCAAGCTGCTGTATAAAAAGCTACACCTTTCTTTTTTTACCTGCCCTCAGCTTTGTTACTCTATTATAGTCATGTGAAGAACTGTTACGCATATAAATATGCGGATTATCATGAAAATGTTAATTAAATGGCTGAATAGTAACTAGAGATGACAGAGGGGAGGCAGTGTTGCTGAATTAAATTAATCCCACGTAGCTTTTGCCTTAGCCTGTGCACTGATTTTAGTTTTACTACTTCTTTCTTAATATCATAGAGTCACAGATGGGTTTGGGTTGGAAAAGACCTTAAAGATCATTAGTTCCAACTTCCCCTGCATGGGCAGGGACACCTCCCACCAGACCAGGTCCTCCCCAGAGCATGCTCAGGAGTGTGACAGTCCCCACAGCCCTTCCTCTGCTGCCACTGCCACCAGAAAAGTTGGAGTTTTTTTAACTTTGGAATGTTTTAAGTCACTGATTTTAATCTTGTTTTGGATTGATTTTTAATCGTTTTTCGAAGAGAGATTAATTCTCATTTAGGTGTGGATATGTAATTAAAAAAGATCTCTTGACTTAAGTTGCTTTTGTTAACTGCATGCATGGGCTGAATGTGTGTGAAAGCAATTACATAGCTGAATATACATCTAATCCTGTTCTTAATGTTTAAGTGTTATTGTGTTAGAAAATGATAAACGACTTCTTATTTGTGAGAGGATTTAATTTTTTCCCATATGATTTCTGCCAAAACAGTGTTGGAAGGAAAATTAAATTCAATTAGAAATCAAAATTTATTTCAGTGGTGGAAAACCAGCACTTAAAATTGCTTTCTTATTGCTTGAATATGTTGGGTGTGTTGGATATCATAGGGAAAATTATAAAAACATGCTTTGCACTTTATTAATAATGAATTATCCTGTATGGAAGTTATTCCCCTAGAATGCTTTAGATGGTTTTTGGTAGGTCTGCAAGCACAGAGAGACTGGAATTGGCTTCATCTGGAACTAGCAGAGCTTTATGGGCAAATATTCCCCTTTGCCCTGTGCTTGTTGCTGCCATGCCAGGATACCTGGCCTGGATGGAGCCTGTACAGATACTGGGGTGCTGAGCCCAGGTCTCGGGGTACCTGATGTCACTAGATGGTCCCTGCATGCACGTGAGCTCTGTCCTTGAGGAGCTGGAAAATCGAGTCCCACATCCAGGCTTTCCCATGGAATGGAAAAGGGCAATGAGATGTTCTGGTTTTGAGTTTCTTTGTTAGTTTTTTACATTCCAAATATATGTTATTCATCTGAAATAAATTGGAATAAATGGAATTTAAAAACAGAAGTAAAAATCTGTGTGTGTGCAGCAGAAACTCCTGTGGTTATGACCTGGTCTATGACTTCAAGCAGATACACGTGTAGGTGCTGGCCAGCAGCTTGCCTCAGTTCTGTGGTTTGGCTTTCTCAAAATAGGCTTTTCAAATTGTAATTACTCCAATTGATTAGTTCTTTAAGTCATCATGCCTTTCATGTATTTGAAATGCTTTTTTAAAATAAATGTATTTCAGTGGAATGCTTTTCGAATCCGTCCTATCTATGCGAGTTAGTGCTGCTCCCATGGACTGTGTATTCCTGTCCTGAGAACCATCAGGAGGGACTGGGAGCAGAAATCCCTCCCTTTGCTCTCTGTGCCCATTATTGAGGATGTGCTGTTGCCTTATTAACATCTACTGTCTTCTTTTCCTGTGTCATCTCCTCCTAAACCAAAACCTAGCTCCTTCTGCCTCAAGCTGAGGCAGAGGTGTCCCCTAAAACCAGGCAGGTCCAAGAGAGGATTCCATAGCTCAGGCCTTGGACTCCCACCCAGGTTCAGTTGTGCTCTTGCCAGGAGTTCTGTGTTTCTTTTAGTGCTGTTGAATGTTGTGGTTGGCCCCAAATGGGATTAAAAACCTTCCAGTTTGTCCTTAACTGAGCTGCTGGTCTCCTTTCATCTTTCTGGGTTGGGTTTCTACTGTGTTTACGTGCTCTAATTTCTGCAGCAGAAGGAGAAAGAGCTCTTTCTCAGGAGCATCCTGTTGGAGCATTTTGTGTTGAACCTTGTGGTCATCGTTCCAAATAGTAATAAAAATTTTAATTAGTTTTCCACAATATAAATGTTCAGCTCTTTTTGCTTAGATTGCATATTTTCGATTGATTTAATCTGCTTTTCATGCCTTTGAAGCTCTTCTTGATGCTGGACATTGTTTAGCAATAGGTGGTCTGACAGAATCCCCCAAAGTATTCTCAGTTACTGCAAGTTTAATAAGAAATAAAACTCAAATTTAATAATGTTAGGACAAAGAATTATCATTCTAGGAGATGCAGCCCACATATTATTATCTTCAGGCTCTGCAGATGAGTCCTTCCCTGTTTCCTTTAATTAAGTGCTAAGTGCTAAATAGGTCTGTGTTCCTGGATGGTGTGTCCTGATGAAATATGGACACACTGCTGCTCACAGGAGCTCCTGCCCTGCCTGGCAGAAAGGACTTACATCTGAACTTCTTGCTTTGTGTTGTGCTTCTGGTTCTGGGGCTCTGCAGAGGAAACAATGGACTCTCTTATTCCTCTGCTGAATCATGCTTTGGAATGGAAGTTGCAAGATTTGTTAGCAGGAGCTGTGCTCTTCCACACCCCATCCTTGCTCCTCTCCTGGAGGAATCCAGGTGGATTTGGGAGCCACATTCCAAGGGAAGAGTCAGGTCAGGTGAGGTTATTCCAGAGGTAGAGAAGAGCAAATTTCTGTGAAATCCTCTGTTTGCTACTACTCGATATTAATCTTCTCAGCTCTTCTTTATCTGTCAATATTGGTACAGAAAATCTAAATTCAGATGTAACCTCTCAGAATTGTGTTTCTCTTATTTACCATAATTTTTTACAGAAAGTTGAACTTCAGTTAGAAAAGTCATAATAAAGGACCGGCCAGTTACTGGCAGAGCTGTGTTTATTTGATCAGTTTTTGGGGAGGAGGGAATGAGAACATTGTCTATAATGGGATTTTTATTTTGATAACATGCAAATGTGAGAAGAGTCTTTACTGTAACCCTGCTGAGAGTCTTGCAGAGAGTCCTGCCTGCAGGGGCTGTGTGACCCTGTGCAGCACTGCAGGCTGAGCAGCACAGCCCAGCACCACACCCTGCCTTCCCCATCCACCCCCTGCCCATAGCCTGTGCCAAAACCAGAGCAGCCCCAGTGGTACATTGTGATGGTTTCTGTCATTACCTACCAACGGTAGAAATTAGTTAAAAAATACCAAAGCTTCCCCAGAGGGACCTCTGCTTGCAAGTTGCATTTTAATCCAAGGGTATCTAAACTGTGAGTTTGACAATTAAATTCTGATGGCACATATTTCTGATCTTCCTTGTAAGCTCTCCAAGCCCCTCGACGAACCTGTTGCTAAATATTTTATGTCACTACAGTCAAGTGAGAAGCACCAAAAGAAAAATTTGTCATAAAAATGACTGTTTTCAGAAGTGTATTCATCTGGCAGGGTCACCTGTCATGTATGAAGAGGAGTTCATCTGAAGGACAATACATCTTCCTGTAGTATTCTTGTGATTTGCCATGGTGATTTCTTAGTAGGAACAACAAAAGAAAAATTTGTCATAAAAATGACTGTTTTCAGAAGTGTATTCATCTGGCAGGGTCACCTGTCATGTATGAAGAGGAGTTCATCTGAAGGACAATACATCTTCCTGTAGTATTCTTGTGATTTGCCATGGTGATTTCTTACTGCAGGATGATTTGCCCGCTGCAGAGACAATATCCATAACACCTGTGGGCTCTCACAGGTGCCAACATCACTTTAGTGCAGCCATTCCTAATGTAGGATGCTTGTTAGCTGAAGTTATTTTCCTTCTGTTTGCAAAACTTCAGTTCTTTACCTGGTTTGCCTCAACATGGTCATAGTTTGTTTATGTGGCTTTCAACATTTTAAAAGGTAAAATTGTGCTTCTGGGTGCATTACCTCACTTTGGCTGTTACAGGTGGGTTCAGCCATGGGCAAAGCCTGTGGTGGAGGGTCCACAGACTGTGTTTTGCTCCTGCCTTCTTACAGCATCCCTGCAAAGGCTGCAGCCTGGCTTTTGAGAGCATCTCCTTCACTACAGTGATGTTGTAACTAAAACCAAACCTCTCTGGCACTCTGGTTGTTGTGGGTGCCTCAAGTGGAGGAGAAGCTCCTGCTCTGGCTCTGCACATATCTTCATCTCAGCCGTTTTACCTTCTGGCTTCATTTTTTATTTTCACTCTTTGGTAACTTCTGCTTGCTCCAGAGGAAGTTCAGGTTTTTTTCCTTCTCATTTATCTAACACTGAGCACTAGCACAGGTACAGCTTTCATTTGGAGAGTGCTTCAGAGGATGATAATAATAATTATAGTTAAATTAGCTTCCTAACAGTAATGTGAAGGAAGTAAGACATGTGTAAGCCTTGGGAAATCTAAAATAAACAAGATGAAAGGCTCTCTCTGGGGCGAGGAAGGCAGCTAGTTTGAGGTTCATAGTGGTGTCAGGAATTTGTTATTCCCGTGTTCAGGCTGTAAAGGATGGTTGTCCTGTCTCCTGGCGTGGGTGTGAGTTGGGACTCTGTCCTGAGGGCTGTTGGGTTGTGGATCTCTCACTCTTCTTCTATGCTGGGGACAGGGGAAAGTGGAGGAGTCATTAGTGAGGTGTTTCTGTACCAGTAATTCCCCAAGCTCTGAAACAGCGAATGAGGATTTTGGAAAAGTACAGCTCAGCTGCAGGTGTGTGTTTATGAATACATCTATTCACTTAGCTCAACTCCAAACCCAAAGCAAGCAGCAGGCAAGACATCATTACAGGCATTTGGGGACAGGGGGTGAATCTTAAACCAAGCAGTACCACGCCAAACTCCTGCATCTGATTAGATGGTGTAAAAATGTCAGTGCACGTCTCTGCTCTCTTGTGAGGCTGCTGCTTTGAAGCTTTACTCAAAGGTTGCTCCTCTGCGTGGGGCTCTGTGGAAACTGCTCCTCATAAGGGCTGGCACAGGGACACACCAGCTCCTGGTTGTTCTGCCTGTCCTTCCTTGTCCTTCCCGACGTGTCCTGGTATCACACGAGTGGTATGAAAGGCTTTGGGTGATAATGAATGTAAAGTAAGTAATTCTAAATCCCAGAATGGTTCTAGTCCCGTATTTAGCGCTGCATGTCTGCAGAATTCTTGAAAAACATTTCTGTGTGGTCTTTTTCCTTGTGTGACTACAGTTGAAACATTTGAGTAACTAGTTTTCTGTATTTTGTTGCTTATAATTTTATTATTAGCGTTGCCAGAAGTGCAAATCAGGACAGCTGAAACAAATTTGTTGAGGGCAGCTCCCTAGATTTTCAATGAAATAATTTTATGTGTGGCAGGGGGAGAAAAAAGATGGGGAAAGTAATTTGCTTTCAGAAGACCAAAAATAGATGGACTGACCTTCAGAAGCTGTGATTTCAGTTGAAGAGCATGCTGGTTAATATTGAGCCTGTATAGAGCTTTATAAAGCAAATAATTTCGGGTTAAAATGAACTTCTGTGGAAAAAAGACCCTTAGAAAAATGATAAATGGTGGTGTTGAAATGTCTCATTAATGTTTTGCTTACCTTTTACCAAAGTTAGTGCAGAGCACTTGCAAACTTGGGAGCACTTTGTGTAGATTCTCACTGTGCATTTCATCACATTTCTAATAAATAAGCCTTTTGCAGCATGTACTTCAGTTGAGCTATCATGATCTTGGGTCCTGGATTTGATCTGCATGAAGATCCTTTTTGCTGTTCCTGCCTGAGAGGTTTCTTGTCTTCAGAGACGTGGGGTTTTTTTCCCTCTTGTTTGGGATTATAGGATTTTCCTTCAAATGAAACAATAATCAGGATTTTGTTTATTCAGAATTGATTTCTAAGCAGCAGATTAGAGCCTGAAGCAGTGTTACAGCATGGAAGGGAGCCTGAATATTTGTACCTTGCTGAGGCTCAGCAAGATTAGGAAGCTGTGGGAGCCTGCAGATCCATCCAAGCAGAGGGAAGGAGAGCTGCCCCTGAAGCAGGAGAAGGTGGCTGTAGGTTTTACTCTTCTTCCAGTACCTGAAGGGGCTCCAGGAAAGCTGGGGAGAGACTTTGGACAAGGGTAGGGAGTGATGGAATCAGAGGTAGTGGGTCAAAACTGGAAGAGAGAAGATTTAAGTTAGACATTAGGAGGAAATTCTTTAGTGTGAGGGTGGTGAGACCCTGGCCCAGGTTGCCCAGAGAAGCTGTGGCTGCCCCATCCCTGGCAGTGTTGAAGGGCAGGTTG
The DNA here is from genome assembly GCF_000747805.2 of Chaetura pelagica. Classification (NCBI taxonomy): domain Eukaryota; kingdom Metazoa; phylum Chordata; class Aves; order Apodiformes; family Apodidae; genus Chaetura; species Chaetura pelagica. The sequence goes on from NW_009953956.1 coordinate 934,223, forward strand.
GATGGGGCTTGGAGCAACCTGGGCTGCTGGGAGGTGTCCCTGCCCATTCAGGGGGGTTGGAACTGGATGATCTTTAAGGTCCCTTCCAACTCAAACTGGTCCTTGATTCTGTGGTTCTCCTGGCAGTTGATAGTTAGAAGTTTGGAAAGCTTTGGACAAGGGTTTCTTGCTAAGAACCAGCTTTTCCAGGGAAAATACCTTGCAAAATAAGTACCTTCTCAAATAAATATACAATTATGGTACTTTTTTTCCCCTCTAGTTCTCAAACTAGGTGTATTTTATTTTTTTTTCAGTAGAACATGAAGTAGGAAACTGAAAAATACACCTTTGTTGCATTTGTTTTTCATTCACCGAGTTCTTTTGTTATTCGCAACAGCTTTTGTCAACTTAAAATGCATCTCAGGAAATTTTACTCCCTGGTTTGCCACACAGAAGTTGTGCTAAGCAGTTCCTGAAGGGGCTCAGTGGGGAACTGACCTCGCTGAAATTTTCTTTTATGTCAAATGCCTCTTTTGTGGTGTTTGTGAGAGCTGATGGATGCAGCAGGTTGCACCGAAGGGGACGGGACCTGCAGGCAGGTATGGGGCTGCTCTCCTGTGGGAAGGGGTGAGAGACACAGAGGGTGGCAGTTCCTTGTCTCCTGGCAGTGAAGGAATGATCCCCAAGATGGGCAAAGTTGGGAGCCTGTGACCTCTGCTCTCCTTCAGGGAGTCTAGGGGGACCTAACAGCAGCCCCCCCAGGCTTCTAAGATTCCAGAGCCAGGTTCTTCATTGCAGATGACCTCCATCCATGGAGGTTTCAAGCTGTGATGGGGTAAAGCCCTGAGCAGCCTGGTCCAACCCTGGAGCAGTCCTGCCTTCAGCAGGCTGGAGGGAGAAGCCTCCTGAGATTCCTCAGCAACCCTTCATCATTATCTCAGCTACATGCTTAGCACCTAAATGCTGTTCTTCCACAGCCTGCCTGTGAATGGAACATTTCTAGGGACCTTGCACTCTCTTCAGGAAAGTCAGCTTGGTTGACATTATTTTCTGTTTTGGCACCAGTGTGCTCAGCTGGTCAGGAGGCAGCAACCAGCATTGCAGTCCTGTAAAGGATTTCCTTTAGGGCAAGGTTTCTATTGATTGATAGTGGTTGAACTGTCAGAGATCAAATCTGGATCTCTGAAATATGTTTTTGAGGTAAAACAAGTTATACAAGACTAAGTGAGCTCACAGTCATCTATAAACTGAGATACCTGTCTTCTGAATCCTGAATGGACCAACACTGATTCAATTGACCTCAGTGAGGTTTCTGCTAGGTAGAAACCAGGCAAGCACTAGGCTGCTTAGATCAGATTGAATAAAGGAGGGGGCACATCTTGTCTGAGAAGTCTGAGAACAAAGTTTATCATCTGAGAACACCTTGAGTGGATCTTGATCTGCACAGAAATACCTTTGAAACAGTGCTCATGGCAGCAGAAGAAAACACCAAACATTTTTTACTCACGTTATTACAACTGGTAACTTCTTTTTCTCAAAGGAAAGACTCACATGTTTTATTCCTTCCATTTGCTGGTGTTCCAAGAAGGCAGGAGTTGGCCTAAGGAAATGGAGAGCAGCATATATTTAGTAAGAAACAAGTGACAAATGTTAACATTTTGCACTTGTTTACATTCTGCTCTGTGTAGTAGTTTTCTCTCTATAGGTGCTGCTGAATTTACTGCTAGATTTTCTATTATAGGAAAAGAAATGTTTGATTTAATACTATGAAAAATATATGTATGATTTTATATACATATATATAAAGGAAATGGCCTCAAGCTGCTCCAGGGGAAGTTTAGACTAGACATTAGGAAGAACTTTATTACTGAAAGGCTTGTCAGACACTGGAACAGGCTGCCCAGGGAGCTGGTTGAGTCACCATCCCTGGATGTGTTTAAAAGTCACCTAGATGTGGCACTTGGGGACATGGCTCAGTGCTGGACTTGGGAGAGTGGGGTTAATGGTTGGACTCAATGATCTTGAAGTTCTTTTCCAACCTAAGTCCAGAAGTTACTGTCAGTCCAGAAATGGTGACAATTTCAGTCATGGCTTCTAGAAATGATAACAATTGGCTTTTATTTCTTGATTTGTTGTTAACATACAGAGAGCATGTGCTGTAAGCAAGGAGAAAACTTGCTTCATTTTCATATCCTTGAAAACTGGCTGGTAATTGTGAGGAACTTAAAACCTTTTCAACAAAGCAAATTCTATGAATATGTTCCGAAATATAATGAGAAATAAATGCTAATGGTTTTAGGTGGTGGTTTTGTTGTCTGGTTTGTTTTTTTTTTTTAAGTATTTAGCCATTTATTTATTAGCTCTGTAGCTTTTTAATGCCACGTAAGGAAAACTTTATTGAAAAACAAATGCAACTTTTGCTTTTTCATCTGTTCCTGGTTGTGGTAATAGGGACATTACACTGAATCATCCCTTAACTTAGTGGAGCTTTGATTTCTCTTAGATTTTCTCACTAGACATAAAAAGCTTAATATTTCCAGTTTAGAAACTTCCCTGGAAGAAAATGGACAACTCTATTTAAAACAGGATGATTTAGCCCTAAAGGAGGAAAGCACTGGCATGTGCCACATCTCCTGCAGGGAGTTCTCTTCATTCTGACATTTTTCAGTGTTCACATTACTTGTGGGGATTATTTGATATTAAAACTTCCCTGCTCGTATCTCTTGAAGGGCCAATTGAGCATTTATTATTTTATTGTAAAAAATTCTGAGCATTCATGCTTCAACTTTTCCTTCAGAGCTGTATTTCACAGGAATGAGAAGCTAAAGTTTTGCAATGGCATGGTCTTTTATTTTTTAAATTTATTAGAAAATATATTTTCTGAAGAATAACACATTGTTTCTGAAGAAGAATCAGCTTCTTTGGTGTTTTGTTTTATTTTGTTTCTTTTAATGGAGCTGAGTTATCAATCCTCCAGCATGGGAGCATGAGAGCCTTACAGTATCATAGAATGGTTCAGGTTGGAAGGGACCTTAAAGATCATCAGGTTCTGACCCCTCTGCTATGAGCAGGGACACCTCCCACCAGACCAGGCTGCACGAGTCCCATCCAACCTGCCCTTGAACATCTCCAGGGAAGGAGCTTCCACATCCTCGCTGGTCAACCTATTCCAGCACCTTACTGCCCTCATGGTGAAGAATTTCTTCCTGATGTCCAACCTAAATCTCCCCTCTTTCAGTTTAAAACCATTACCCCATGTCCTGTCACTGCCCTCTCTGGTGAAAGGTTTCTCCCCACTTTCCTGGAGCCCCTTCAGGCACTGGAAGGTGCTCTAAGGTCTCCCTGGAGCCTTCTCTTCTCCAGGCTGAACACCCCAACTCTCCCAGCCTGTCTCCAGAGCAGAGCTGCTCCAGCCCTGGGATCATTTTCATGGCCTCCTCTGCACCCTCTCCATCAGGTCTATATCTTTCACATGCTGAGGGCTGTCCCAGATCCCATGGTTTTGCTTTGGGAATACTAAATTCCCATTGGTCTCAGTGTACCTAGTTAGAAAGTAAAGAATTAATCCAGCACCTCTGCTTTTGGGCAGGAGAGAAATTAATTGTAATCAACTGCTCACAGAGTGCATGAAGTGCTCTCTTCTAGTACAATGTGTAGTAATTATCTTGGTCACTGTGTGACTGCTTCAGCCCTGAGATTTTCAAGGGAGGGGAGGATGAGAAAGGCTGTCAGTACAAACCTTGACACTATTTCAGTGAATAAATAGCTAAGAATTGCAGAGGGCAATAGCAGGCCCCCTGGGTTGCCCTTGCAGTTCTGGCTGTATAAACATAGCTTTGCAATTACTCTTACTCTTAACCTTGAAATTGAGAATTAGATGCTTTTTTTTTCCCCTGTTCATTGCTTGGAGTGTCATGCTGCAGATGACAATGGTCTCCAAATCCAACTAAAGATTAAAACTCAACGTCGGATTAAAATTCAATCATGTTGGTAGCTATTGCTAAACAGTTAATAGGTCACATGGAAAACACCTACACTACAAATACTGCCTATACAGAATGACATTTTTTTATTAGCTTTGTAATTAAGGTCATGCTGGCTGTAAATGATACCTCACTAAGTGCCAAAAAAAAAGAGATGAAAAGTAAGCAGATGACTGGTAATGTACTTTTTTCTAATATTAGAGAGATTTTCCTAACCAGCAGGGGCCTGAACACTACTTACCAGGTGGGATCTGAAGAGCAATATTGGAGCAGGGATGTCTGTGCCATGCAGCAGAGGCTGAAAGGAACAATATTCTACCAAGGGAGGAAAGAGTTGTTGGTACCAAGATGATACTAGGATGAGCAGGAATCATTTCTTTTTCATGCAGGGAAATGGGAAAAAATGTTGATTAACTTGTCAAGGACCCTGAAACGTTGTGCTCAGCACCACTTTTGGGGCTCAGCATAAGCTGGTGTGAGAACATTTGGCAATTTTCTGTCATTTTTTGTAAGTAGAACTTAAACGCACTCCAGAGCTCCCTGACATTCATCTTCCATTTGTATTTGCTAAGCTTGTTGATTTTTCTCTAATTAATTTTGTCTCCAGCAACCATTCCATGCTTGGAACAAGCTTTCATGTTTTCACTGTCACACTTCCACGTGGAGGCAGAGTGTTTAACCACTAGACATTAAACTTCCAGCTGTCCTTTCCTGTTCTCACCCTGCTAATTAAGATGAAATTGTGCTGTAATTATGAGTCATCATTTCCTGTGGCTTATGGGGACAGTCATAGCAGCTCCCCTGGAATCAGTGCTCTTGTCCCAGGAGAGGGTTGGGTCCCTTGGCAGGAGCTGGGGATGGTGAAGGGGAGAGATGGCTCATGTAGGAGCAGCCAGAGAAGGGAAGAGGGGCACCAGTAGATGCAGAGGAGAGGACAGTCACATTCATCTGTTACTCCACCTGCTGCTGTTTCTAAGAATGAATATTAAAATGCATTTGAAAGTTTAACAGTAGATCCACATTAATTTTCTTTCGTATCCAAGGTCGCTGTGGTAATTTCCTCTTCATCTTTTGCCTGTTGCAGCCACTTATATCAACTTAAATTACTCAGCAAAAGGGGAAGGAAACACACAAGTATGTCCAAAGCTATTAGCCAGTTATAGAAATTACTATTGGATATTTTCTTGCAGGCATAAGGCCTTTTACAGTGCCTGCTATGTAGAGTGCTTGTTAAGTGGTGTTTTGACAGTTAACTTCTGGAGATGATCCCATCTGTTTTACATTTCATAATAGCAAACATTATTTTTGGATGGTTTGTTATGAAGTTCTTTTGGTGTCATGGAACAGCAGCTCAGGTGGCCTTTCCCATTCCTGTTCATGCTGTTTGCATGTTGCCTGAAAAGTCTCTTCAAGCACCTTTGCATCATGTAGGAAGAATGATTCTCTTGTGTGGAGAAAACCAGTTACACAGGAGTTGAGATCTGAACTGGTGGAGCCCACCTAATGGAGGAGGGAGAAGAGCAAATTCAGGGAGTGCTTATCTGGTGGAGGTTGGGGGCTTAGGCTGGAAATAAGAGGGCTCATAACACACAGATAACTTGGTGTCATTTTGTGTTTGATCTGAATTACATGGACTAATGTAAAATGAAAAAATATAAACCCAAATGTTAAAGGTAACAATAAAAACTCCACGCTGTGCTTAGAAAGGAAATTCTGGAGTCTTCTGTCAGGCAGGGCTTGGCAAAGGATACCCTTGGAAACAGCACAGAAAGGGGAATTAGCCATTTTATCAAATCATAAATAGAGTATTTTCTGAGTAATTATTCTGATTTTTTTCCAACACTTCTTTTCCTCATTGAAGCCCAGAAAAGGTGGGTGCTTTGGCCATAATCAGTCAACAGTTTTTTAGCAGATAATCAGAGAAGAAGGGTGGACAAGCAGAGCAGTAATTTATGGGACTGGAAAATCTCAAAGCCATTGAAGAGGGTTTGAGTGATTACCTTGATACTTTCACATTTCAGAAGGAAAGATTAAACTTTGGGGGGGGCACTTTTTATTTTTCTTGTGGTGTGTGAGAGGTGTGTTTGGTGCTGCTGTTCTGTTTTTATGGCAGTTGCTTGGTTTGGTTTTCTTTTTTTAAGCATCACTGTATCTGAAAATGCCATTCAATGAAATTAAAATTGGGGGTTTAACTGTGATGCTCAATATAAGGATTTTTAAGAGATTTCTTGCTTGAGCAGAATATCGACTTCCCAAATGCAAATCCTGATATTGTGTGATATTTTTAGGAGTGGTGAATATTCCCTTCCAAAGCCTTTGATGCCTGTGCAATTTTTATATGAAGAATATCTTGCAAAGTCTTCAGTGGAGATGGTGCTAAAACCATGAAATGGGAAATAGAAACTTTTCAAGGTGTTGTTTTTTTTTTGTTTTCTTGACAGAATTTTGCATATTCATTAGTGAATATAAATGATAGAATTATATCCACTGCATTCCTTGGTGCTCTTGAGCAATGTTACATTTTGATGGCAAGCCTTGTGTTGCCCTGTTTTAAATAATTGATTTGTTTCTTCTTCTCTTTTTGATTAGGGGAGTTTTGTTGCATGCATGACTGCCATTTTAAGGCAAATGGAGGACTATCACTATGCTCATTTAATCAAGACTTTTGGAAAGATGAGGTCAGATGTCGTGGTAAGTTTAACATGTTTGATCTGTTCATAAGATCATTTAGATTGTGTTTGTGGGTTTGGTTTTTTTCCTTGTTGCTGTTTGCTTACTACACTTGTGGGATGTAAACAGGATGTGTTGGACGTAACAGATTTAACATAAAAGTCATTCATAGAGCACAGTGACACATTTTCTGAATTTGCAGAGGACAAAATGAACCCACCTGCCACACACAGGAATGCAGCTCATCTCTGGAGCTGTTCAATATTTAAAAAGCAACCACTAAGACAGTGGATTTAAGGCAATTAAAAGAAAGCATAGTAAAAAGCAATAGTACTGCTGAGCCATTACTAAAAATGTTTTGTTTAAGGAGAGAAGAAAAATAAAAAAAGCTTTCTGGTGGCAGGGAACTTGAAATGTTAAATCTTCCAGATGTCCTAATTTCTTTTGTTTAAATAGCTTTGACTTCCAGATCTGCTCACTTTAAATCTTACACAAAACATTTTAACCTTAAAGATGCCCTTAGTTGTTAAATAAGCAATAATAATGGAAATTTGTCTTCTCAGAGTAGTTCAGTAGCCTAACTAAGCCAGCAACACAACTTAATTAGAGGATAATAGAAGAGAGTTTATAGCTGAGGAGAGAACTCTCTAATGACCTGGAACTGCCATTGCCATATGGCAAGTGCCTGCTGCAAAGCAGCAACCAAACTTGTTGGCTGAGACCTGTCAATTAGCAGCTGACCTGAAGCCTGAGCAGTATTTCATTACCCACTCTGCTCCTAGGGATTCTGGTAGGTGTTTTAGGAAACTTTCACCTGGATTTTCATCTTCAGGATGTAATTTATTTAGGTTCCCTTCTGCCTTCCAAACCCAACATAGCAAATCCCAAGGACTTTTCATGGGAAAGTTTCTATGTGTTTGGTCTTTCCCATTTTCCTTAGGTTCTTTAATTTCTGTTCTTATGACTTGTGCTTACATGCTGCAAGGTTTGAGCTCTTTACCTCATGTCAGTTTGCAGATGAGGTCTGTTTGTGCCTGATCTGGCACTGCTGAAGTACAAAGCTGATGTTTCAAGAGCATAAAGACAAAGTCCAACTGCAAAGACCTGCAGATGGGTAGCACAGTCTTGACAGGGTTGCTTCCCAGTTACTCTGCTTCAGGATCTCTGGGCACTTCCATGGGTCTTTGGTTGGTTTTCTATTATAACAACTAAACATTTCCAAGCTAAAAGCACGTAGGGGAGGGGAAATGATATTTAAACAGACAGAAAAGACACGAGCATTAAGGTTAATCAAGCCATTTCTGTACTTTTGAAGTGATTCAAACCATTTGGCTCTGCAAAAGGCAAACTGATTACAGGGTTTTACATGGCAAAAAGGAAAAAGCAGTTTGCTCTTAAATTAAGCCAAGAAAAAATGCAGAGGGAAGGATTGGTTAGGAAATGTGTGATTATTCTAATGGCTGTAAAAGTGTTTATTTAAAATCTCGCTTTTTGCTCTAAATGGCCTGAAAGGTGGTTTTATAGGTCAGATCTTTCGTGGTGAAAACAAGGGAGTAATTATGTATTTGAAATTTGGCAAGTGGTCTCTTCATAATTGTTTTTTTCAAGAGTTTGATTTATGTGCTGTGCCCTGGGATACGTGAAGAGTCACTTTTTTCTTTTGTCTCAACTCTCCATGTGTTTATCCCTTCCTGTCTGTTCTTGGGCTGGGTGGCTGGAATTGCTCTGAACTGTTCAAATCATATTTTCTGTCAGCAGGTGTAGTTGGACTACTTGTTTTCTTCTGATCTGTCACTTCCTTGTGGTTTGTGTTGGCAGATTCGATAAACTAAACTTAGTCCCTTGCTGTAATGCTTTGTCTATCTTGAATTTAAATGTACCTTTAAAATGTTTTCATATTGTTGATGAAATGATGATGTGTGTTAATGGGAATGGGATTGGGAGCTGGCTGGGTGACAGAACTCAGAGGGCTGTGGAGCAGGGTCGTGTTGGAAGCCTGTAACCAGTGGTGTCTGCCAGGGGTCAGTACTCAGTCTGGTCTTGTTCAACATACTCATCAACGACCTGAACGAGGGGACAGAGTGTGACCTTAGCAAGTTCACTGATGATATACTGGTGACACTCCAGAGGGCTGTGCTGCCAGCCAGCATGACCTGGACAGGCTGGAGAGCTGGGCAGAGAGGAACCTATTGAGATTGAACAGGGCAAGTGCAGTGTCCTGCACCTGGGGAGGAGGAAGCCCGTGCACCAATATAGGTTAGGGGTGGGGCTGCCAGAAAGCAGTTCTGAGGAGAAGGATCTGGGTGTCCTGGTAGACAGTGAATTATCCATGATCCAGCAACGTGCTCTTGTGGCCAAGAGGGCCAGTGGAATCCTGGGATGCATAAGGAAGAGTGTGGCCAGTAAGTAGAGGGAGGCCATCTGCCCCTCTGCTCTGCCCTGGTGAGGCTGGAGAACTGGGTCCAGTTCTGGGCTCCCCAGTTCAAGAGAGACAGGGAACTGCTGGAGAGAGTCCAGGGGAGGCAGCAAAGATGGTTGGGGGATTGGAGCATCTCCCTGCTGAGGAAAGGCTGAGAGAGCTGGGGCTGTTCAGCCTGGAGGAGAGAAGGCTGAGAGGAGACCTTCTTGATGCCTACAAGTATCCAAGGGCGGGTGCAGGGAGGATGGAGCCAGACTCTGCTCAGCAGTGTCCAGGGACAGGACAAGGGGCTACAGGCACAAGCTGCAAGATGGAAAGTGCCTTTGGAATATGAGGAGAAACTTCTTTATGGTGAGGGTGACAGAGCCCTGGGACAGGCTGCCCAGGAGGGCTGTGGAGTCCCCTTCTCTGGAGATACTCAACTCCCCTGGATGCAGCCCTGGGTGATGTGGTCCAGGGGATCCTGTGTTAGCAGAGGGGTTGGACTGGATGATTTCTAGAGATCCCTTGCAGCTTTGACAGTTCCGTGATTAAATATAAGTATAAAATACATAGTAACCTGGTAAAACATGAAACAGGTAATAAGTTAATGGTAAATAAAGCTACCCTAAACTGACTTTAAAGTATGAGTAATATAGATGAAGATGTGGAGGAATAATGACAGTATGTTGTTAATCCTGTGATAAAAGGGAACTACAGTGCAGAAACTTTTTTAAATTTAATATTTTTTTTAAAAACACAAATAAAACCAAGTCATCCTGTAGGACAAAAGGATGAAGGCACCAACCCAGTTTCTCTGTTTAAAAGAGAAACTTACATAAGCTTTTCAGTGAGAACCAAATGGGAAGCTACTGTTTTCTAAAGTGTTTCTTCCTGGATGGGCTTTCATTGGGAATTTGAAAGCCACGTGTTGTTCAGTATTTTGTTTCTGCATCAGCAATGATGTCCCATGGGGCTCTCCCAGGAGCTTTGCTGTGCTCTAAGTTTGCCCCTGTTCCTTCTTGGAGCTCCTGCTTTCTGTCTGCAGGGGCAGGGGGGATGCTGCTGAATTGTTTGTGTGTGGTTTGGGTGGAAATAAAAAGAAGCCCTTCTCTACTTTTACTTTTTCTGCTTTTTCCATTTCTTTTTAATCTGACAATTTTTGAGCCACTGCCCTTTGACTCCCCCATCAGAGTTTTCATTCAGACCCAAATGTCCCTGCATCTGGAGGTGATGCCTGCATCTCATATTCCAGGGTTTTCAATTCCATCACAAAAACATAAAGCAGCAGTGATTTAAAACTGGAACCAGATCAATTCAAACAAGAATGGAAGAGGTATTTCTTGAAAAAAAATCACAAGGAAAAGGGAGAACTGAAGTGGAGCTGTGGTTGCTTCTTCACCATTAGAAACCCTTAAATCTTTCTTCAGCCTGGGTTCCTGCTCAACCAGAAGTTATAAGAGTAGTGTTGGAACTGCTAGAGGAAACTTTATGGCCTGTGTTATGTAGATGTCAGTTTTAGGTTATTATAATGGTCTTCTTTAATCTCAGAACTCTTAGGTGAGGTGGAATGCCTTAAAACCAGTCTTGTGTGTCTCTGCAGAGTGTGTTGGTTAGGTTCACTAAGGTATTGCTGTTCAAAGAGGAATTTCTTGCTGTCATTTACCATCATCCTGAGATGAAACCTCCTCTGAGATCAGTGAGGTGATTTCTGGGACTAACTGGGCTCTCTCCTCTTTTCACCTGGTAGAATTTCTATCAATTCAGGCACGTGTGGTACTTGCTGACAATAAATAAATAAATATGCTGATGTTTTACCATGTGTCAGATCTCAGAAGTATTCCTCCCTAGAGGCTTTCAAGCCAGCATCCTGGAGTCAGTGAAGTATGGAGGATAAACTCCATAGGGTGTTTTAGATGATAATTTTCTGCAGCTCCATTTCCTTTTTTCCCTTTAGTATTTTGTGCTCCTAGACTCTGCCTTTTACTGGGAGCACTGGTGGGTGTTGTATGGCCTTTCTTCACAGGCTTTGACTGAGCTTTGATGTCAGCCAGTGATGATGTGGCTTAAGCAAACTGGATGGATGGCTCTGTGGGGTGTTCCTCTTTCCATGGTGGTGGAGAGTGGACCTTCCACAGACAACTCAACAGAGGTTAAACTGTTGTCTCAAAATGTTTGACTTTGACCTGAAAATGTTTGACTTTTGACTGCTGCTCCTCAGGACTCAGCGAAGCTGAAACTTTCATTGACTTGGCCTGAAGTATTTTTCATAATGACTTCCTACATGTTTTAACTAGTCATTTTTATTAACCTGGAAAACTTATGGAAGAACTTCTTTGAAATTCAAGTCATGAAAAATGTAAATAGTGGTAGTGTTGTATCCGGGTAGGGTGTGGTGCTCAGCAGAGGAGATGACATTGTCCAAGCCTCCCCTGTCACCATCTCCCCAGTTGCAGGGCTGAGCTTGCTTTGTTTTCTTTCTATACTTGACTGGGAATTGTGAAGGGGTCCCATCTATTATGAATTTTACTTTCTTGGGATATTAAATAGAATTTGTGTTTGTAGTTGGAAAGAGATCAGGATTTGCAGCCCCTGCTCCTTTATTACAGGTTTTTATCACTTTTTAATGTTCAGAACAGTTTGTTCTGCTTTTAGGTATACTGCAAAGAAACAGCACAGCAAGAACTGATAGCTGCCCCTTCTGCTCCCACCCTCCCCTAGAAAGCTGGGTTTTGTTCATGATATGAGATTAATTCATATAAACCCTTTGCTTTTCTATAAGAAAGATAAAATGGAAGAGAGAGCAATATTACAAATACATACAGGTAAGCACCAGGAGCTTTTTATTTGATCAATAATTAGATTAGCTGCTACAGAGCAGTATTTAAAGTACCTCTGTGTAAGCAGGGTTATTAAAATGTAAATATCAGTAGATGAAAATGTAGAAGTGAATCAGCAAAGTAGGTCAGATCATATGTGGCCCAACCTCCAGGGTCAGGAACGAACGTGAATCATCAACAAAAATATATGAAAGTTCATCCACCATCACCCACAGCTGGATCAGCAAAGTGTGCAGAGGCTCAGGCTGGTGACAAATAAAGGGTAAGGCAGTTTGTGACAAGATCAGGAAAGTAAACATCTGTATTCATAAAATATTAAGGGGAAAATAAATAGCACAGGGGGCTCAAATCTGCCCTTGTGTCATGGTGCCAGCTCCACCAACGCTTCAGTTCTTGGGCTGTGAAGCAGCTTGGGCAGCAAAATATGCAACATGATCATTAGAAATTAGGTAAGTCCCCAAAATACCTGAACACTGAGCAGGAAAGGATGCAGTTTGATCTCTTAAATGAAGACACATTTTAGTGAGCCAGTGGAGTGTGTGTCAGGGATGAATTTTGCCTTATGCAACAGTAACATCTCATTAACCACGAGCAGCTCCAAAGTTTGTCTCAATCCTGTTAATGTCAAAACATCTTCACTGAGGTTGTGTTGCTGGGAGTGATTTTAAAATAACAGAGGAATTATTTTATGATTATTCACCGTTTTAATTAATTTTGGTAGAATATGTGTTTTGTGGCTGCTGATGCCCTGTTGGCCCCTTTGGCCCAGGAGTCTCCTTGGGTACCAGGAGCTGGGATGCAAAGCACCCCCAAGTGCCCTGCACACCACAGAGCTGAGCAGCCTGGAACCTCATGTTGCTTCCTGATCTCACCGTTGTGTCCTCAGGATCTCTGCAGCTCCCTGCCTCCCACCAACTGGGAATTTCTGTGCCAGGAAAAACATCTTAACAGAGGAAGGAATCAAAAGATAAAATGTGATGAAGAGGCCAGCTCTCACCCATGGAGAGAGACTTACAAGAGCAGTAACTTCATATTTGTTTCTCACTGAAAAGGTTACATAAAAGCCAGCCTTAGTTAAAAGTCCAGTGAATGTAACATTTTGGGCTTTTTTTTGGTAGGCGTTTGACATTTTAAAGATAGACGAGATAAATACCATTACTGAGAAGCTGTAGCAAAGGAAAAAAGATTCTAACCTTGGAATAAAAGTTCATTTTTATCTCTGCGTGAAGTGGATCAAGGGCTTAATGCATAAAGTTCTTTCCCCCCACCCCCCTTGATCTTTCTTTGAGCATTTGACATGACTCAACTTGTTAGATCGTGATTATAGATCCCCAAATTGCAGAAGATGGTTTACATTGTGAAGTGCACAAGGTTTCTGTTCCAAGGAGGTGTTTGTGTTTATATCTGTGTAGAAATAAATTGGTTTGCACTACGAAGATGAGCTTTGCTTTTGGTCAGGTTTTCACTGCCAGCAGCAATTACTGCTGCTCCCTTTAGGGAGAGTCTCTCCCAGTTTCAGGATGGCCAAAAGAGTGGTGACCAGTGGAGTCAACTCCAGCTGGGGCCAGTCACAAGTGGTGTTCCTCTCAGGGCTCAGTGTTGGGGCTGTTTCTGTTTAACATCTTTATTGATGACCTCGATAAGGACATAGAGTGTCCTCGATAAGGACATAGAGTGTAAGACTGCAGGTGACACCAAGCAAGGCAGGAGTGTTGATCTGCATGAGGACAGGGAGGCTCTGCAGAGAGACTTGGGTAGATTGGATCTTTGGGCTGATGTTAATGGTCTGGGCTTCAACAAGGCCAAGTGCTGGGTCCTGCACTTGGGCCACAACAACCCCAGGCAACGCTCCAGGCTCAGAGAGGTGTGACTGGAAAGTGTCTGGCAGAAAAGGACCTGGGGCTTCTAATTGACAAGCAGCTGAACATGAGCCAGCAGGGTGCCCAGGTGGCCAAGAAAGCCAATGGCATCCTGGCTTGTCTTAGAAATAGTGTGACCAGCAGAAGTAGAGAGGTGATTGTCCCCCTGTACTCAGCACTGGTGAGGCCACACCTGGAGTGTTGTGTTGTGTGGGCACCTCAGCTCAAGAGAGATCTCGAGGTGCTGGAGCAAAGACAGGAGGGCAACAAAGCTGGTGAAGGGCCTAGAGAATAAATCTGATGAAGAACACTTGAAGGAGCTGGGAATGTTTAGTTTGAGAAAGAGAAGGCTGAGGGGAGACCTCATCAGTCTCTACAACTACCTGAAAGGTCATTGTTGAGAGGCTGGGGCTGGGCTCTTCTCACAGGTAATTGGCAACAGAACAAGAGGGAAGGGCTTCAAGCTGCAACAGGGCAGGTTTACACTAGACAGTAGGAAAACGTTTTTCACAGAAAGAGTGGTCAGACAGTGGAACAGGCTGCCCAGGAAGGTGGTTGAGTCACCATCCCTGCATGTGTTGAAGGGTCGTTTGGATGTGGTGTTAGTGGATAGGGTTTAGGGGAGAACTTTGGAGAGAAGGGTTGATGGTTGGACTGGGTGATCCCAAGGGGCTCCTCCAACCTGAATGGTTCTGTGATTCTGTGAAAATTAAACCATTGTGAAATTAAACCATTGGTGTTGTCTGCCCCAAGCTGGGGTGAGGCAGCTCATCTGAACCCTGCTTTGAGCTAGAGCATCTATTTATTTATGTTTAATAAATAGAAAACCTTCATTTCAGGCAAGAGAAAAAATTCAGGAGGGTATTCACAAAGGAAGGGGAAGCTCACCAACTGACTCCAGGGAGTACTTTTAGTGTAATTGTAAGATTAAAATGAACCTCTTAGGGGTTTTTTCCCCCTTCCATGTACCAGCATGCTTTTAACAACTTCCCAACACATACCAGGCATGTGTCAGGGTGTGTGGGCTGCAATAGTCACTGCACAGAAAGGGACTTGGTGGTATGGAAAAGGAGGTGTGTTCTC
>NW_009953956.1:949082-969741 GCF_000747805.2 Chaetura pelagica
AATACCACGGGGTGTTTACGATGGGTTGTTTACAATGTGAGATTACTATTGATATCATTTCTGAAAAGTTTAAATAGAATTATAGTAGGATTTATGTACATCACATATGAATAAGCTTTAATACATTGATGTGTGTTGTATATGAGTAATGGCTTTTTCATGAAGCAGAACAGTAAGACACCTTTTGAATCTAGTCATTAATAACTGACAATATCACTTGTATTTTTTTTTCATCTAGAAGAGTGAATCTTTTCCAAATATTTTCTCTTCTTTTTAGGATTTTCTCATGGAAACATTCATCATGTTCAAGAATCTGATTGGGAAGAATGTCTATCCCTTCGACTGGGTTATAATGAACATGATGCAGAATAAGTAAGTAGAGAGGAAAAAGCCCTGTAGCTTTCTGAGGTGGCAGCTTCATGTTTTATCTGAAACAACAGTGTTGCTTGGAAACAGTAAAACACAATGCAGCAGCTTGCAGGGGTTTTTTTGGGTTGTGTTATTATTTTTTTTTCCCTTCTCTGATGCAAATAATTATTTAAAAATTGGTTTTGGAGATTGCAGGGCAGTGTTTTACTTGCTTGTTTTGGGGCTCTTGGAATCCACCACAAATTAACGATGGCATCATACTAAGAACTAAGACTTTGGAGCACTGGGGATCTGTACATATCTTACAATGACTACATTTATTCCTTTGGGATTAAATGATATGTTTTGCATTTGAATTCAAGGGCTCGTGGTTCTCATGTGCCAATGTGGAATATTTTCAGTGGTATTAACAAGAAGGAATTGACAGGGCATTTAAACCCCAGATGCCATCAACCTGGTATGGAGAGAAAGGCTGCAAATGTTTCTAATCCCCATTTTTTTTTTTTTTTTCCTCAATAATTGCAGCTCTGTCATTATTTAGCATGCTTTTGTGCAATATTTTGTGTTTGTGACATTTATTAAGTGTGTCAAATGCTTTTATGTGTGCTGTGGTGGAAAGTATAAGGAAAAACATCATATTTACTAGTTGCCTGGAGAAATCTCATCTATACTTGTAGCTACCATGCTATAAAGTTGTCAGTGTTTACTTGTATGAAGTCAAGAACCACAGTTCCTACTTATGTAAGTTATGAGAAGGCACCATAACCTTAATCTTGGTTTCTGAATTCTCCTTAACAGCCTAATAAAATCCTTTCTTGATAAATATGAGTTAGGAGATGGAGCCATCTTTGGAGCTCTACCCATTGGTGGTGGGTGCATGTTTCTGTGTGGCTGCAGATGAGCTGGTGAGGAAGACCTAAACCCCTTTGGGTTTTTTCTTTCCTTTTTTTATTTATTTCTTTTGAAAGTGGTCTTGGTTTGAGAGCTCTAACTGTCTCAAGAGTCGTGCTGCAGGTGCTTTGGAATCCCTCACAGCATCTGTTTCCTTCCCAGGAGGAGGAGAACACCTCTGTGCTTTGCTGGATTTTTTAAAGGATTGAAATATGATTGGGAGAGTCTGTGTTTGGGCACTGTAAATGCCAATTAACCAGTCACATGGTATTTACTGTGGGGTGAACAGTATTACAACCAGTCTTTCCCCAGGTGTAAAGATGACAGGGATTTCTCATATTATCTTCACAACACTGCCAGATGACCCCCCAGTGTTCATTTGGGAAGGGATCTGACCTCAGTATTTAGTTTTAACTGTGGAATTAGGATCATAGAAATGCCACAGTGAAAGTGTAGAAAAAGCCTTTCTCTCCCCACCATTTCTCCTTAAAAGCACAAAGGGATCCTCACCACTCAGCTCCTTACTCTGCAAGTCTGGAGTGATACAAAGTGTGATGCTGAGTTCTGCAGCCAGGGAAGGGCCTTTGATTTCCTGATCCCTAAGATCAGTCTTGTCTTTTTCCCATGATGAACATTTAGTCCTGAAGAAGCAAAAGTGGGATGTGATGTTAAGATCTTTGTTCCTTACTGAATAACCTTGGTGCCTATAGAATGTTTGAGTAGTATTGAAAGTTAAAAACACATGTTTTTCAGGTCTTTCTGGTGTTGTTGAATATCTGCAGAAGTGCTAAAGGGGGTTGTTCATCTCTAATTTACGAGTTCATTTTCATTACACCAGCTCATTTGTAAATGCTTCTGAATTGATTTGAGTGCTTTTCATTTTTCCTGTCGAAGCTAATGTGGTTTCCCAAAACAGAAAGCTGCATTGTAAAAGACCTTTTTGTCCATCTGGTCCATTTATTTTCACTCCTATAAACTTTTATTGAAGAAAACTGGGAAAACATTAAGAACAAATTCTGTCTTTTAAAGCTACCACGTCCTCTCAATGGAAATAACTTGGCACTTGCCATTTTGCATCACTCCTGTAAAGCACTTGCTTCTCCAGGTTGTGTGTTTCTGTGCAGTTAAACGAATTAAGTGACCCAAATTTTAACTATATCCAGAATGTCTGTGAGTTCATTTGTTTGTCTGCTTGAAATATATCTGATAGTGTGAAGCAAAGGAAATAAAAATATACCTGGTTGGAAGTTAGACCTCTAACTCTCCCCTGCATGCAGTTGAGTCTCTTGGGAAGCATCTCTTTGCCTTCACAGTAGAGACAGCCCAGCAGGTCGTCTCCATGTGCTGGTTTGCTTCCAGGTGGTTAACAGGGGATTAAAATGTTCTGGCTGAGACAGATTTGTAGCTACTGTGGCAGAGGGGAGATAAGAGACCTGCATGTCAGCAGCTGTGCAACAGGCAAGACTTGCAAACACCTGGTTAGTTAACATTTGATTCTTTCAGCCTGACTTCACTGGTAGGATTCCTCTGTGCATAATGATCTGCATGGTCATTAATTGTCACAGAAACTGCAGGCATGGGTTTGGTCCAGTGCATCATGACTTGGGAGTGCTGTGTCCTGTGCCATGCAGGGGTTTAGTCCTGTGCTCAGCCTGCCTCTGTGGCACTAGCACAGAGCCTCACGCTGTGCTACCACCTCTTGGGCTGAAATGCACACAAAAATCTTCATCTCTGAGGAGATAACTGTTACTGGTTTTGTTCTTAGATGTGCCACTTCATACTCTACTTCCTGACTTCTCTAATTTAAGTAAAAAACAGGCTTTTGTGACAAAGCAATTTGTTAATTGGAAGTCTAGGGTTTTGAATGGTACCAATTTAACAGAATCATAGAGTGGTTTGGGTTGGATGGGACCTCTAAAGCTCATCTAGTCCAACCTCCCTCCAGTGAGTAGGGGCATCTGCAATCAGATCATGTTGCTCCTCCCACCAGCCCAGGCTGCTCCAAGCCCCATCCAACCTGCCCTTCAACACTGCCAGGGATGGGGCAGCCACAGCTTCTCTGGGCAACCTGGGCCAGGCTCTCACCACCCTCACAGCAAAGAATTCCTCCTTTGGTTGGCACCAGGATGTTCCAGGTGGCATTGCTCTCCTGACTGCTGATCAGACCTGGCAAGGCACATGGTCAGTGTAGGTGATGTGCAACCTAAGTCATCAGAGGAGAACAAAGAAAATTCAAACTGATGCTCTGACTTTTCATTTCACTGTCAATTTGGTCCAAATCAGCTGCTGTTTTATAGTAAGCAACAATATCCAAGAGCAGAGATGAGAAAAAAAAACCATTGATGACAGGATGACAGAGATGAATAATCGACCATAGTGTGTTACAATTGAAACAGCTGCTTCTAGGAGAAGAGCAAGAGACTGTGTTTAAACCAACAAGCTAAATGCCTAAAAGACCAATACTTACTGGCACAGAACTTTTAGGGGTGGTTGATTGAAAGAATATCCAAATAGTATTTAATTATTAAGTTTTCATCCATGTATTGTCTCAAAATGGCCATTGGTTTGGGGCAAAATCTGAAGGAAGGGTATGCAGAAAAGAGAGGATATTTTCTTCAGATACATAAAAAAAACTAGAGCACAGCAGATAGAAATGGCCTTTGAAGAACCACACTGAATTGAGCAGGAAGTGTTGGTCATGAGCTGTGGCAAGACATTCAAGTTCAAGGCTGGTGGAAATACTCTAGCAGAGAGTGTGGATTGCTTGGGGAATTGGGAAGTCTCCAGCAGCAGAGGTATGTAAAAACAGTTTGACAAGCATCTGCTAAGATGCCAGTTACAATTTAAGGAAAGGGGGAACAGACTAAATGATCTCTAGAGAGTCTGAGCCCTGTCACTCTGTGTTGGGTAGTGGATGCAGGGCTGGGGCTTGGAGGTGAACCTCACCATGGTAGGTAGCAGCATGTCTGTGGGTTCTGCAACATCCCTTTGATAGATTTATGTAGCTTTTCATCTGTTGGGTTTTCTTTTTCAACAAGAATTTTTAAGCCTGGTAAACTCCTGGCAAGTGGTGACTAAATGTATTTATGATCATACTGCCTGGAAATAAGGCTGAGCTAAGACAACTTTAAAAGAAAATGCTGCTTGTCATTTTAAATATTGCTGTTGGAAATTGCTAATAATTCTGTTTGAGGTACTTGGATGCTTTTAAATTACATTTAAACATAAGCTTTATATATGTTTACATTTTCATGAAGAGTTATTCCTATGAAGTCAAGGCATAATAATCACTGGATTAAAAGGATGTGAGTTTATCAGCTGTGTTGACACAGCTACTGCTCCAGCCCCTTTGTAGCAACCCACCAGAGGCTTGATAATGAAATTCAGGCCTGAGCCCCCACCATCCTGGTGTTTCTGCCATGCAGGTCTCCGTGGTGAACTCCCAAGAGCTGCATTTAACAGTTGCAAGGAGTCTGGAGATTTTCCTGTGTTTCACCATAGGGCTCAGGAGTGATTTGGTGGCAGATGCTTCATTCCTCAGAAAATGCACTCAAGGAGCTTTAACTGGAAGAGTAATGTTTAGAAAAAGGCAGGAATTTTGTATTGTTTACATTTCCCCCTTCTAAGAAATAATGCAGAAATGATGTAGAGATTGTTTTTAACTTTTGTCACAAGCTGAACTTGGGTTCCTCTTAATCACATAACTCAGAACAAGAAAGCAGTTCCCCTGTACGTTTTTCTAAATGAAAATAATTTAGTCTTTGGTCTTTCTTTTGACATTTGAGACAATCATTTCCTTTGGTAGACCTTATGATGTATTAATTTGTAGCTACTACTTTCATCTGCAGCTGTTCCAGTGGAAGCTGAGCTGTCTATGAAAACTGAATTTGATCTTTTCTGTTCTCTTTTTTGTGTCTAATGTCCACATTTACATACAACACCTGGTTGTTTTGCCTCTTGAAGTCGAAGCAAAACAGATGAGAAGCTTCTCAGTGAGAATGAGGTTTCTTATGCTTACGCATTTATTTTCCAGAGGAAATGTGACTTGCCTTGCAGGAGGAGTCTGGCAGGTTTTCCCTGCTGCCCACTGGTGCTGCGTGGGCTTTGCAGGTGGGTGGAGGTGCGTTTCCTCCTGAAAGCTCCCCCCAGAACCTTCATGATTGAAAAGCTGAGAGAGCTGGGGCTGTTCAGCTTAGAGAAAAGGAGGCTGAGGATGAGGATCTCAGCAGTGTTTATAAATATCTACAGGGGGTGTCAGGAGGATGGAGCCAGACTCTTCTCAATGATGTCCTGTGACAGGACAATGGGCAGTGGGCACAAACTGGCACACAGGAGATTAATCTGGATATGAGCAGATACTTCTTTACTCTGAGGGTACCAGAGCCCTGGAACAGGCTGCTCGGGGAGGCTGTGGAGTCTCCATCCCTGGAGACATTCCAAACCCTCCTGGGCATGTTCGTGTGGGATCTGCTCTAGGGGATCCTGCTCTAGCAGGAGGGTTGGACTAGATGATCTCCAGAAGTTCCTTCCAACCCCTGACCACACTGTGATTTTTTATGAAAAATAAATTAGAAAAAACCTTGCAGAGAGGAGGAAGAAGGATCAGGGAGGTACCTCTGGTAAACACGTAGCTTTTAACTGTTGCTGGAGTGTTTATTTTTGGAGCTAGCAGGGAAATGGAGGCTGTTGTACTCCGTGGTTGTCATAGCAGTACCTGTCAGCTCTGTACTCTGCTTTCAGAATTAACCTCAGCTCTAGCTGTGACTCCCCATCAAAAGTGTGGGTAGAACTGAAGCAAGTTCTGTGTAGCTCTGAACCTTACAACACAGTACAGGCTTCAGGAGCCTGAGAGTGATTCTTACTGACAGGGAATCCAAAGCCAAAAGAAACTTGTATTTTAGATTATTGAAAATTTGCTGAATTGCCATAATCTGCTGAGCTTCATAGGGGCATATAGAAACAAAAACATGAGTGATTTTTAATAAATATATGAAATAGGCTTTTTGTACTTGCATAATTGACCAGTCAAGTTGCATCTGTCGAATGAGGTGCAAGTGCAAAAGCTCTTATTTAAAATCCATCCCAAGTTACTGGTAGGTGGAGGTGTGGTTTTCTCAGCAGGGCAAAATAGTCCAGAAGGATGACAGAAATTTGGGATAGAAACCTACAGATGATGCAGGGACATGGTGCAGTTTTTCAGACTGTCAATTAATATCAGACAGGGGGGGTGGGAGTAGGAAGCACACAAAAACTTTGAGTTCATTTCTTCACTTTCCAACCCCCCTGTGTGGGGACAGTGTTGGAGCCTGCATTAATGCCATGTTCAAAGAGATTATTAGTGGATGGGACTTGAAAGCTTGCACTTATAACTGGGGCACTGATCATTAAAGTATTTACTCAATATGTGTTGTTATGGCTTATGGTAACTGTTTTACATTTCCAAGTAGGATATTGTGATGAAGAAAGTGTTTGAAATGCAATTATATTTTAGAAGGAGAAGGGATGTGTTGTTTCAAGAGGTGTCTGAACAGTAGGAAAAGCTTTGATTAGTAGAAATTGGTGCTGCTTTTCCTGACTATTAATACATTTCCTATAGAAGTCTGTGCTTTCTTATTTAAAAGATTTAAGAGTCTAGACATGGAACTTGAACAACAAAATAATTTTATTTAGGGATGGAATGAAATAAGGCTTCAAATGAGAGCAATTGTGGTTTTTTCTTTACTGCCAAGTATTTCTCTGCATAGGAGAACCTCCCACTCTTTACCCTGTGTAGATTGAGGATAAAACTTTGTAAAGCCTGCAGTCTTCTTAGCAGCCAATTTTTAAAATTAACTCATGTGCCCAAACCTTTGGTCATCATCTTTAAATAAAAGAGATGATAAATTATCTAAAGGTGCAGTTTTTGTATGTGGAGGGAATTTTTTTTGCTGTCCATAAAATGTGGTTGCATAACGTACTGACCTTTTCAGTAAAGACCTTGCAGGATTTTTGGTTTAGTTTTGTACCTGTCAAATTAACTGGACCTAGGAGCAAAATGAATGTACTTGGCTGTGTTTCAAATAACACTGGGCTTTTCTTCTTACTCAAGAGGCTGAGATTCCTTGAAGGAATATGCTTTTCCCTGGATGGTTCCCATAGCAGGAAGGAAGGAAATATCCCCCACAGCAGGTTATTTTATCCCAGGGGTTAGAAATGTTGTGCCTGGCATAGGTGAGATATTGATAGTGGTACTGGCAGGACAACTTGGAACAGCTGGGGCACTGGAAGTCCACTGGATTTAATGGATCTGGTTTTCTTTTTTATTTGTGAATCTGTGATCACTTGTGCTAGAGAAGCTGAGCAGCAGCCTGAGTGCCAGCAAAGCTGCAAGGCTGGGGCTGTATGGGTGAGATGTGGTAGCCCCCTCCCAGCACCCCAAGAAAACATCTCCTGCTTCTTGGGTGCTCTTCCCATCTGATTGTGTTGTGATTAATGTCTTCTGGAGTCTAGAGGTGGAGGAATGATTTTCAGTACTAAAATAATTACAGTTTTGATCGTTATTAATAGTCTGAATTTTGGGTTTCATGGTTTTGGAGACAAGAGTTTGTTTGTTGGAGAAGACATCCTGCAGTGAGGAAGGTGGGCTTGGGCTGGGTGACTGCGTCCAGCTTCCTCTGGGACTCTGCTTCTTCTGTCTTTTAATGTTCTGCTTCCTTTGACAAATCTAAAACCTAAAGCATGGCTGGGATTTGCTCTTGTCCTGGGAATGCAGATCTCTGTACCATGGCATCCCTACCTAATCAGGTGAAGGCAGTTGCAGATGGGTTTCACCCTGCAGCACGATTTTGCTTCAAAAATACCACTGAGAAGCATTAGAGTAATATGCACATCTGGGTTGTTCAGCAGCAGTTAATGTCTTCTCAAAATATTTCTGATATATTCTGCAACACTTCAACCTTCTATTTGGCACAAGAAAATTACAGTGACTTTAAAGAAAAGAATTGTGTGTTAGGGAACATCTCTCCCTGCACTAGAAAGAAACACAGAGGGATAAAACGATCCCAACTTCTGGTGTTCTAGAGTTTTATATATGAAGAAGAAAAGTGAACTAAGGATATTCTAGAGACCTTTTTCCTCCATTACAAGGTGTTGCTGTTTTTGGCTCCTTGCAAAGTTTTAAGCAGCAAGGCAGTCCAAAGGTTCAGACCTGGCAATATTCCTGTTCATTAACTGGTTGTCCTCCTTTGGATGAGGGCAGATATAATCCCTTCAAGACATTGTGAATGCTACGTGTACCTTGTTAGAATCCCAGGCTGGTTTGGGTTGGAAGGGACCTTAAAGATCACCCAGTTCTAACCCCCCTGCATGGGCAGGGACACCTCCCACCAGCCCAGGTTGCTCCAAGCCCCATCCAACCTGACCTTCAACACTGCCAGGATGGGGCAGCCACAGCTTCTCTGGACAACCTGGGCTGGTGTCTTATCATTTTAGGAAGCTTGAGAACTGTCAAGAGATGTGTGAATTCAGATTAACACTTCATCCAGCAACTTCCCATGTTACTGCTGTGGTTTTTACATACCAGGTGTTTCATGGGGCTTCACTGCCTGGGATAGCTACTAAACCAGGAGTTTGCCCTGCTGGTCATCTGCCTAGAAACATTTTACTGACTCAAATATTTGTTCTGCAAACAGGTAATGAGCACTTGAGAGGCACCTCACAGTCTGTCTTTCTCAGAAGCAGCTCAGAAACAGGGTATTTCAAAAAGTATTTCAAAAGCAAAACAGGGCATAGGAGCTCTTTGCATCAGAGGGGAGGTAGCAGCTTGGCTCAGTGCTACTATGAGCAAAGGCAAACCATTGCAAAGAGTTTTTTCTTCCTTATTTTCTGAGGTCACCATCCACAGTATCCCGTGGATGTCTGATTTCTTTTGTTTTTAATAAGGTACTAATACAGCCAACTAATTATTTTGGATGCCTGCACTTTTTTTTCCCCCAACTTGCATATACACAGAGTGAAAAACTCCTGGGTTTAATATATTGGTTGAAAAGAAAGTTGCAAGAGGTGATTAGACTGTGTATCATGATCATTCTCTTGTAAGAATCTAATTGAGATCTGAAGAAGCATTGCCAAATTAATTTTGAAAAGAAAAGAATGATTTGGATATTATTTTCCCTCCTAGATCTAAACCTGGGTTGACATTAAAATACTTTGTGATGATTGTACCCATGAGCACATTGTACCCACCAATACATTTATCAGTTTGATTGTTATGATATTTTTTGGTTATCAAATGGTGCAGTTCAAGAGGAAGTCAATGTTTTCTGCTCTCAATAGTGGATAATAATATGTTGTTACATATTGTTGTTTGTCTGGTTTATGCTTTAATTGTTTCAGGAGTAGCAGGAACCCTTAGCAGATTGCATTTAATCAGATCCTTTCAGATTTTCTGATTCTAAATTTTCTGATTATATCTGAAAAAAAACCCTGTCATTTTCATTTTTAAATGGTATTTTATGATTCTGAATGTTCTTTTTCTCTTCTGCTGTCTGAACCCACTGAAAAGGCCCTGGTGTGGAAGTAGTCCAAGTTTAGCTGTATGTAGGGTTGAAGGAGGTCACATCACAAACATTTGAATTCACGTTATGGTACCAGTGTGGGTGTTTGGGATGAAGCTGCATATGAATATTTGCTTTCTCATTTCATGAGGCCTTTGGGACCATGTGCCTCACAGCTCTATTCTGCCTTGTCTGGCTCCTCATATTCAGTTTTGGTGCCAGATCAGGTTCTCTCCCCAAGGCACCAAATATTTTGGGACCACCCAGGGGAGCAATTCCTCCCTAGGTTCCCACAGGAAAAATTAGTTGGAAATGTGACAAAATCCAAGACTGAGATGATGAGGATGGTGTCCTTGGGTGGTGGGAGTCCAAGGACCTTTGCAGAGCATCCCAGTTCTCCCTCCTCCCATGGGACTGGGGCAAGGCTGGCAGGGATCACTGCTGCTGGGTGGCTCTGATGGGAGCAGGGTTGAAGCTAGATGGCATCTAACCCTCTCCTCCCAGCTCATTGTGGTGCCCATCAACCAAAAAACATAAAGGCTCTTCCCTATATGAGCTCTCCTTGGCAGAAGGACCATGCAGAGTCCTGAGACCTCCTGGTGCTGGCACCATTGCATGGGACTTCTGATGCTCCCATGGTCAAAAGCAGCTTCAAATTCTCTTACTTCTGGTCATGGGGAAAAAGGTGCTACCTTGTCCTACAGCAGATGGCCTTGTGCAGTGTGCAGCATGTACTCAAGGACACCAAAACCCACCTGAACCTCCTCTTCCAGTTATTAATTGACATTCCAGTGCCCTGCCAGGCAGCCTGTGCTCTGAGGCAACAACCTGGACTGGCCCCTGCTGCAGATTTAACCAACAACACGAGGTGCTCTCCACATCTCCTACCCAGATGTGAAATGACTTCCTTTGTCTGGCACAGAGTGTGTTGTGTAAGCACTTGTGTTTTCATAAAAGCAGCAGCATGAAGTAGGTAACTAAATGCAGCTGAAGGCCTTAAATCAAAAAGCACGTTAGCAGGATTCCATTTTTGCTACCAGTAAAAGATAATGTCATGTGATGTCTATTTTTAGCACTAAAGGTGCAGCAATTTTCACTTAAAATCATTATCTTTCCATGTCAGCTTCACTTCAGTTGATACTATTGCACATTTAAAAATATCTAGTGAGTGAAGAATGTGCTGGCTTTTCACACTTGAGTTTTATTAATCTTTTCCTCTCCCAGTATTGAAAAACCCCAATATTTTAGTCTTTAGAAGTAACAAAAAATGTTTATTTGTGTATTAGAACTGGAGGTTCAAGCTTAAAAATGTTTATTTGTATATTAGAACTGAAGGTTCAAGCTTGAAAGCTTTTCCTGGCTGTTACTCTGTAATGTGAATTTCTGTAGTTTGATCTGGATTGTAAATTCTATGGCTTTGACCATCAATTAGTGCCTTTGTTTTTTTTGTGCACTTAGGAGTGGGAGTAGGAGAGAAAATGGCCTTTTGGCTGAGAGAAAATGGCCTTTTGGCTGATCATGCATATTTCAGAAAGGGTTTTATTTACTTTTCCAGTAAAATCAATTGCTCTGCACTGTAGTTCTCTTTAAATAGTATTCTATTTAAGTAGTAATTTTTAAAAGTATCAGAACAACAGAAACTCATGCCCCTTCCCTTCTTCCAAACAAATGAGGGGGAAATCCCAAACCTGTTGGGTTTCAGGTAAATGGGAGGTTTTGCTCTCCCATGGGAAACAGAAGTAGCTGATCTGCCAGTGGGATCAGAGACTGAAATAGGAATTTCTTCTGGGAGCAGTTTGTGATATTGCAAAGGAAAATAGAGTTAAGTCCATGATACTCTTTTTGTCTCAAGAAATGTCTTAGGAAATACTTTAGAGTGTTGATTCCTGGTGATTTACTTTCCATAGTCAAAGCAGTATCCGTGACATTCCCAGGTTGTTATTTCTGGCTGCCTTCCATCACTCACCTTTTTGTGATACAGGAGTAAAAAATATTGGGGAATAGAAAAAGCTCCATGACCCATCTCAAGAGCTATCACTCAAGAAATGCAAGAAAGTACTTTATTGATGGTGATACAAGGTGGCAGGGGGCTTTAAACCTGAAGGATGAGAGAGAGCCAGACCTCTGCAGGCTTTTGGAGAGGTTTATCCTTTGTGCACCTAGCCAAGGAGGCCCAGCTGCATAGGTCCAGGGTGAAGAATACATCAGGCTGGTCAAGAACTATTAAAAGTTGTTTAATTATCAAAGACTCCTACCTCTTGTGCCAAAATCTTAATCGCTCATTTTCTCATCTTGTAGACCCAAAAGAGCTGCTTTGTAGGTGAAAGGGGTCCTGAAGTGCCCCTGGGTGCCCAGCCTGGGCCACACTGGCACTGGGGTGGCTCAAGCCTCCCAACACATTCAACACCATTTTGGTTGTATTTCCTTCTCCTGCCAATATTAGCTCATTTTAAGGAGAACAGAGGTCAGAAAGCTGATGATCATTTTACTGCATCATTTCCAAGGCTGATCCTGCTACTGCAAGATTTGTCTTCCATGTGTTTGTGTCATATTAAGTGAACCTGGTGGGAGGAGCAACTTGACTGATCAGAGGTGTTCTCTGTAGTATAAAATAGTTTTTTGCTGTTCATTATTTGGGTTATTTTTTTTAATAATTCACAAGAACAGTCACCAGTAAAGTTATGAATTTAATATTATTTAAAATGGTAACATATGCCTAAAGTCCTGTTTGCCTTTAATTTGCCAGAGATTCCTTTCCTGGCTTTTTGCCTTTTTAAGTGACTGACAATTCTGTAGCACTTGATCAGGAGCTTCTGTGTGCAAAGAGCCAGTGAGGCCTTTGCTGGGGTTATTAAATTTTAGCATCTGAAGTATTTCATGAGCAGATTCTAGAAAAGAGGCTTTTAAAGTTCAAGTATGGGAAAGCACAGCCAGGGTAGTGATAACTGGAGTTTAAAAAGGAAAAAAAAAGGAAGAAAATTATTCATGCTCTGGCATGACAGCTTGTACCATCATGTGTGATTATAGGACAATAAGGGTTTTAAGTATATTTAGAGAGAAAAGAGGTGCCAGATCACTGGCTATCACCAGTATGAAGGTTTATATCACAGAATAAAAGGACTGAGAACTCATCTTCTCTGTCTCTTAATGGCATAGCAGGCACTGATTTAGCTAAGCTGTTCTTGACAGATGTTTCTCTTCTTCCATCATGAGGATTTGTGTTACAGTTAAGGAGGCACAGTTGCTGCCAGTCACACAGACGTGTTGACAGATCTTTGGATAGACAGATTGATAAGATAAATTCATTATTTTTTACCATTTACCAAAATGAGAGCATCCTTAACATACAGGTATAATCATTTGGGTTAGAAAGTGTTAACACTGGGCTGGATGCTGCCAAGTACTTCTGTGCAGCTCCTGTTCTTTGAATGGCTGAGCTTTAAACTTTCAAGATGTGTTTCATCTGGAGTTTTAAGAACAGTAATATGAAAGATAGTGAAAGCAAATGCTTTCCTTCTTTAAATTTGTTATATATATGCATTCATCAAATGCCTGTGGAGCTGCTAAGGACTTACAGTTGGGTGTATTCAAGGATGTGCTTGTGCTTGCTCTGCCAGTGACAGCAGCTGTGATCTCCCTGCCATGTAGAGGAAAAGTGTCCCCCTCTGCCTGGTGCAAGGCAGCACCTAGCACCTTCTGATCTCCCTCCAAACCCTGCCTGTGCTCCCAGCCAGCATCCAGAGCCCCCTGGTACTGTGCTGCTGGAAGGGCTGAGCCCTGGAGATGCTTCTGCTGTTTCTCCTCTGACCTTCCCCACCCCAACTTCACCTTGCCTAAGCCCTCACCTTCTGACTCTGGAGGAGCATTTCAGCATTGCCTGGGAGTTGGTTGTGATTGCCAGCAACTTCAGTACAGTAGAGAAATTATATAGACAGATGGTTGTTTTAGAAGGTGTGAAACCTGTAGGTTTTGAGGTCAGCATGCTTATCAGAGAGTGAAAAGGATACCTGCAAGTAGCTTCAGTGGGTTTGCTCCCCTCTGTGTTAGGTTGTGATAAAATGTATTAGATTCTGTGCTTGACCTTTTGCATCCCAGTCTTGTCTGCAGAGTGCAAGGCAGAGCAAAACTCCTCATAAAGCTGGAAAAAGTTAGTTAGATGTAGAAGAAGACAGTTGAAGGTTTTCTGACAACTTGCCTATAAAGATGCTCCAAAAAGAAATATTTCTGGAATGAATTTATTTCCCTGTTTCTGTCAGATTTTAAAAGGAGGTGCAAAACTACCATGTATTTGCAAGTATTCACTCTCCCTCCCACATTGTTGTCTCGTGTTCTTCTTACAGGGCTGCTTTTGCATCTTTCCAGGCAGCAACCATGTTTATTTTTTTAAAAACCAAGGTAGAATTGTCAGCTGTCAAAAACAAACATGTTTTGTGTAAGCTCTTCTTCAACATCAAATGCTTTTTCATGTGTCAAACTGTTTTTTACAAGATTCTTCTCCCCCAACCACTTCACTCATGTTAAGTCAAGGACAATTTTTCTTAAGGAAAGTATTTCCCTTTTTGAGATACATCCTTGACCAGTATATTCATACTGGGATGTTCCCTCCTCTTTTGGTACAGTAGCAGGTTCTTTTTTAGACTTCCACATTCCCATTCAACACTTACTGTATTCTAGCCCAGAAAATACTACTTTTTATCCATAGTTCTCCTGGTCTACACAAACCTGGAATTTTCAGGGCTTTTGACAGACTCTAAGGATTTTATTATTCATTCTCTTTTAAGAGTTCTTTCTCATCTTCTCCAGTTTGCCCAAATGTTTCTACTGCAGGAGTGCCAAGAAGCAAATGGGCTTTTTCAGGTGAGGACTGGTCAAGGGATGGAGAGAGGGATCGTTTGGTTTCTGCTCCTTGCCAACTTCACTGCTGGGTACCTTAGTGCAGCAGTGAAATCACACAAGTACGTGCTGATTTTGCCTTCAAGTGACACTTTTACCTCTGCAGAGCAAACCTTCCACACTCATTTTTCACCCTGTTTTGATGCAAGCAGACTGCTAAGGAAGGGAGCAGGGGCTTGGTTCTCCTTGAGGAGCACATTCTCAGCTCTACCCTGATTTCTCTTGAAGGCTGAGGTCTTGCTTTCTGCATCTTTCTTCATTCCTCTTCTCTTAATATACTCTTTTCTGGTCTAATCTAATGCTCTCTGAGGAAAAAAACCCACCACTCCAGTAAATGCTTGTGTCTTTATTGAAGAAGGTGAAAATCCCACTCTCTTATTTGGTGCTGAAGTAGAAGAAAACACAGTTGGTAATTAATATAAATTAACAAACAAGTATTAAATGTAAAACCCAAGAAACCTGTGAGATGTTCACCAACTAGTCAAGGGTGATGCAAGTTTTTTAAAATATGAATTTCTAAAAGGCCAGTGCACTCTCCATACTGGTTGATATGGAGCACCTCCCAGTGCTTGTCAAATACTCCTGGCAGCAGGCAGCTGAATTACATTAGGCTGATGTTTTTACTGCTTTGTATATCTTAGTTTCTGACAAGATAACTGACAACAGGAAATGAGGAATTTATGAACAAATCATGAAAAATTTATACTGGCATGTGTGATTTATTCACCCAGCATGTAAGTGTTTTAAGTTCCAATGTCAGAGCTACTAATAACAGATTGGAAAATAGACTGGAGCTGATGGTGGTTTTGCATGAACATGCAGCCTGCATGATTTTCATCCTATTCTGTCTTGTGTATTTCACTCACAATGAAGTTGTAGACATGCAGCACTTCTAATTTGCAAGGGGTTGTTTCACTGTTAGTCAGGATTTCCAACTAATTATTTGTATTAGAAAAAACTCCTGGTATAAAAGTCCCTAGGGCAAAACTAGAATATTGCCAATTACAAATTCACACCAAATTGTTCCAGATTACATCATAAAAAAACCCCAAACAACAGCAACCCACCCAATCCCTAACCCAAAACTCAAGCACATCTCTGAGAAAGAAGAAAACAGAAAAAGATTTTTAAAAAGCAGAATTGTTTTTAAGGATATATATTTTTTTTAAGTTTCTGTTGAGTGGTTTCTGGATATTATCTTCCTAAAGCAGAACTCAGTGTGTGGACATAGGAGTCCACAGGGAAAATAACAGCATTTCACTCAGCCTTGTTTCAGTTAGACTGTTGCATTAATTTCCTCTATAACTTGTGACATCTGTGGTTTGACTTGCTAATTTGTTTCTTCTGAATTTTAGGGGAAAAAAATAATATGCCACTGAAACCAGTGGGCAAAACCACTGCTGGATTCAACATCTTTTTCCATGGGTCCCTTGATAGCACTGACTTCTTAATTTTGTTCTTAACCTGGACTTGATTTAAATTTGCCAACTTTCCTGTGCAGGACATGGGGTTTTGAATCAGAGCATGGCTGTTCTCTCTCCTGTAAAATAACTAGTGCCTTTGACTGGCATGTTTCTGTTACAGCTGTGCTCTTGCTCTGGCATGGAAGCCCTGTCTGTGGTGATAACTAAGCATACTTACATTTCAAACATAAATATGAGATACTCTCCATACCATGCCAGTCTCCTGACCTGCAAATAATAGGATAATTTAAAAAATCATGTTTATGAAAATGCCTTTTTTTGGCTCATATATTTTGCAATTCAATGGGTACATATTCAGTTACTAGAACTGAGTCTTGGGTTCTAATGCTCTCCTTGCCCACAGCAAGCAATTGCTTTGACCTTTGTCAACTTCCAAAACAGTTCCCTTAAACGTTTCCTTCTTCCCCTGAAGCATAAATTGCCTGGCTCCAGGAGGGCTGCCTGGGGAAAGGGGTTGGGGTGGAAATTCAGAGGCTGCTGATCTGCATCCCAGTGTTGTTAAACTTGTGTGGGGAGGCACAAAACGTGCAGCTCCTCCTCATCGATCCAAGGGAGAAGTACCCGGCCCGTGGAGTTGGGTTATTTATGTCTTACTCAGGCCAGCTCATATATTAAAAAGAAAGAGGAAATTAAAGCCCAGGTTCTCAAAAGCAAAAAGGCAATTTGTATGCAATGTGTGACTCCTAAGTATCAGTGGAGGGAAGGGGGGGGAAATTGTCTTTTCCTTGCTGTCTGACAGACATCCCAGCAAGGCATGTCCAAAGGGAGGGCAGGGCTCTACATGCCAACTTGGATGCTGGTTCCTTGACTCTCCCTTGTCCCTGAACATGATTGATCCAAAAGTAAATCTCTAGCCAAGTTCAGGGAGATAAAAATGCTGTGCCCAATCAAATTGATTGACCTGTATTCATTGTAGCTTCAGTTTGTTTTGGTTTTTAGAGCTGTAAGTGTGTTTGTGATAAATGTTAGTCTTATTTTAAAGTAATTTAACAAATGCACAAGGAAGATTATGTGAGTGAAGAATTTCAGGTTTCAGCTCATTTTTTTGCTTCTGTCAGTAACTCAGTGTGAATAGTCCTCTTTTTTCATAACTAAATTTCAGTGGGAACAGGTTGCCCAGGGGGGGTTTTGCTGCCCCATCCCTGGAGGTGTTGAAGGGCAGGTTGGATGAGGCTTGTGCAGCCTGGGCTGCTGGGAGGTGTCCCTGCTCATGGCAGGGAGGGTGGAATCTGGTGAGCTTTAAGGGCCTTTCCAACCTTCAC
This sequence comes from Chaetura pelagica, assembly GCF_000747805.2. NCBI lineage: Eukaryota > Metazoa > Chordata > Aves > Apodiformes > Apodidae > Chaetura > Chaetura pelagica. The sequence continues at coordinate 966,516 of NW_009953956.1, forward strand.
CATTCTATGATTCTGTGATTCTATATTGATGTGAAAGTAAGAGGTTTAAAAAGTAACTCTTGAGTTCCAGTGAAAAAGTTTAAAAAAAACCCAAATTACCAACTAGCAAAACCTGCAAAGGTGTATGCATGTAGGTACTTTCCAAGGTTCTTGCTTGAGGATGGGTGAGGAACCTGCCAGGAATGCAGGAGAACCACTAAAGAAACCTATTCTGACAGTCAGATTCAACAAGTTATCAAGATTTGTTAAGGTTTTAAATTTCATCCCTTTTTCAAAGTCCCTCAGTCCATTTTGGAGCCTGAATTCTAGCAATGGAGCAATTATAGCAATATGGAACTGTCAGTGAGTCCAGAGGAGGCTGTGAATATGATCCAAGGGCTGGAGCAGCTCTGCTCTGGAGACAGGCTGGGAGAGTTGGGGTTGTTCACCCACAGGAAAGCTGGGGAGGAGGGGCTTTTTACAAGGATATGGAGTGATGGGATGAGGATGAATGGTTTCAAACTGGAAGAGGAGTGATTTAGATGAGATATTAGGAAGAAATTCTTCACCATGAGGGTGGTGAGACCCTGGCCCAGGTTGCCCAGGGAAGCTGTGGCTGCCCCATCCCTGGCAGTGTTGAAGGGCAGGTTGGATGGGGCTTGGAGCAACCTGGGCTGGTGGGAGGTGTCCCTGCCCATGCAGGGGGTTGGGACTAGATGAGCTTTAAGGTCCCTTCCAACCCAAACCAGTCTGTGATTCTGTGATTCTATGAAATGCAATAAATGTAGATTTAATGTCACAATTCAGGTGTTTCAAGACTGGAACGCAGAGAGTTTAAAATGCAGGTGTAGGGGAGGTTGCCAGCAGTGAAGTCAGGGCTATGCCAAGAATGCAGTCTACCTTTTAAGTGCAATGCAGGTTGTTCCTGAAGGTGCTGAGGGCTCTTAGGGATACAGGCTTCAAAACAATGTGCATCAGTTGCACCAACAGGTGATGGTGGCCTCCAGGCACTGGTGTCTGGGATGCAGCAGGGCTCATGCTGGAGAAGAGCTGCTGGCTCACAACCAGCTCTGAGGGCTCGCCCAGGAGAATGAGAGATGTTTCTTTCACGGGTTGATAAACACTTCCCATCCTTGGGCATGCAGGAGAGTGGTGGGGAATGTGATAATAAACCAAAGCATCTCTTTCGATGTTTTACATCATCATACTGGGCTTTGCTGCCCTATGGAGTCTTGGCAAATGATGGGAAAATAAACACCAGTACAACATTTGCTTATATTGCTTAGGATGCAATTCTGATTATTTTAACTTACCTTAAAAATGTACTTTCCTTTAGTCTTGGAACTGATTCCCAAGCCTGACAGAGGGCTGTGAGTTAGTGATGGTGTAAAATCAAGCCCTGTTGTTTATCTAAATCTTGTGCGAGTCTAAGTAAGGTTCAAGGAAATAAATGATACATTTGTCAGGAATACAGTGTGTTGCTTTCAGTTTACAATAGATATTACTCTAAAATATGCTAATGACCTTTTTCCAATAGCATTTTATTGCCATATCTGGTTTATCATAGTAGAGCATTTATTATTATTTATTTGATGTTATAAGGTACACATACTTTCAGTCTTCCATTTGCACTGCACTTAACTGAGTATTTGATTTAAAGCTACTTTTGGCTTGAATGCAATTAACTTAAAATATGTTTTGAGATAATTACAGCATAAATATCACTGGCAAACAGGCCCAGTTTAACCTCACATGCAATATATACATCTACTGTTGTTACTTTCTAATCTGAGAAATTGTACTTTGGATCTGTTACCTAGAGAATTGGGGGCATTGTGGGTAAATTAAACTTCCCCAACTTGTTCAGCTCCTCTTTGCTAGAGGGTTGTCATTATCAAAGATACTTTGGTAGCCATAAAGCAAGATTTATAGTGATGGGTTTGTGTAGCAACAATAATAGTAATTTAAATTATTTTTGTAAGAATGTCAGAGCATCTGGGGAAGATCGTGTGTGTTATGTTGACCTTCCAGATGTTCAAGTTGATTCATGGAGGAATTAAGTAATTTGCCTGTGCTCATGCAGTGAACAACCAGCAGTGAGGAGTAAAACTTCAATCATTCATTATTTTCACATGAAGTGTTCTGCTTCATTTCAATAACTAGTACATTTCCCATACAAATATCAACCTATAACTCTAGGTGAGATAGCACAGATCACATCTTGGGTGTGTAAGTGGAAAAACTATTCAGAATTTTTACAAAAATGAGGAAGGTCAATGTAGGATTTATCTTTGAAGGTTAACAAAGCTGTAGACAAACATTATAGAATTACAGATTGATTAAGGTTGGAAGGGACCTTAAAAATTATCTAGATCTAAACCACCTGCACTGGCAGGGACACCTCCCACCAGACCAGGCTACACAAGCCTCATCCAACCTGGCTTTGAACACCTCCAGGGAGGGGGCATCCACAGCCTCCCTGGGCAACCTGTTCTAGTGCCTTCCTACCCTCATGGTGAAGAATTTCTTCCTAATATCTAAACTAAATCTCCCCTCCTTCAGTTTAAAACTATTACCCCTTGTTCTGTCACTACCCTCTCTGGTGAAAAGTCCCTCCCTATCCTTCCTGTAGGTCTTGGAGTTGCTATTCATCCTGAACAGCCCCTAGAGATACGTACTTTTGTGAAGTTTAACCTGGCTGGTCCTTCCTGACACTCCTCTTCTGCTGGAAGTTATGACTTCTGGAATGTTGCTGCAAAAACACCACGAGGTGTAACCATTCCCCTGCTGGATGGAGGCAGAAGGAGTGAGGAGGGGAGCCTGTGACTTAAGCAGCCTGACCTTGACTGCTGTAGGTGTGAGAGCTCTGGTGAAGGGACTTTGCTGTAGGGCTTCAAGGGCAGCAGAGACGCTGAGAAGGTGAAGAGCAGGAGCCTCTTCTGTTTGCTTAGCTGCATCTGTAGGCACCTTACTTGTTCAGCTTCAGATTGAGCATGGAAAGCTTTTGGCATACAGGTTAGAGCTAATTATCATGCACCTCATCAAAACTTTCTGTAAAACTGTTGCCACTCATGATTGAGATGGATGTAGCTTGACATGTGAGTGCTGAGGGATGATGGGGACGTTAGCACAGATGGATGTTTCACCTCCCTCATATAAAGAGATAGATCAGGCAACTTGTACTGCATTATCAAATTATCCTGAGAACTGGAGTGTGCTGCGTGTAAAGCTTCAGTTCTAATAACAC
>NW_009953956.1:969794-971996 GCF_000747805.2 Chaetura pelagica
ATAATGGATTTGTTGATGGGAAACAACTTTTCTATCTGTTCACATCATGATAATTTGATAACCCATTTGTATTATTTAAACTGTGTCTTTTGTAAATGCTGGAGCAAAGCAATTTGTAACAGAAGCAGTATGTAGGAACTGCTCTCCTAAAGTGTTTTTTAAATTGCTTTGCTTGCAGCTACAGGGTTTGCCATAAAGAATGATTTCTCATTCTGAAGTCCCCAAGCCCCAGGAATGGTCACAGAGCTGAGAAAGGGACAGCCTGGTGATTTAAGACTATTTAATGCCCCGCTTGTTGTGGAACAGACCTTACTGGTCTAGCAGAACCCATCACTGCAGTTTCTTAATGCCCTAAACCAGGAAACTGATTTATCACCTATTAGGTCTTATTAGATCCCATTCAGAGGGAAAAATGAACTGCTGTAGCTGGATGGCAGAAAATTAATTTGAAATAAATGTTATCTAGTTGGGCTTCTTCACTTCTTCCGTCCACGTCCATCCCTGGCTGGAAAGCTGGTTCTCCAGGTCTGGTTTGGTTTCTTGCAGGGAGGCACACAGAGCATGCACAGAGCAATAAAAGACTGCCTGTTTGAGCCAGGTGCAGCCCTGGTGGGATTCCATTGCACATTGTTAATCTAGGACTTCTTAACAAACATTTATTGCTTATATCCTCACACATCTGCTTCAGTGTGTGCAGGCGGAACTGGCAGGGAGCAGGGCAGCTCCCAAGGGCATCACACTGTCTGGGGAGAGGGGAGGGTTTGATTTCTGCCCAGAGCAGCTCTTCCCTGGGAGAAGTCTTGGGGAGCAACTGTAAACATTTTCCCACAGTTTCAAATTTGTCTGCATTTAAATCTGTTATTTTAAACCTGGAGTTGTCTGTGTTTGTCAGGGAAGGTCTGGGTGGTTGCCTGTCACACGCTCACTAAACACAAACCAGACAAGGCTCTTGGTAGTTTCTACAAATTGCAACCTGCTGAATCCATTCAATCAGAAAGAATGGTGGTGTTCATCTCCATTTCCTTACTCTTTAAAAAATTCTGTGCTTCAAAACATGAGTTGGTGAGAATACACTTTGGTCACAGCAGAGCAGATTGTCTGGATGAGCCACTTTACCTTCAAGAGCTGGGAGGAGAAATGTGGGGAGAGATGATTTTTCCTTCTTCTCACCCCACTTTTCTTTCAGCTTTGCCTTTTATTGCTGGTGGTTTGTTTTATTGTTTGGGTTTTTTTTAGTTTAGGTAAAGATTCCTTCAAAACCAATGCAAGAAGTTTCCCTCAAGTCACAAAGCAGAACTGCAGACCACCAGGGCTGTTCAGGGCTTTCACCCCATGTTTGCCTTCAGAAAGGACACCCCAAAGGCCATCAGGCAGATGTTATTCTTTGGTGTTCTGAGTAGCAGGATATAGAGTAATGAACAGACCTGCCTTTGAAATCAGCTGAACCAAACTTGCTGTCAGACCTTCTCTGCGAGTCCCACAGTCATAGAGGGGCAGCTGGCAGCACCCTCACTGCCCTGCCAGCACCCACAGGCCTGTCAGCCCAGGTTCACCAAGTTTTTCACTGTATTCCCTTTCAGTGAAGAGTTCCAGGCCTGTGTGTCCTGTCCCTGTACTGCCAAGTTGAATTATCACATCTCAGTGCATGGGCAGTGAGGTACCTATCGACTGTTCCTCAAGTAAAAGGAGAGAATATTGAATTGAGCTGGTGAGGGTGCAGAGAAGCACTGGTTTGCTTCTCACCTGGCTCCTTTGGGTGCTGAGACTTCTTACAGAATAAGAAAATGGAGTTTCTACTGTTGTCAGAGGCAGCAGTGAAGATTGCCTTTGCATTTCTGGGTGAATGAATAAGTTTTTATTTGTTCCCCAACACCCAACAGAAGATGAAACACTAAAACCCTGTCTTCCATGTGTTCATCTTCATACCAGCATTTTCCTGTTCCAGGATTACTCCTGATTGTGCTCTGGTGTGTGATTTGCAGGCTTCACTTGAGGGCAGATTGCCTTTATTTAGTAGGGAAGGCAAAAATTGGACTTGCATGGCAGCCAGGGCAGGGCTTTTAAAGATAGAAAATAACTTGCTTCTCAGTAGCACCTTCTGATGTACAAAATGGGATTGGTAAAGAAGGTTTGGTATTTCAAAGAAATTCAACACCTTGTTGGTTTCAGATCATCTGGTTGTTGGGTTCTCCATCTTGTATT
>NW_009953956.1:972048-989691 GCF_000747805.2 Chaetura pelagica
TCTCAACATCTTGAGGTTATAACCTTTGCTTAGCAAAGGACTCCATTCTGGTCAATCTTGGCTAGTTCATATAAAGAAAGAGGTGACCTTTCTCCAAATGACCATTATTTCTTCCCATCATGAACTCTGTTCTGATTTTGCTCAACATCTTTATTTTCTGTCTATGAACATTCCTCTGCCCTGGCACCATGAGTTTCCCCTCTCTGCATCTTCAGTGCAGGATGTCCAGATTTTATTTCCTATACTGGAGTCCCCCATCCCTATGGATTTGTGCTGCCCTCCATCCTTATCACACCAATAACCCTATTTACCACCACTGAAAACTTCTGAGCAGAAGTTAATTTATACAGCTGTGATCATCCAATAATTACAACTTGTCACAGACTAATATTTACTTTTTTGACTAGTTTAAAACCCATTCATTATACGACAACACAAATTAAGAACAAAGGGTTGTGTTGGCCTCTGAATGAGTAATTGCAATTAAGATACCCCCTTGCAGAAATAATACGTGTAGGGTTAATTTGCACCATGACTTGATTTTTTTTTTTCCTTCTGTCTCTGTGTTTCTGTACAATTAAATTATCCTACTGTGGAACAGAGAAAATAACACTTATTTCTATCTGGGCTGTAACACAGTCTTTTTAATGGAAGATGTTGTTTGTTTTTTTTTTAATGAGGCTCTAACAAGGGTGTGTAGCTTGGCTTGTTGTTGACTAACATTTTTTAGTTGTGTGTGCTCGTTCCATCAGAGGTGTGAGGCTGTGAACTGTGTTTCTGGCCCCAGTCATGAGTGATTAACTACACTAAAGCACATGGGGTAATGTGTGTCAGCACTTGAAGAGTCAGAACCAGAGGAGGTCCCTGCAGAAGTTGGTGATTCCCCCTTCCTAGTGGCATTGGGCTCTTAAACATTTAACAAAGCCTTGGGAATAAAAATATCCTCATTTTGTCATGAATTAAAAATGTGAGTGAACACAGAGTAAATGGATATACTCCCCGTTCCAGGAACAGCCTTCTAGTGCTGTCACCATCTAGGGCGCTCTTACCTATAGAATTAAATCAGTTTGCAAGGCTCATTTGCAGCTTTATGTACTATGTATGGGGTATATATGTGAGAAACTAACTTCTCAGTATGCATAAAGTGAGAATTTCACAATTGCAATTTAGCAGATTAAGTATTAAGGTAGACACAGCTAAAAAAAAGAAAAAAAAATCATAAAAACTCTTTCATTATTTCCCCCAGTAAAATTTCAATTACCCAACTTAAATAGCAAGGCAGGAGTGGATGTTCATTCTCATAATGCTAAAGAAAAAGGAAAAAAAATTCTTAAAAGATGGGGGAAAAAAATCTCTATCTCAGTCAATGTTTTTAGAAGGAAAATTGAATTTATTTATGCATTAATTGTTACATGTTTTGTTTAAAAATCCTATTTTCCCCTGGGAACCCAGGAGAGCTGGGAGAAGCTGAAGCAACACACATTCAGTTTTGACCTCCCTCATTCACCAGTGGTTCCCAAATCTCTTTGACCTTTTGGGTGTGATCAAAACCAAACCCTTTTTGCAGGCTTTCGTGTTGCTGCTGCAATGTTAGAACCTTTGTCTGAAAGCACTACAAGTTCTGTTACAGTTTTGGAAGCCTCTTGCAGCCACTTTTAGAGTATGTTTTGATCCCTGGCTTTCAGTGTTCCCAGTTTGGGTGTAAGTGACATTAGAGCTGAAGTAACGCAACATTCAAACAACCTGTGCTCACCATTCTGCTTTCAATTTGTCTGCCACTCTAAGGAAAAAATCCAGGACACTCTGCTTTTTACCTTATGTGAACCTTAGAGAAATCCCCTGGCTGTCCTGCCTTGGCCTACCCAGCTGCTTCTTGTTGCCAGACTTTCCATAACATCTGCTACAGATGGACTTGAGAATTCTGGCAACTTATATCTGCACCAGCATCAAGATCCTTTAAAAGCAGCATTTTCCCTGCCTTTCATGAGTCACTGCAATGCCAGCATCCCTCTCTCCATCCAAAGACTCCTATTTTTTATCCTTGCATCCCATTCAGATAATTCCAGCTTATTGGTACTGTTGCTGTTGTAGCAGCAGCTTCATTCCTGGGAGCCAGGAAAATCCAGCTGCTTCCAAACAAGCCTTCATCCTTGTGGGATCTGTCTCTGTCCTGAGAGTCCCAGCCCATCCTACACTCAGAAGCTATAATTGCTGCAAATTTTGATACATTTATTTATTAACACATTATTGTCTTTAAACCTCAGTGCAGAGGAGGGATGAAGCAAATTGTGGTGTTGGCTTAGTGCGAATCCAGAATAGAGATGTCCTGGCATGATGAGGCTTGAAAGGTTTTTAGATGACGGGTCACTAAAGAGAGATGTTACTCAAGTTTGCATTTTTCAGTGCTATAAATACAATTTTCTCCTTCCTACTTGGGTTTTCCCATCAGGCAAAAACCTACTTTTTCAGGTATACTCATTCTTGGATATGCCATCTCTATACCTTCCAACTGTGTTCAGCTTCTGCTCAACTTATCCATTCCAGTAATTGTACCAATGGTTTCCCTTAAAAATTCCATTACCTGGATCTACCTTCCATATTAATTGTTTTATTAAAAACAGAATTTTATAGGAAAATTGTGGAAAAGATGTTAAAAATGAAAAGTAACATAATGCAAGAGAAAGAATTAGTTGAAGGTCTGAGTAGTTGAGGATGCTCCTGAATTAGAAACTTGTATTCCTACAAGAATGAGTAAACTTAAAAGCTGTAAAGTTTTGCAGGCTCTTGTCATAGAATCCCAGACTGGTTTGGGTTGGAAGGGACCTTAAGATCGTCTAGTTCCACCTCCCCTGCATGGGCAGGGACACCTCCCACCAGCCCAGGTTGCTCCAAGCCCCATCCAACCTGCCCTTCAACACTGCCAGGGATGGGGCAGCCACAGCTTCCCTGGGCAACCTGGGCCAGGCTCTCACCACGCTCACAGGGAAGAATTTCCTCCTAATGTCTCACCTAAATCTCCTCTCTTCCAGTTTTGATCCATTACCTCTTGTCCTTTCGTCCCAAGCCCCTCCCCAGCTTTTCTGGAGCTCCTTCAGGCACTGGAAGGTGCTCTAAGGTCTCCCTGGAGCCTTCTCTTCTCCAGGCTGAACACCCCAGCTCTCCCAGCCTGTCTCCAGAGCAGAGCTGCTCCAGCCCTCTGAGCATCTCTGTGGCCCCCTCTGGACTCACTCCAACAGCTCCATGTCCTTCTGATGCTGAGGAGCCTTGAACTGGGCCCAGCACTGCAAGGGGGTATTTTTGCTTTGCCAAGAGTAAGAACAACCCAGTGGCATGAGCCAGGTGCTGAGCTGCAGGGAAGGTGGGTGGCTTGTGCCCCCCTCACCTGGATGTCAGCAGTGGTGCACTGGGGAGACTCAGCAGGGCTCAGTCAGCAGCAAATTCAGGTCCTTCCAAGCTGGTAACATGTCAATGACAACGTGATCCACTCTTGTATACGTAATATGCTGTGTCAGATGAGGCCAGCATTAGATACTTCTATATACACCACCACTGGTGAAAAAACACAAATGTGAACATTTTGTTTGATTGGTTTTTTTCTGGGTAGGAAAAAATCCTGGCATTGAGGCTAGTCTGGATTTTTCCCCACTTATTTTCTGTTGCCCATATGAGCCCATAAAATAATTACAGTCTACTCATAGAGAAGCTGCTGGTTTTCAGTGCCAGAGGCAATATAAATAATCTGTCTGGAGATAGCCAAAATGTGTAATTCAGACCAGAGGAGAATGTAAAAGGAGCATAAATGGTGCATAAATGTGATGCAGGCCTTTTGCCCAACGATACTTTGACCCAGACCAGGAAAATGGGTTGAGTGGCATTGATTTTTGTGAGGTGACTGGCTGTCCCTCCTGTCCTTGAGGGGCTGGGAGCTGCACTGACCACACAGCCCCATGTCTGCACTGTGCCTGACACCATCTGTGCTGTGGGATTCACCCTCCTCCCCTGTGCTGGTGTCCAGCCATGCTGCTGGAGTCAGGAGCTGCTCCAAATTGGGGTGATTTCCAAATTGAAAGAGCTGTGTTTTCAGACAAAGTAAACAGCCCTGCCTTAGTGTCAGGGATGGACTTATGGCTGTGTCCACACTGCAGCAAACCTTTATGTGGCTCTGCTGCAGCAAAGGTGGGATAAAACACATGGCAGCTCTTTTAGGATATTACACTGTCTTCCAAACTCAGCTGTCAGAAATAAAATGGTAGTGTTCTAAGAAAAGGGTTTCCAAGCTACTATTTGTGTTTTGAAACCCAGATAGTGTCCTGTAGTTTAAAAAATACTTTATTCATGTTGCATATTTTAGTAGCTTAAAGAGCTTCCTCAGGATTAGCAGAGAGGGTAGAATTAAAGTATTGGATAAAAGACATTGCAGAGAACCAGCTTTCATACTGGAGAAACCAGTTGCAAAGCTTCTGAAGCCAGAAGTGGTTGTACAACTCTGGAGAGATGGTCAGCCTTCCCTAGAGACTGGGTGTGCTGTGGTGATGGTCCAAGCTTTAGTCTTCCCAGGTGGGGAGGCCCAGGTAGGTATGGATTGCATTGGCTGCCTGCCTCCATCCTCTGGAGATAGAGCAGATCCTGCTTTCTGCCTCCTGCCTGGGTGTTTGACAGTCAGGGATTGGAGCTTGACATATTCTGGTCTGCACGTCTGGAAAAGTGGTCAAGGTTCTTAACTAAAGGAAAAGCTTATTTGGCTGTCCTCATGAGCAGTGGTGTGCTTGTATCCGTGGCATATATCCCCTATTCAGTAATATTGTACTATATGTATTATAATAATATATTAGTATATTTCAAACCCTATTTAAATGCAAAAAAAATAACTTTAGCAACAACTTTGCTCCACAGACACACTTGGCCATTTTTTGTGACCCCGACTGCATTTGTCTCTGAGGCTCTGACTTTTCCAGGCAGCAATGAAATGCCAGCTGTAAAATTCCGGGGGAGTTTGACATGTCAGAGTGAACACCAGGTCCTCCCCAGCCTTGAAGCCATCCACAAATTCCCACCTTGCTCCAGAGCATATTTTTCCATGCAGGAGATCCCTGCTTAAAGGCAGCAAATTGAGCTGTTTGTGGTGTTGGTAGCGTCCCTCTGCTGCCCTGCAGTTCTGCTGCTGTGTGCAGGGCTTGTTAAAAGAGTGAACCAAAATGGGTTTGATTGTTCAGTTCCATTGCAGTTCCTTATGAGAGGGTTGGTTTTTATCTGCAGGGTTATTTAGCCCTCCTGAATTGGAGAAAAACGTGCCTCATCAGGGTGAAATGAATGCTGAAGGCAGGCCGAGGTAATCGGTGTTTCTGGTCTTCCCCAGCATAAGGGATGTACAGAAAAAAGAACAACATGCATTATAAATGTTATCCTGTTATCTGCCCTGCAAGCCTGATTTTTGTGCTGCATCATCTGTGACCATTCCTGTGTGCAGTCCCTGGTGTGCAGGATACATTAACTCCTTCCCAAAGCCAAAGAACCTGCTAGAGACAGCGGAAGGAATGAGCTCCTGTGCTGGGAGGATTCCTGTCACTGGCAGGTATTGAAGCATCAGACTGAAGCATTTATGCCAGTGCTGTCTCCTTGCTACAAACAGTGTCAGACAGGGGCCTGGAAGAGGAATTAGAAGAACAGCAAAGCACTGATCTTGCTCAAAGGTTAATAGCCAGGTTAGCTGAGCAATCGCCTGGACAGGAGATGAGCGCTGGTCTCGTCTCGCTTCACTCCCTCTCCCACACATACCCCCCTTTAAAACAGCCTGTGTCACTTCAATATCTGAGAGCCACACTTGGGCTCAAATGCCAGCCTACCTAAAGCTCCAGTGAGGTATTTTTTATTATTTTTTTTTAATTTCCCAGCCTTACTGATCCCTTCACAAGACTGTCAGGCACAGGAGCATCCTTGGAACAGCAAAGCGGAGCAGCTGCTGGGACTTATCACTCTCATCTCCTGCCAGACATCCCATCTGAACCTCTTCTCCCTTCTTGCATGTGTTTGCTGGGGAGGTGGATCCCAGTTTTGTGAAAATTTAACTCTTTTTGACAATGTCTCTGAGTTTGTGATTCTTGGTGATTAGACAAAATAGTGACAGTAAGGGATAGGACTAAATGCCAGATTCTTTTCAGATCTCATCTGGCATCACCAGGAACTTGATGTCTTGAGTGATGGGCAAAGACAAGAAACCTCTCCAGCAAATGGAATTGCTGAGCACACCTGTTTTATGACCCCAGCAGCACTGAAGAGGTGTTAAACTAACTTCTGGACACCTTCTTCATCTGCAGATTACTTTCTTTTTCATTATTAGTATTCTATGATGGATTTTGATAAAGTAATTAAACACCCACAGGAAAAACTGAGATTATTTTTCAAGTGACATTATGACATTTACTTAGCCAGCTGCAATTGTGCTAACAGTTGATTGCAAGATTGATGAAAATGCCAAAGAGTTTGAAATGTAGGGAATCGATTCTATTGATTTATCCATAATTACCTAAAGTAGCCTTAATCTGTCTTCACATCTAGGTAGCCATGGAAATGGGGGAGTTAGAGAGGACAGTGTGGTCAGCAGAAAGTGAAGGAGGTTCCCGTGCTGCAAACTGAGAGACACTGTCAAGTATTGGAAAACTTTTAGGCCAAATTCAGTCAGAACTTTGACACTTTGTAGGAAAATTTGCCTGGGATGACCCTTCCCAGATTTCCCATGCATTACTTCTGTGGGGGTTTTTTTAAATTAATTTTCTTTCAAGACTGAAAGTTTGTTTATAAAGCAGTGAGATAGGAGAATAAGCATCTTCTGCTTTATTGATTTTTACCCCTGAAAAAACAGCTGAATTCCCATCTCAGGTCAAGGTGAAATGAGAAGAAAGCTCCACTCCTGTGTTGTTGATGGCCTGTAAGCACCATGGGGGGTATCAGGAAAGCCACCTTGCTTCTCAGCTTGGAAAGGCAGAGCTTGGTTCAACATTTCCCACAACAGCACCCACAGTAGCTGTTGGCCTATGAAAGCTTCAGGCTGCTGGGGGAGGTGGGTGTTGAAGCCTGAGCAGTTCCCCCAGCCCTAGGCAGCAAGCTCTGGTCATCTGAGCACCCATGAAGTTGTCCTCTGTGGCTCCACACTTGCTTGAAAAGGATATTTTTCAGTAAATAAACTCATCAAGGGAAGATGATGATATCTGCACCACAGCAAAGACTTTTTGCATTTTATTGAGCAGCACATTATAATGAAAACTGCTTGTTTAATAGCCAGCCTGATTGCAGAGATTTCTTCCAGCAACACTACAACAAATTACATTTGTTTTAAATTAGAAGATCTGTTGCATGTTTTTGCCAACCACCATCACAAGAAACAGTTTCTCTGAATTCAGCAAGTCTTCTTCCTTTAGAATATTTACTTTTGGGAGAGAGGAGCACTAATGCTGTCCATTTGCAATAGGCACCACTTTCCCAGCACTGTAGCCCTAGCTAAAAACTCCTAAATTAAATTGTCTTCTGACATTTCCATTAGAAAACACTGTTTCTGAGCTTTTATTACTCTGTCATAAAATTCTCTAGGTAGTGAAATTTAGTACATAAGGTTATATCCATGGCTGGAGTTACATCTCAGATAAAAATTCAGGAAAATTTTTCTGGTGGTTTTTGAAAAAGAGTACAGAAGGCTCATGCTGCTTTCCTGCACTCCAAAAGACCTCAAGAAAACCACAGCCTTGACTTCAGAGCAGTGGTTGAGAGAGGAGGAGAGTGAGGGCAGTCAGACCCTGCCACACGTTGTCCAAGGTTGCCCAGGTGAGTCCCCACCTTTGGAGATACTCAAAACCCAATGGGACATGGCCCTGAGCAACCTGCCCCTGTTTGTCCAGAGACCTCCAGAGGCACCTTCTGACCTCAACACCTCCATGCTCCTCTGTCTTTATGCCAAGACCATTGAACAGACACCTGTGCTCCAGTCTGAGTGTTGTGTTGGTGCTGTCCTTGTGCTGAGGGTGCTTTTCTTGTTGGGAAGTCCCATTGATTTTAGCAGGTATCTGAGGTGGCTTGTAAATCAGCATGGATCCATCCAGCTACTGGGTAAGCAGAGTACATCTGCAAAGATATTGGAATGGCCTGTAAATCAGACCCTTTTTTAACACTGTTGATTTCTGCACACGTTTCTCATTTGATTGTCCAGTGGTGTAACACTCCTGCCTGTCTGTTCCAACAGAGTTGTTCTGTCAGTTTGATTTTGAGGTGTGAGACAGCTCTGCTGCAAAGGTGGTTTTGTGAAATAATACACTGTGCCTGAACAGGGGACCTGTTCTTGGTAGTCAGACCACAAGTTTGTCCTTGAACATTTGGTAACTTGCAGTTATTTTTCATTCATCTACCCCCATTGTGTTAGAGGAGACACAGCACAGAATATGAATTAAGGAAGAGGTGTCAGTGATTACAGATAATATCCTAAACCTGTTCCTGAAATATTTATTAGAAAATAGGTTACTAAAGTGACATGGTGCACTGGGCTGGGTAGGACATGCTGAGAAGATTATGCTAATGGAAGTATTTAGTAGCAGGTCTTCATTGGGATTACTCTCTGCTATTATCAGAGGCAGCCCAGGAATTGTAATTCAGAAGAAAGCAAATGATCAAGGCTTTTGTGTCTTTGCATTTTGGCTGCTCTTTAGCCTGATGAATTAGAGGTTATTGAAAGGAATCTTAGATTATTTTTTTTTATTAAAAAAAAAAAAAAATACTAAGAGAGGTAGCCTAGACAGAAAAGTATTGTATACAGCAGTGCAAAATGAAAGGCATTTTAGAAGCCTGCATTTGTCCTGGGCACTTGTCAGGTCTGGAGGAGTGAGAACGAGTGAGCAGTGGTAAGATCACCAGAAAAGAAAAAAGATAATCTGGGAAGGGACAAAACTGGGGGAACTGCAAGGAGGGCAGGTACCTTCATGCTCACTCATTTTAGTTATTTTGACTTTCATTTGGCTTGTGCAAATACACGAACGAGGTCACTCCAGATTCTCTGTGTTCCAGAGTTAAAATAGAACTGGAGAGTCACGACACTGTGTGCAGTGACAGTGGGGAAGTGGTTAGAGGAGTATGTTAAAATACTAGTTATAATTCCCATGTAGGTAAGAAGTTGTTTAAAATTGAACTGTGCTCTGCAACACTGAGAAGTTGAAAAAGAACTTGAAGGTATTTGAAGTGATTGCTCTTTAAAGAAGGCTTTGCCATTTATGGTTTAGTGAGCATTTATTCAGGTTTGGGTTTTGCACTGGGATTTCAAGGTCTAGGTCTGTTGTTTCATACACAGCCTGACAAGATAAGAGTAGTCTGTCTCATATCTGCACAGTAAATTTGTCTCCCAGAGAAGCAAAAGCTCAAGCATGGAAAGCATGATGATGTGCAGGAAGGCTGATCAGCTGTAATAAAGCATTCATTATCCTTCCTTCTAAATGAGCTGAAGTGACATCATAATAGTGCCTTTTATAAGCTCACTCCAAGTTCCCTCTCTTTTATTGAATTATCAGCTAAACCTAAATTATTTTAAGCTGTATCTGTGTGTTCTTGTTTAGATGATTCGTCTGTCATTAGGGAAGCCATCCATTTGTTCTGTCATTCTCTTTTCATCTTTGCTGAAGGAAAAATACTGGGGAGTAAGTTTGGAGCTTGTATTATTTCCTATATTCTTGTCATAAGTATTTTACTTAAGTACTGATAGTATAAAGCTAAATCCCTGTGTCCTGGAGCTAACTCAGTCATATACAAACTGGAATATACTGTCAGAACTTTTGGAATATCTTTCTTCAGATTTCTTTTTTTCTCCAGAAAAATCTTCTTGCAGAGGCAGTTTTGGTTTTGTGTGTGTGTTTTGCCTGGTGAGAGAGGGGTGTTGCAGCATCACGTGGCTTCCAGCTTTCCTCAGCTCCTTTAGCTTTTGCAAAAACTTTCCAACCCTGTGAAAAGCTGAGTGAAAGAAAGAAAATGGGGCAGAGGATATTCTCAAATGTGAGGGAACAAATCAGGGCACTTGACTAATTAGAAGAGAGAATGGAGGAAATAAAAATGATTGTACCTGAGAAAGAGGGAAAAAAAGTGAGTTGTTTGGCACAGTGACTAGTGCTACACTTATAAACTGAATCCCTTCGTCCCTTCTTCATTTATTATTGCCATTTGAAGCCTGGACTTGATAAATATTCCAAGCCTCCTTCATCCAGTGAGGTTGTTTGTAGGAAAAAAGGGGCCCCTCTAGAAGGGTAAAAGTCCAGAATTGAACCATTAATTTTGGCAGTATTGGTGGAGCAATCTCTGAGTGTGCATCCAGGAACCAATTAACCACCCCCAGGCCTATTGGAAGTGATTAATGACCAATAACAGTTAAAAAACCCCCAGAACTCTGTAGTTGCAGTTGAAATTATTTCATGGCTTGAATCAGCAGCAGATGAACTGATGTATTGACTCTGGATTGAAGCAGGAAATGGGGAGAAATTACTGAAGAGATTAGTACTGATCTGTCCTTTAGCCCAAGGCAGGACAAGGGGATGATACCCAACCAGATCACAGATACTTGCCTTGCCTGTTTTTTGGGAGGATATATTTTAGAATTTCTGCTCTCAGTGGCCAGTTCTCAGCACCACAAAGTTGTTTCTAATGTCTAACCTGTGCTAGGGCTTTCTGCATCTCCTGTCCTCCATATGCTCCACCATGCTCCACTGGTGAGCAGCATTCCAGCTGAGGTCTGGCCAGGGCCCAGTAGGTAAGAACAAACCTTCCATGTCTCACAAGTACCCTTATTCTAACACAACCCAGACTGAGCGTTTCACAACACGGTGGCTCTTTGCTGCTCAGCCAGCCATTGACCAACACACTTCTCCACTCTTCTCCTGTGGGTTTGTGCAAGTCCTGATTCTTTCTGGCTCATGGACAACTGCTAAATGTGTCTTTATCAAGAAATGCATGAACAGGGATAAAATATCCAGGAGTCCTGATGATAGTGCAAGGCCCCTGTGATGGGAGCTATCTAAATACAGAATAAGAGGACAGTCCCAGCTTCAAAGGACCTAAGTTCATCAGAAGAGACAACAGCAAGCTGCTGATGTGTTTGAGAGCCACCCCCAGCACCACTCATCCCCAGGGGCTCAGCACACACAAATCTCATCCGTCCAGGATGATAATTTTGTTATTGGGTAGATACTTATGCCCTTTAGCAACGGTCACTCTTCCTTCCACATATCCTGAGGTGACTTCCTTTGGTAATCAGATTCCTTCTGTTCCAATCACATGATAGGAAATGTTAATTTCCTTCTTGTAATTGGGTTGACAAGTCTTTTGTCTAACAAATCTTTCCCAGTATGTCAGGTTCTGTTGCCGTGTGACAGTGGAGCACATTGTGATCAGTTCCAGACTCTGAACTTCTCTCTTTTTCAATATTTAACTTTTGTGGCTCTTCCTGCCACAGATAATTTACTCTTTTGTTAATCGAAACTGAACATCAAGAAAAGCACTTCTTTTTATGCACATGCATAAAGCTCATCTTCATTATTAATTGCAGCAAGATAAGATGCTCTCCATCTGAGCGTAGCAGATAGTTTAGATCACTTGTCTGCTGGCCCAGTGGTGCCCAGGGGCACCTCTCAACCCAAAGTGTCTTAGCAGCTGCCAGCTGCTTCTTCTGGACAGAACTGATGCACTTGGTTCTATTCTGCCTCTTCTGAAGAGCCATGTTTCCCCCAGTTGTTTCAGTTTCTCTTAAGATGGACAGTGAAGCTCCTGAAAATTGTCACTTCTGCTTTGAAGGAGGAAGAAGATTAAACCAACACCTGGAATGGGAGGTGTCCCTGCCCATGCAGAGGGGTTGGCTCTAGGTGATCTTTAAGGTCCCTTCCAACCCAAACCTTTCTGTGATTCTACAACATTTTTCTGCTTCCTCTTTTGAATTTTATTTGGGCATAAACCTGAACCTTTTTACCATTCATGAGTTGCAAACTGCACAGATGAGGACATGCCATTTCCTAGATGATAGCCAAGAATTCTCCAAGCAATTCTTTTGTTTTTTCTTTTCTTTTTTCCTATCCAAATTATCTCTCCAGGGTAGTAATCTTCCTGTCTGATTAGCCATATGACTGAGTGTTGTACCAAAAAGGTGAAGCACTGCCAGCCTGTCTTGCTTGTGCCATGTAGCCCTATGTTTGTTGTTACTTCTGATTCTTTTTCACTGGATTGCAGCACATTTCTGGGATGATATTTGAATGCTCCAGGTAGAAATACTTTCCTTTTTTCTCAGCTTCACTTGGTGCCAATCTTTGTGTGCAACCTTTGTAGCAGAATTTCATCCTGTTTTGCATGTGATTTACCTGTGTCCTAAAAATGCTTTTTTAGAAGCCTGATAATTTCTCTACCATCTTAGTTGTTCAGACAAACCTGGAGGTATCAGTAACTAAAAAGTGTGTTATCTTTTTTTTTAAATAATTTGTTTTCACTGTGGTATCACAGCAAGAGCAGGTGGCTCGTGTCCATGTGCTTCAGTCTGAGAGTGGAGATCAACCTCACTGGAAGCTTTTTGAGACAAATGATGTCCTCTCCAGGTTAATGTTGTGGTTTGCTTTCTCCTTGATGGGTTTGCTTCCAGAGGATTCTTAAGCATCTTTTATCCCAGTTTCAAATCAGTATTTTCAGTCTTGGAGGGACTGAGTCATTTTCTTCCATAGTATTTCCAGAATATGGACAGAGTCTTTGAGATCCTGTTTCAGATCCTGTCTTTGAGATCCCATCTTGGTTCACCACCTCTCCTCACTCATGTGTCAGCATGTAAGAAAATGTGAGGTGGTGAGGAGCATGGAGTGGCTGTCAGTGACCTTAGCCAAGTCAAAAGAGGGGGCCACGAAGATGATCCAGGGCTGGAGCAGCTCTGCTCTGGAGACAGGCTGGGAGGGTTGGGGTGTTCAGCCTGGAGAAGAGAAGGCTCCAGGGAGACCTTAGAGCACCTTCCAGTGCCTGAAGGGGCTCCAGGAAAGCTGGGGAGGGGCTTGGGACAAGGGCAGGGGGGACAGTTTCAAACTGAAAGAGAGGAGATTTAGATGAGACATTAGGAAGAAACTCTTCACCATGAGGGTGGTGAGACCCTGGCCCAGGTTGCCCAGAGAAGCTGTGGCTGCCCCATCCCTGGCAGTGTTGCAGGGCAGGTTGGATGGGGCTTGGAGCAACCTGGGCTGGTGGGAGGTGTCCCTGCCCATGCAGGGGGTTGGAACTCAATGATCTTTAAGGTCCTTTCCAAACAAACCAGGCTGTGATTCTATGATTCTGTGCTCACAGGGGTAGCATATGGACAATGAGAGGCTGGTTGTGGTTTATTCCTACCACACCTCTTCAGCTGAAGAGGTTGTGATTCTTCTGCAGTTGCAATGTACAGTAGATGCTGCATTGTTTGTTCTTTTTGGTATTCACTAGAATTAATACAGGGGGAAAATGAGAATTACATTTTAAAGAAAAATAATGGTATATAAAGTAATGAGATTGTTCCAAAGCTTAATTAGATGGAGCAGATTGAATACATTACAGTGATGTCTTGAGGCAACATAATTAAACTGTAGGGATAATCCTTCCTGTATTGGAACTGATTTTATCTTTGTAAGGCAGGAGCATTGGATGGCCCTGCCTACTATGTTAAATTACTGATTTTTCTAGGAAGACTTACAAATCTCAGAACACTATCAGACTTGAAAGCCAGAAAACAAAGCAGAGTGTAAGTCTACGTATCAAACTGTTGATAGTCTGATACATGGATAACTTCACTTTCAATCTTGGTATGTGCTAAAGCTCAGTAATTGAATCACAGATCTGAAAGACATGTATCTCTGCAGTGTGGTGCTGTGTGTGCTGAATTCATCTGATTTGTAAAATCTCTTGATGAATTTGTTTCCAAATATCTACACTGGCAAAGATACTGTTGAATACTGGACAGAAGTGCTGGTCCTGAAATGCATCTCTGTGTGTGCTGGATACAAGCACAAAGGTGCCTTCCACAGCTGAGCTAGAAAGAGTAACTTTGGAATATGTATGTATGTGTGTATATCTGCATTTATGCATGTATTTTCTTTTATCTATATTCATTTATATTTTATGTGTTCTTTAATCTTTTAAATTTTCTTTTGTATTTTCTTTCATAGATTTAATTTTAATTTTCAAGTTTGGATACTTTCCTTCTCCATTCCACTGCTGTTGAGATGATTTGGCTGTGTAGTTCAGACACATAGAATCATAGAATGGTTGAGGTTGGAAGAGACCTTAAAGCTGATCAAGTTCCAACCTCCCTGCCATGAGCAAGGACACCTCCCACTAGCCCAGGCTGCACAAGCCTCATCCAACCTGCCCTTGAACACCTCCAGGGAAGGGGCTTCCACAACCTCCCTGGGCAACCTGTTCCAGTGCCTTCAATCCCTCACAGTGAAGATTTTCTTCCTGATGTCCAACCTAAATCTCCCCTCTTTTAGTTTAAAACCGTTACCCATTGTCCTATCATTGCCCTCTCTGGTGGAAAGCCCCTCCCCAGCTTTCCTGGAGCCCCTTCAGGCACTGGAAGGTGCTCTAAGGTCTCCCTGGAGCCTTCTCTTCTCCAGGCTGAACACCCCAACTCTCCCAGCCTGTCTCCAGAGCAGAGCTGCTCCAGCCCTTGGATCATCTTCATGGCCCTTCTCTGAGCCCTCTCCAACAGCTCCATTCTCCTTCAGTCTTTCCTCTGCTGAGGGCTCCAGAGCTGCACACAGTACTCCCTAATGTACATCCTAGTGATGTAAGCATTTCTGCCTTTGTTTATTGATGTAGTATGCAGAAACATTCTCCCTTAACATCCTGATGCCATGTGTTGCCTGGAGGCTTCATTTCTCTTGTGTTACCAAACAATTAACTAAAGGTTTTTTTATTCAGGTGTCTTTAATTGAGCAAAAGATCTTTCAAACTGATTCTACTGCTTTGTTTTAAATAATTCTGATGTTTGTTTGCCAGCCTGTAGAAAGATTAACATTGTTATTTGCATTTAGTTCTCTTAAAAAAGATTGCTATTGGGGGCAGGGGGGGAAAGTAGTACCTGTCATGAATGGTCTTTCTTGTTGCTGGTCCTTTCAGGAGACATAAATCCCCACCACAGCCTGCTGAAAAGACAAGCTCATTTGTCTGGGCATTAGCTGGCAGTTCCATAGCATGGATTTCAAGTTTTCAGGAGTAATCAAATGTTTGTTTTGAAAATGGAGATGAGGCTACCACAGAATAATAGGTTTACTTTTCAGCACCATGAATATGTAGTGACCTACTTAAACTACACCACTTGGTTCTGCTTATAAAGCTTGTCAAGCCAACTCCTGGTGCAGCTACTTAACAAACTATTTTAAGCAATAAACCACACTGGGTGCTCAATTAGCATTTCAGGAGTAGAAAAGTGAGCAATGTTTTGAAGATTGTCCTTCATCAGCATTTCTATGTGTTATTGTGCCATAAGTGTGATAACATTTGCCTGATGTGTTGGTCTTGACCTGCAAATTCAGCCACAGGCAGTTGCAGATCTAAGTTAGATGCAATGTCATGATACTGTAACTTCAGGAAAACATATACACTTCTTTTCTAATAAACTGAATTTTTAATGATCTCTTGATTATCACAAGATATTTTAAAGACAAGTGATTTTATCCTGGTGTTTCTGCATATGCTAATTCACTTGATTAATTTTGAGAACATCTGCATATAATTCTGTATACTTAACAGTAACAGGTGAGAGATCACTATGTTTTTCAAGTTACAGCCACAAATTTCACTTTCCAGACAGACTCAGATTTTTGTCTAATTGGGATGCCAAATGTACAAAGGTGCCACAGAAGAGTGTGTAATTATGTCATTTTCTCTTGATCTTTCAGAGTCTTCCTGCGAGCAATTAATCAGTATGCAGATATGCTCAACAAAAAATTTCTTGATCAAACCAACTTTGAGTTACAGGTAGGAAAAAACACCAGTGTCTTAGGGACTAATGTTAATGGTGCAAGAAATGTCTGCCCTCAATGTGTAGTTTTGGTGTATGTTTGTGTTGTCACAAGCCCTGGGTGACCAGTTAGGCCAGTTTGAGGCTGAGCAGGTGTGGTTGAGCCAGTCGTGTTCTGTGGGTCTTGACCTAGAGCAGCACCAGGTTTTACCCAGAGCATCACAGCTGCTCCTTCAGGAGCAGCAAAAAGGGGTGTCCTGGGTGTCCTCCCCCTTTCTGCAAGAGATGCTTATGTAGAATTATTGTCCCAAATGTGGAGCCTGAGGTGTGTTGTCTGAGTGTCCTGCTGAGGAGAAATGCTCCAGTTTTGGTCACTTGTTCAGGATCCTTCTTGTTTTTTGCTATTTATGTGTTCACATTTAAATTTACTTGACTCATCAAAACACAGTGGATTAGGTTTTGTAGTTGGGAAGTGTTTTGTGAAAACATAAACCCAATGAGGAGATGTACTAAGGAGGTATCAGGAAACACTGTCTCTGTGGTGTCTGTTATTTTCTTCTTTAAATATTTATGTGCGTAATTTTGATACTTCTGAGTTGTTTTGTAGGTGTGGAGAGAAACATTTCAGAGAATTAATGGTGTCTTTCTTTTTGTCATTTTGGGGGCTGTCAGCTTTGGAACAACTACTTCCACCTGGCTGTTGCTTTTCTCACACAAGAGTCTTTACAACTGGAAAATTTTTCAAGTGCTAAAAGAGCAAAAATACTTAACAAGTAAGTCCTATTCATCATCTAAATCATGGACAAGAACTCTAGGTCTATTAACATAATTTTAGTTTAATTTCTTAGCTAAATCTATTCAAATTGAGATGCAATCATGGTATAATGAAAGGTTGGTTTTAAAAACATGAATCAAGTATTGCATGTGTTTCTACCCTTGAATTAAGACCTAAATTACATGATTCATTACTGATGAAGACAGTATTTTATACTGCAGGATGTTCATAAAGTCAAGACTTTTCAGAAGTATTAGCATATTATAAAACTGCATTTTTAAATCACTTTAGCTTTGTGCTTATTCTAATCTCATTTTACGTGTGCTCTTTATTGCTTAATCCCTAACGGCCTTTTAGAGTGAATTTTTGTAAGTGCAGCCAGTTTCTCTGCCATATCCCTGAAGAATGGGCTTGGATATCTGCAGCCTTGTACTCTTTCCTGGTTAAAAGGGATTACATTGCCTCCCTCTGAACAGGGAGCTTGAACTACCCCTTTGCTATTCAGAATCCCACAGCAAATGAAACCTGTCAAAAGAAAAAGAAAAAGACTGGAAATCAGACTGGTGCAGGAATATTGCATTTAATGACTGTATTTCTCTGGGTTTCATTGGGGTGCCAGTGTAGTGGATCTTACTGTTGATTAACTAAAGTGAAAAAAGCCAGTGAGGTGTTTTCAGACTGTGGACTCTCTTCCTGTGTCAGCATTTGTAGAGAGTGCCTGCAAAAGCAGTTTCCTGCAATAGTCAATCAGGTTCCTGCAATTCACAAAAATGAGGATTTTCAAAGCTGGATTCCTTCAGCAAGTATCACAGAATCCCAGACTGGTTTGGGTTGGAAGAGACCTTAAAGATCACCCAGTCCCACCCCCCTGCCATGAGCAGGGACACCTCCC
>NW_009953956.1:991051-1005332 GCF_000747805.2 Chaetura pelagica
CATCATTTCTATGTGTTATCCATAAATGTGATAAAATATGTCTGATGTGTTGGTCTTGACCTGCAAATTCAGCCACAGGCAGTTGCAGATCTAAGTTAGATGCAATGTCATGATACTGTAACTTCAGGAAAACATATACACTTCTTTTCTAATAAACTGAATTTTTAATGATCTCTTGATTATCACAAGATATTTTAAAGACAAGTGATTTTATCCTGGTGTTTCTGCATATGCTAATTCACTTGATTAATTTTGAGAACATCTGCATATAATTCTGTATACTTAACAGTGGTGAGATCACTCTGCTTTTCAAGTTACAGCCACAAATTTCACTTTCCAGACAGACTCAGATTTTTGTCTAATTGGGATGCCAAATGTACAAAGGTGCCACAGAAGAGTGTGTAATTATGTCATTTTCTCTTGATCTTTCAGAGTCTTCCTGCGAGCAATTAATCAGTATGCAGATATGCTCAACAAAAAATTTCTTGATCAAACCAACTTTGAGTTACAGGTAGGAAAAAACACCAGTGTCTTGGGGACTAATGTTAATGGTGCAAGAAATGTCTGCCCTCAATGTGTAGTTTTGGTGTGTGTTTGTGTTGTCACAAGCCCTGGGTGACCAGTTAGGCCAGTTTGAGGCTGAGCAGGTGTGGTTGAGCCAGTCGTGTTCTGTGGGTCTTGACCTAGAGCAGCACCAGGTTTTACCCAGAGCATCACAGCTGCTCCTTCAGGAGCAGCAAAAAGGGGTGTCCTGGGTGTCCTCCCCCTTTCTGCAAGAGATGCTTATGTAGAATTATTGTCCCAAATGTGGAGCCTGAGGTGTGTTGTCTGAGTGTCCTGCTGAGGAGAAATGCTCCAGTTTTGGTCACTTGTTCAGGATCCTTCTTGTTTTTTGCTATTTATGTGTTCACATTTAAATTTACTTGACTCATCAAAACACAGTGGATTAGGTTTTGTAGTTGGGAAGTGTTTTGTGAAAACATAAACCCAATGAGGAGATGTACTAAGGAGGTATCAGGAAACACTGTCTCTGTGGTGTCTGTTATTTTCTTCTTTAAATATTTATGTGCGTAATTTTGATACTTCTGAGTTGTTTTGTAGGTGTGGAGAGAAACATTTCAGAGAATTAATGGTGTCTTTCTTTTTGTCATTTTGGGGGCTGTCAGCTTTGGAACAACTACTTCCACCTGGCTGTTGCTTTTCTCACACAAGAGTCTTTACAACTGGAAAATTTTTCAAGTGCTAAAAGAGCAAAAATACTTAACAAGTAAGTCCTATTCATCATCTAAATCATGGACAAGAACTCTAGGTCTATTAACATAATTTTAGTTTAATTTCTTAGCTAAATCTATTCAAATTGAGATGCAATCATGGTATAATGAAAGGTTGGTTTTAAAAACATGAATCAAGTATTGCATGTGTTTCTACCCTTGAATTAAGACCTAAATTACATGATTCATTACTGATGAAGACAGTATTTTATACTGCAGGATGTTCATAAAGTCAAGACTTTTCAGAAGTATTAGCATATTATAAAACTGCATTTTTAAATCACTTTAGCTTTGTGCTTATTCTAATCTCATTTTACGTGTGCTCTTTATTGCTTAATCCCTAACGGCCTTTTAGAGTGAATTTTTGTAAGTGCAGCCAGTTTCTCTGCCATATCCCTGAAGAATGGGCTTGGATATCTGCAGCCTTGTACTCTTTCCTGGTTAAAAGGGATTACATTGCCTCCCTCTGAACAGGGAGCTTGAACTACCCCTTTGCTATTCAGAATCCCACAGCAAATGAAACCTGTCAAAAGAAAAAGAAAAAGACTGGAAATCAGACTGGTGCAGGAATATTGCATTTAATGACTGTATTTCTCTGGGTTTCATTGGGGTGCCAGTGTAGTGGATCTTACTGTTGATTAACTAAAGTGAAAAAAGCCAGTGAGGTGTTTTCAGACTGTGGATTCTCTTCTTGTGTCAGCATTTGTAGAGAGTGCCTGCAAAAGCAGTTTCCTGCAATAGTCAATCAGGTTCCTGCAATTCACAAAAATGAGGATTTTCAAAGCTGGATTCCTTCAGCAAGTATCACAGAATCCCAGACTGGTTTGGGTTGGAAGAGACCTTAAAGATCACCCAGTCCCAACCCCCTGCCATGAGCAGGGACACCTCCCACCAGCCCAGGTTGCTCCAAGCCCCATCCAACCTGCCCTTCAACACTGCCAGGGATGGGGCAGCCACAGCTTCCCTGGGCAACCTGGGCCAGGGTCTCACCACCCTCACAGGAAAGAATTTCCTCCTAATGTCTAATTTAAATCTCCCCTCTACTGTAGCTCAGCCCCCTATGTTCAATATATATTTTATATGTGTATCTATACAGAGGAAGAAGATGCATTTTGTGTTGCTTCACCTCCTAAACTGAAGCCTTGTTGCATATTAGGCTGATGAGATCACAGTGAGGGTTTGTCCCTGCTGCAGTGCCATGGGATTTTAAAGGCTTTTTGCTTTAACTCTGAGGGTCACAGACTGGAACTGGGACACACCAGGCTCTGTGCCCCATCCCTTTTTTTTCTTTTTTTTGGCAGATAAATTTTGCCCTTCAAACTCATCCCCTCTGTGGTGAGTACTGGGGAGCTTTTTTTGGAAGCTGTGCTTTACCTGAGCTTTAAAACAGAATTTTTAACCACTGGATGATCTAATACATGTACCTGTGACTCCTGGGGCTTCCTTGATGAAACAGGAATATTTACAAGTCCAGTGGAAAAGTGGTGTCAAGTGGAGCTCAGGTTTTTTTGCACTCATGCTATAAATATCATAAATAACATTATAGTCACACATTTGCAAAAGGAAATCAAGATGGTTTTGTGGAGCCAGATGAATTTTATTTCATTTGATTTAGAAGTTATGGAGCAAAATGGTTTTGCACAAGATGGGACAAGTGATGCAAATTCTCTTCTGTAATTCAGATTGAAAAGGATGCTTGGAAAAGACAAAGTGTTCCAGCCAATTAGTGGGCAGAAGGATCTAGGCTGTGGCTGCTCTTGGTCTGTCCAGCTCTGAGGTGCCCCTACCTGAGCAGCTGAGTGCAGCCCAGACTCCTGGCCTGAACACAAAACCAGCAGCTGAGCTGATTCCAGGCTGGAAATCACTGTCGAATACATTTGTGGACTGATATTCCTATTTGTGAGGACAGGAACCCTAGACAGAAAGGTTCTTCCAGTGATTTCTCTGTTAAACTGAGCAGCATGTCTGGCAGAAAAAAGGAAACCCAAGAAATCAACCGACATTTGTCACTGCTGATGTTAGTAACTAGATTAAGTCGTTTGAAGTGGTTATTTAATGAAGTTTGCTAAATTGTAAATCTCTGTTTATAATGATTTTACAAGTTGTTGTTTTCAGTTTAATCATGTTTTGGAGGCAGAAATCAAGACCATAAATTCTACAAGACACAATAAATGTATGGTCTGGAAGCACTAATTTTTATTGCTGTGTGAAACCACTTCCAGCTCTGTGCTCTAATGAATCAGTTCATTCCATATCATGCTCACCCATCTTCCTAAGCATGTATTTCAATTAATATGTCAAATATGTAATGATTAAAAATTTAATTATTGTAATTTGTAGGTTTTTACTAAACATTGCATTTAAGCATTAGATAATAACACATTCTTAATGGTGCAGAAGAATCTCTTTAATCCGTATTAATGACGAGGTATCTCACTGTTATCCCACAGGTTACCAGGCTGTACCATTTCACTCACCTGGTTATTTAAGTAATTATCTTTAACATGCAAATATTCTGTGCAGCAAATACATTTTTGGAGCTCATTATGGTTCTGATCCCATCATTAATGAAGGCAGCAGGATGTTTTTCAGTCATTGAGCTTTCCTGGTATTAAAGCGGAGAGGGAGCGGAATAGTGAAGTAACGCTGATGGGAGATGGAAGGTGTTGGTGGCATGAAGGTATAAGATGTCACAGGATGTTCCTTTTTGTATTTTCTAGGACAGTGTTATGCTAAGAGGGTATATAAAAATAAAATACAGCCTTAGGCTGTGAAGCTCTCTGCTGTGCTTCCTTCGGCCGTGGCTGTTTGAAAACTAAAAAGTGCTCACAATTAATCTCAGTAATCACCTTGTGTCCCAGAGGAGGGTCAGGTGCTGTGAAGACATGGCAGGGAGAGGTTTTGCACAGGGAGGTGTTGGTGTGTTCTCCCCTTGGTAAGTGTTGCTGCAGAAACTGACAACTGGAGACTTCTGGAGGAAAGCAAGGAACAGGAGGTGAGGAAGAGAAGCTGGTGGCTGCATCTCCTGGCCCCTTGTTAAAGGGACATCCAGCAAAGTTCAGTATTTAGGACTGAGCTGGTGAGAGAGGCTCTGCACTGTGATTGCATTGGTGGAACTTGGAAACCCTGCTCTGTAATCTCACATATTTCTAAATGCTGATCAAATTTTAACACGAGATGTTTCTGCATATGGATATCTGGTTATTTATTTCTTTTTTAAAATGATGGCTTTGTTTTCTTTTTTTAAGGTATGGTGATATGAGGAGGCAGATTGGGTTTGAAATCAGGGACATGTGGTATAATCTGGGTAAGTAGCCTGAGCACCTGGTGCCCAATGCTTTCACTCAGTGCTTGGATAAACCAAGTTAGAGATAAACCAAACTGGCTTTCTATTGAAATAATGGTCAGCTTCCAAAAGGCATTAGAAATGTGGGTGATAGATGAAATAAAGCCACCCCTGGATGCTGATTTTGCCATCTGGGAAGACAGATAACTGGAGTCAATGTTTACGTATCTGCTGTTTTTTCATGGTGTTCAACATCACACTAAATAAAAAGAAACTGTTATGGTGATACCTGTTGAACACTTTTTTCTCCTTAAATATATGTACACACACATGTATGTATACACACCCATGCGTGTGGCTGCAGTAACTGGGACTGTAGCAAACTTAAGGCATCCAAGGGATATCAGGAACTTCTCCTGGAAATTCTGCTCAAAGTTGGGTTTTCAGTCCTGTTTGGCTGTATCAGAATGACTTGGGAAGATCAGCAAAGAATGGGAACTTGAGCATTCCTGGAGTCTATAGGTAAATTAGGCACATCTGACTGTCTCACGTCTCTGCTATTCTGTGGGTATAATTTAGCTATATGGGGATTGAATTTCATGAGAAACTGAGTATTTGCTGTGACCTGAGTGTACTCATCTGCCAGATTTCATTTTCCTGAGCTTAACAGCAGAGACACTTCAGCTCTTCAGAGTTTTATCAAAAGTCCCTTAAATTATCAGAAATAAATGCATTTGCCACTTCACTTATATCTCTAGCTGAGTTGTTGTTGCTGAAACTTGAAAAAAATCAGCATATATGAGAGAAGGGAATGCAGGAGTTCATAACTATGTAGTATCACAGAATTTGCATCCACTCTGCTGGAATGATGAGAAAAGGCTTCTGAGAGCAGCTGAGTTCACGTTTTATTAGAAGCATGGTTGGTGAATTAAGTGCCTGGAGAGCAGATTAAAGCAGAGTGCACACCTGATATGTGAGTTAACAGACAGCTCATAAAATCAGAGCTGTGCCTGGTGCTGGGCCATCCAGCTCAGGATGCTGGCAGCCTTTTTGTCAGTAATTAAGCCAAATCCTTCTCTGTCCCAGACTTAGGGTTGTATATTCAGCTGTTCTCTTCACAAACTCCTCCAGCACCTATGGACTCTTAAACCTCTCCTGCTTTTCCTGGAAATGACTGGACTGACAGTAGAAAAGTTTGCAGACACAAATACATATCTGGCCATTCTTACAGGAGGTTATTTTATTCCTTTTGAGGACTGTGGAGTGTGTTGTGTTTTTACCACTGCTGCTGACATTGGCAGCTCATGGACTAGTTATTTAGTTGCTCCAGGTTCAGCTTTTCACCATTAACAGACAGATGATAATAATTTCTCCTGGAGTTTTGGGAATCATTTAGCATGATGGGTGGTGTATTCTTCAGTGTTTCTTTCTGTGCTGTCATGAAAGCC
Source organism: Chaetura pelagica (assembly GCF_000747805.2). Classification (NCBI taxonomy): domain Eukaryota; kingdom Metazoa; phylum Chordata; class Aves; order Apodiformes; family Apodidae; genus Chaetura; species Chaetura pelagica. Next base: position 997,057 of record NW_009953956.1, read on the forward strand.
TTTAATTTTTGATAGTTTTTATAAACTGAGATTACCCAGGTGGCTGACTCCATGACCTGCTCTAGCTCTAATGCCTGTGATTCCGTAAGTGGCTGAGATCATTAATGTTGAGGGAGACAGTAAATTGCTGCTCTTCCCAACAAAAGCTGGAAGAGGAAGGTAAATCAGAGGCAGGACCCCAATCCAAGGCAGCCTTTGTACTCCTCATAATGAGCAGGTTGCTTTTTCTCAGCTTCTTTGTAGCACAGATCATGCTGATTGTGTTTAACTCCCGTCTCTTCACCAGTCTGTGTGTGTCACAGCATCAGGCAGGAAAGGATTCTTGGGGAGTTGGTTGGGGGATTCTTGTCACTTTTGCCTTAGAAGTTGCACTATGTTAGTCAAATTATTAATGTATTTGTTCAGCAACAAGATCAGAAGTGAAAAACTATAACTCTGGCATATGCTTGTGCATGTAATTTTTATGATGATGCCAGTGTGCCTAAGATATGATGAAGCTGAATAACCCTGACTTTTGATTTAGGTATTAAATGGTATGGATAAGCCTCAAAGATTAATATTTTGTCTCATCAGTTTTTGTTCATAAGTACCATGATTAATGTATAAAGCCTGCTGAGTTAAAACTCACTGGTTGGGAACAACACAGTCCTCTAGATGTAATGCACATTGAAGCATATGATTTATTTTCTGAAATTAAATAGTAAAATTGAAAATCTAAAATATTTTTTCTGTGTGTATCTAATACAGTGGTGGCTGCTTTATAAGTATAGGAAAAAAAACAAAGGCATGTAGAATGGGGAGCAACAGTAGCCAGCTGTGTGCACAAGCTTTAAAACCTGTAATTTAGGAATAAGATTTTTGTTTTAAACAGGGAGCCATGTAGGAGAGATCCAGCCTGACAGCTTTTGCATTTAAATCCTAGTTGCTGCTGTCCTGTTTGATACCCTGCCTGGTGGGATCATGTAGGTTTTAGGTTTGAGTGCTGGGATGCAGCAGCAATGAAGGCAGCTTTGGGGAGCTTTGTCCCAGTGTGCAGATGAGCCCTGGAAGCACTGCAGGGCTTGTGTGCACCAAACCCAGCATGTCTTAGTCTTTATAGGCTCTTTGCCTTCTGTATCACTCTCCAAACTTTAAAGTAATCATAGAATGGTTTGGGTTAGAAGGGACCTTGAAGATCATCTAGTTTCAACCCCCCTGCATGGGCACCTCTTACTACATCAGGTTGTTCAAGGCCCCAGATCATAGAATCATAGAATCATAGAATCTTAGGGGCTGGAAGGGACCTCGAGAGATCATCTAGTCCAACCCCCCTGCCAGAGCAGGGTCACCTAGAGTACATCACACAGGAACTCATCCAGGTGGGTTTTGAATGTCTCCAGTGAGGGAGACTCCACAACCTCCCTGGGCAGTCTGTTCCAGTGCTCTGTCACTCTCACAGTAAAACAATTTTTTCGGATATTCACCTTGAACCTCCTATGCTCCAATTTACACCCATTACCCCTTGTCCTATCACTGGTCATCACTGAGAAAAGCCTAACTCCGTCCCCCTGACACTCACCCCTTACATATTTGTAAACATTGATGAGGTCACCCCTCAGTCTCCTTTTCTCCAAGCTAAAGAGACCCAGCTCCCTCAGCCTTTCCTCATAAGGGAGATGTTCCACTCCCTTAATCATCTTCGTAGCTCTGCAGATGTATTATATTGTATTATATTGAGTCATTGTTTGAACTGGGGCTCATCAGACCTTGGTGGGACGGTATCAAAGAGGCATAAAGCAAGCCATGGCCTCTCTCTTGGAAATGCCAGAACTCAGTGTGTGCTTCAAAGTGGCACAGGATGCAGTTCAGCACGTCCCAGACACAGCCTGACACTTGGCTGTGTGTCCTGGTTTTCCGGGGTTAACGGTTCCAACAGTTACACGTTAAAGAAATTGTAAAGACATTTCAAAATAATGTTCTTGTGGTAAAGCTGGGCAAGGAAAGCCAGCTCAGAAAATGTTGCTTTTTCTTGTTGGTGTCTCAATCAGCTGGAGGGAGGTGGAAAAGTAAAATTCCTGAAGATGAAGTGGTTGGTGGTGCCATCCAGCTCCCCGCTGGCCCAGCCCGTGACATCAGAAAAGGTGTCTTGACAGAGAAGTTAAATGTTGTTGGAGGGAAAGTCAGAGTTAAAAATAGACCTGAGCTTTGAGCGTTATATAAATAGAAGTCATTACAAATAATGCTCTTGGAATTAGCCATGCATGTTCAGAGCTGACCCAAGTGAGAGGGGAGGTTGCTGGCAAATTATTCCGTGGTTTTTGTGGCTCAAATTTAAATCAGAAGAACCTGGGAAATGTCAGTCACACATTGCCCAATAAAGGGTCTGTTTGGCCTGATAGAGACTGTTGTGTGGTGTGAGCAGCATGAAGGATCATGTCTCATGGCGACGCAGAAGCTGCTGCCAGGAGAAGTTATTGCATGTTCAAAAGGATATTTTTTGTGTGTGTGGCTCCTGAAGCAGCTGCACAACTTGGTTTTCAGAAGAGAATCCCCAGTTTTCTTCCACACTTGTCATATTTGGACTCTGTGTGGGAGTTCCCACACTCTCAGGGGGAAAAAAAAAAAAAGAAGCAATTTCTTTGTTGGGTTATTAATCAGAATGTGCTGGCTGTGGCAGCAGCTCTGGAGTGCAAGAGGGAAGAGCCTTTGGTGTTTTGTTCTCATGCTCCCTGCTGTGTCACAACACCACGTTGATGGCATCATTGTAGCAGACACATCGTCTGTGTCATCACATCACCCATGTGTGTCACAGAGTGCAGAGGATGTCACACAGGCCTCTGAACCTTCTCCTGCATTGCCTGGTTGGTGTTCCTCCTCATACATACTGGATGAAGAAAACTAGTCAAGATGGATTAATGTTTTACTCTGTGCTGCCCTGCCTTCCCGTGGTCACTGCTGGCCCTGCTCCTGCCTGCAGCTGTGCTGTAGGGCCAGTTCTTCACATCCCAGTCTAGTGGGAGGGGTCCCTGACCATGGCCAGGGGGGTAGGAACTGGGTGATCTTTAAGGTCCCTTCCTACCCCAACCAATCTGTGATTCTGTGATCCAGAGCAGGCAGCACGACCCCAGCAGGTCATTCCCCTTGCTTTTCCATGAGCTCTGGTGCTGTCCACCCATGGACCCTCCAGATGGCCTGAAGAGCTGTGTGGGTTTCAAACGGCAGATGTGGGATTTTTCAAGCAGTTCTCTGCTTGCTTTGATTTAAAAGCTCTGTTGGTGATTGCCTGCTTGGCAGCACTGCTAATAAATACAGTGGGTGAAGGGCAAGGCAGCAGTACAGCTTCATGGTGCTGGGGCTGGTAAGGCTGGGAGTGAGACCTGCAGCCACCCTTGGCTCCCTTTCTCCTCGGTGCAGGTGCTGGTGAGGATCTAGGAGGTGAGACCTGCAGCTCTCTTATGCCTTTGTCAGCAAACTAGCTCTTCAGTTACTCCTTTTACGAGCAAGACATTCATTTGACCCAGAGAAGAGGAAAGAAGATTAAAGATTATTTTTTTTTAAAGTCTTTTTTCAACTCACCATTTTTCATGTCTGAAGTTCAGAAGATTAAGTTACTTTCTGAGGGAATCCCTGTGCTTGAAGCAATGGAAAAACCCACGGTAGCACACCAAGAACTTTGTGTCATCAAGTTTGTGCCTGATGAATAACTTTTGTCACTCACATTTGTTTTCTGAAATATTGACTCTGACTTTTTCAGGCATCATACAAGAAAACTGTCACCTGAGTGGCCAAGTATAATAATACTCGTAAGGGAGACAGAGGAAAGCTTTATGCCTCTCACTTGGTATTCCTCACCAACAACCAACATTGCAGCATCATACAAGTAGCAATTTTAGTTGAGTATTAATTTGCTCTAATAGGCTCATTAAAGCTTATAGGATTTTGAATTTTGCTAAATCAAGTAACTTAAATAATATCTGCTAAAAAGAAGTAGCATGTTTTGTTAGTAAAGGATTTCTTCTTGATTACATTTGTTGAGATTTATGTTAGTTCTGGACTAGTGAAACTGTTAATTAAAGATGTAAATGGTTACTGCCTTATATTCCACATACTGATGTAGTGCTGGGGAATATAAATTAATTAGAATCTGTTTCTGACACAAACAACTGAACATGTAAGCTGAGGGCTCAGCTCTGAAGAGGTTTAGGCTGAACCACAGCAGTGGGTGCATGAGCAGCATATGAGCCTGACTGTACCCAGCAATTAACCTTGTACCTGTGAGAAACGTCCCCAGTTGTGCAGTGAGGTTCAAATGAATCCCAGCCTGTTGCTGAGTAGAATATATTTGTATTTTCTAAACTTCTGCCATCAAGTCCTCTGCCTGCAGCTTTCCGGTGCTACGTTATGCTCCTTTGCACCAGTATCTTTCCATGAAGTAGCTGAAGAGATGATTTGCAGAACGTATAATCTTTCTTCTCTACACCTTGGCTAAGTAATATGAACAGTAACAAGACTTTTTTGACTAGTCCAATATTTATTAGGAACCAGGTTCCTGTTAAGGCTTAATTTCTGTGCCACGTGTGGAGAGCGTAGCGGGGAGGGTTGGGGGAGTTTGCTCTTGGGGAGATTAATGTGAAATCAAGTTTGCCAGGCAGATCAGCACTGGAAGAATGAAGACATATTGTTGGCTTTGTGAGATGTAGTGCCATGTCTCAAGGCTGTGCAAGTCTGCACTTATGGTGACACTTTGATAGACTGACACAGAGAACAATCTGTGCGTGGTAGAAGATGCACAAGTCTAAATAAGTTAGTACAGGTGACGTGGCTTTTAGCCTCCTCTCCCAGCCATAAGTTGTATTTTTAAATACCTTGGAACTTAATACAAATGTGTCAATATAGGTGCTTTCTGGAAAACATGGCAAGTTCCAGTTTGACTGCTGATTCAACATCTCCTTTTGGTTTGGGTTTGTACATCCCACATTCTCGTGGCTTAAAAAATAACTCACATTTCAGTGGAGTCGAATTTTTCTTCTGCTATACAAGAATTTACTGATACAGCTTTTATAACAGTTCTCTTCTACCAAAGTCAATGGCTGTTCATTAACCCTGAAATGCATCTTTTTTTTTTCTCTTAAAGGTCAGCATAAAATCAAGTTTATCCCCGAAATGGTAGGACCTATTTTAGAAATGACGCTGATCCCTGAAACGGAGCTTCGGAAAGCGACAATCCCCATCTTCTTTGATATGATGCAGTGTGAATTCCATTCTACCAGAAGCTTTCAGATGGTAAGCTACAGATACTCAAAGTTTGTAAGAAAGATTTAACTTTCTTCTTTGAAAAAACATAGGAATTTTTGCTATTTCCTGATTTTCTAAAGAATAATATAATTATGGATTGGCTTGTTTTCTTGTACTCTCGAGTGGCTCTGGAGTTTTCGTCTGTTGGTTTTAAATTCTTCTGGAAGGCAGAATATGCCTGAAGTAAATGGAACTGTTCTTTATGGTACAAAAGGAGAGCAAAGACAGATGTCTTAAATTTTCACTGTGACTCGGAAAAGGAGTCTGTTCCTGAGTTTAATTGGACATAAAGGAAGCCTGGTGGCATGGCAAAAGAAGTTATAACCTGTAAGAATTTATCATCTCTAGTATCTCACAACTTTGACACTCTTTACCATTTTATGGATTTTGAAGAGGAAAAAAAAGTGATCCAATCAGAGACAGTGTTTCTTCATGCTACACAGACACTGCAAAATCTGAAACACTAGCATTTTTATTCTATTTTATTTTAACGTTTTCAGAGAAGTCCTTGAATAAGCACACACAATTTTATCCAGATAGCATGCATTTTGAGAGACAAGTGGAGTGACAGAAAATTGTCTGGCAGCATTCATTTTACCTTCCTTCCCTTGAAACATTGCCTTATGGATTGAGTATAAGACTGGTTAGGCCAGGTTGTGGTATAAGCTAATGTATCCCCTGTACACTGAAATTTCCAGCAATTCAGGATATGACCTCATGAATTTTGCCATAAAGTTTGACTCACATTGTCTACATTTTCCCCTTTATATTGGCAGTTTTCTTTCTTGGACGAAAACCTTAAAAACCATAACCAGCTCTTAATAAATCTGTAGCCAGGGTAAATAAATATCTGTGTGGAGAGACTTAAGGAAGGGAAATGGCATCAGCTTTATGACTTTGATTTGTTTTGTGCTGGACAGCGTGTGGAAAGGTTGTGAACTGTGCTTTGGATCTATCCAATTACTGCATAATCATTTTTCCTTATATTTGACTCCGATGATCCTATAAAGATTGAAATGCTCGCTGGGATGCCATTTAAACAATTTCCTGTCAGATGCTCTGTTTTGTTGCTTGTCATTTTTTATTTGTACAATTATATGGATCATGAAAAATCCGAGGGTAACTTTATAGCTAAATTTATGGCCCTATATTTTCTTGACAGAAGGAAAGCAGCTTTGTGTGGAATAGCTGGGTGATTTTAATAAATGAATGTCTTAAATATTTCACACAAGTTCCTTTTGCCTTTTGAGAAGAAAAATGCCTCGTGTTTAAGTCAGAGATGTCTTGGATTGTAGGTACTCAACATATATTTATGTCAGTATAGCTTCTTTCTTTATGGACATAGCATTGATATGACAGGTGCAGTGGTAGTAAACCTTTTTTCAGTGCATTTGGAGTGAACAGTTAGGCCTAATGGGGAATAATCAATCTGTCCATTTACTGTTTGGCAGATAATGTGGTTATATGGTTTGCTGAGTATCTCAGATTGGCCTTCAGGGAATGAAGAGCACAGCTTGTAAAAAGCAGAGAATTATAGGAAGTCTGACTTGGATGGGACCTCTGTAAGTAGTCTGGCACAAACTGGCTCTTAGATTGGGTTACCTGGGGCCATCTGAAGTTCAGTATTGAGTATTCAGTGAAGGAGGTTTCACCATTTCTCTGGGTGACCTATTCCAATGTTTAGGATGTTTCTTCTTATTTCCAAATGGAATTTCCCTGAATCAACGTGTGCCTGTTGCTGTTTGTGTTGTCACTGTGCATCCTTGTAAACAGAGTAACTCTATTTCTTCTGTAACCACCTTTCGGTGTTGGAAGGCTTGAGTCTGCTTCTCTCTAGACTGAACAAAACCAATTCATTCAACCTGTCTGGTTGGGCCAGGTTCTTCAAAATATGGTGGCTCTCCTGGCTCTCCTTTAGGCCATCCTCAGTTTGTTAGTTTCTCTCTCGAGCTGAGGCAAAAAAGCTAGACAGAGTATTCCAGCGATAGCCCAACAAGTGGAGTAATCCTCTTGATCCTCTTGCTGTACTCTTATTTATGCAATCAAGGACACATTTTTCCTCCATTCAAGGGCACACTCTTCTTCATGTTCAGCTAGCTGTCCACCAGGTAGATTCTTTACAGCAGAGCATCTGGTACTGCTGCTTGCAGCTGTGCCACCCCAGACTCAGGACTTTCTTAAGTGTTAGGCAGTTTCTTGTTGGCTGTCCTTCAGACTGTCAAAGTCATTAAACCACCAGCCTTTGAGATCAGCAGTTTAGCTACTTTTTCAATCCACCTTCTAGTCTCTCTATCCAGTCCATATCTCACCAACTTATCACAGAATTGTCACAGTTGGAAACAGACCTCTAAAATCATTGCCTAACAAGTAGGTTTTGAGCGACTTTATCAAACACGTTGTTAAGAATGTGACAACCACAGCTCTTCATCCCCTGAGCAGGTAGTTTGGTCACAGAAGACAGTCAGGTTGGTCAGATGCGACGTACCCTTGATAAAACCATATTGGCTTTTCCTAGTCACCTCCTCACCCTTCATGTACATGGAAATAGCTTCCCCAAGTGCTTCCTCCGTGGTTTCCTCAGGAGCTGCAGTAGTACTGCCTGGCCTGTAGCTTCCCAGCTCATCTTTGTTGTCTCTTTTGTATTTAAGTGATAGGAATATATATAAAGTAATTTAAGTATTACCAGGACCTAGACAAGCTTTCATACGTAATGTATCAATGTAATGGCTTATGTGTCTATCTGCAACCACCAATTACCATTGTCCAGCATTGTTTTCAAAGAGAACCTCAACATTGAATGGTTGGGTGCTCTTAAACAGATCTGCCAGAAATCCAATTATCTAATCTTGTTAGTCACATCAGCAAGGGTTTAGATTGGCTCTGTTTCTCCAGCAGATGCATAAACCTGATGATCTGTGGGGGTGGAATTGAAATGTTTTGCAGCACTTGTGCTCTGTGCTGGCCGGTGTCACAACCAGGCAGCTTCCCTGTGGCTGGGGTCC
>NW_009953956.1:1005485-1027836 GCF_000747805.2 Chaetura pelagica
GTGAACGTTGGAATTGAGGGGTTGTTGTGGGGTTTTTTCTTCCGGTCTGTATAGCCCTGAGAAAAAATAGGTAAGTTCCACTGCTTTTTACAGGACTAAATTGAAGGTCGACTGGATTAAAAGCCGGAGTTAGCTGGTTTTGTCCTCTGCCTCTTGAGTTGCTTTGAAGCCTGTATAAGGCTTCAAAGTGGCCTGTACCTCAAAGCACGAATCCGATACTAAAGTCATTGTGGGACCGAAGCTTCCCTGGAGAAGGAGATGCCTCCTTCTCTGCTCTGCTTTTTTCCCTTTGCCTGTGTTACTAGGGAACCCACCAGATCAAAGGGAATCTGTCAGAGCCACAGGAGCGATGAAAGAGAATTGGTTTGATTGTTTAAGGCCTAGTCAGGTGAGTGTGATGGATCCCGTGGTGACAGCAGGGGAGAAAGTTCAAGGTGAAACAATCATTCAGCTGAAATGGGGGATTCAGAGCACGGAAAGCCCTGGCCTCCTGACTTCACTGCCTGCTCCTTCCAGCTGTTGTTCTGCAATTCTGTTGGTTTGCCTGCCCGAAACTTTGACTTACCTTTCCTGGGCCTGTGTCATTGCTGGTGTCACGTTGTGCTCAGTCTGAGCTGGAGCCATTCGCAGAGGAGCAGCAGGACAGCAACTGGTACCAAACCAGAGCATGGGGGAGACAGAGAGAGAAGTTGGGCAGGTTTTCCCCATCTCTCTGCATCATTTATTTTAATGAATCTAGTACAAATTAATTATTAGAAGTAACTTACTGTAAGAGCCAAAAAAAAAAAAGCCTATTAACAAAATAAGGCAAAGGGGCTGAGCCAGACATGCTCCCCCCCTCCTGCCTTCCCCAAAGTAATCACATTTCTCAGCAAGTAGAAAGGAAGGATCCTTTATCCTTCCAAAGAAAATCTGAGAGGTGTCCCCCTACTCTGCAGTAGCGAGCAAGAGGAAATTAGAAGTCCCATATGTCTAGTTTAGGCTGAGCAGCATCACTGGGGGGAATCTGCTGTGTCTGGTGGTGTTAGCATCAGCAATGCAAGCACACAAGCTGCAGCATGTGTTCTTACCCTGTTTAGAGCACAGGCTTGTGTCAAAGTAATGATCTGAGGGAAGAGCCCCAAAAATGCAACAACACATCTGTCTTGTTTTCTGCAAATTGGGATCATGCTTGGCATGATGGAGCCATAGCCAAAAAGATAGAAAAATGATCTAGGAATGAATAAGCAATGAATGCATAATGCAGCATCATATAGAAATGCATAATAAATGAATGCATAATGTGTGTGATTACTAAAATAAAACCATGGGGGCTGCTGAAGTACTTCCAGCTACAAGTACTGTTGTGAGGATAATTAATTGAGTAAAGACCAGAAAAAATAAAGAGGAAACCCTTTCATTTCTAACATTCAACAGTAAATCTCAGTATCATCAAGGCAGTCATGCTAGCCATTTTTATTTGCACTGTAATTTCTTGTTGGTTATCAATGAATTTCAAATTCTTCAGTAAGTTTTAATTCTCCTTAAGAAGAAGTACCTAGTTTATCTTAATCTCTCTCAACTTTTAGAACCTATAATTCCTTATTAAGTCTTTTTACCACTATCTAAGCCCTGTGTTAACCTCTCCTTCCCTGTGCTGTGGATTTGCAGACAGAATACAAGTTAATAACTTGTCCAGCTTTCTCTGATGCTTCAGATCCTCCTCTGTAATCCCACTAAATGTGCAAATTCAAATAAGTCATCCCCCTACAGGATTAATTTCTATAAGTAACCTTTTTTTTTTTTTTTTTGTTATCTGTGGTTGAACTGTAGACCTGCAAGGTTTTTCTTCTTTTCTAGCCTTTTGGAGAACATTGATTTTCCTCTCTTACCCCACCAGGAGAGCAAGGGAGAAAGGTGATGTGGTAAATCTAGAGACCTCCAAGATCACCTACTAGTAAATGGCTGCCAAATCTCTTGGCTGACCAGAATGTTCTGGGAAAGTAGGCAAGGAAACAGATGAAATTGTTGGGAATTGGCCCTGACTTTCATAGCAGCCTTTGAACAAAGTTTTACAGTTCTTGTGTGCTGCTTCTGCATGAGGTGTTCTCTGTCACTTTAATTTTATATGGCAAATTCATTATTATCCTGTATCAAAACAAATGTATAGCGGCTCAGAGGGTTGAAATTCCTCCTCATCTACAGCTAGATTAAATTCTCAGTCAGTGCTGCAAATAGAGCCTGACCACCCTTAGGTGTACCTAAACCCAGAGTGATTAGTTGAGCTGACACTTGAAGACACTTTTCTCCAGACAGGAGATTGTAACAGACGGATGAAGCAGTGGATATACTCTTTGCTGAGGTTCAAACACACGTTCTAAAGAGGAGCTGAGATCAACTGCTAGGAAGAGTTGATAACAATTTCCTGTAATCTTCCTAACATCACCCCTCAGGCTTTCACTGTCAACAGAAGGATATGAATCCCAGCTTGCTGATGGTGCCACATACAACCCCTGAGCCTCCAGAAAGAGCCTCAGCAAATGTCACTGCCTGTAACATGAACGTTGAAACTGTAGCACTTCTTCACTTGAGAGTAAATTCCATCACAGTAGTTGCAGGCCTGCTTTATGCAGCTTTATGCATGGAAAAAAATAAAACAAGGAAAAATGAGATTTTTATCAACAGACCCTGGGGCAGTGTCTATAGAGCCATGAGCTTGTGCGACTCCAGGGCCATGTTCTTGCTGCCATCATGGAAGATAATAGCTCTATAATCCTCAACTTGTGCTGTTGAAACCTTCTGTGAAAGACCACAGAAGGACTTTTAACTATGTTAAATAACATTTAGACATCTGGCTTGCCTGACCCACGTCATATCTATTCCTTGAGAAGTGTCAAGGATGACTGAAGAGCAAAGATACTGTTAATAGTCCTTCAAACCCCAGAAATTCCCCAAGTCTGACTCTGTTCAGCCCAGGATGGCCACTGGGGAGATAAGCCAACCAAGCCTAGATGTACAGAAATGTAAGTGAAATTGGTATCAGGAAGATACTCAAGATATCTTGTATGACAAATGTAATTGCTCCTCTTTGTGTGAGTAATTGCACCTAATTTGTGTAAGTAATCTCTTGCTAAAAAATACATCACTTAAAGGGCTCCCACTGGCAGCAAGTATAATTTTTCACATAGGTGAAGAAAGTCAGTTTCTTTCTGGTCTCATTAGAGAACGTGAATTTGGTGAGTTCTCTGTTTCATCTGTTTTATCATTGTGTTCACTTGACACGTCCTTGTACTGTGAGAATGTGTTTCAGCTTGTGTTTGCTTCCTAGAGGGGGCGGATTCCATTACCCTTCCTTTTCTCATTTTCCTGTCATTTTTTGAATAATGGATGTGTTGTATTAAAAACCTTATTTCACTTCACTTTCCATTCATTTCTTCACAAGGAAAGTAGTGAGAGAGTAGAACGGGTTACCCAGAGAGGCTGTGCAGTCATCCATCCCTGCAGATGTTCAGTTCTTGGCTAAGCAAGTCACTGCTGGCAATAATCCTGTCACCTGGGAGGTTGGGCAAAATGACCTTCAAGGTCTCTTCCAGCCAGTGTTTCTGTGATTTTGTAGATCTTCTGGGATACAGAAGAGCACCTTGGTAATATTTAATCTGAGGTTTGGGGTTTTCATGTTTAAAACATGGTTTGAAGAAGGAGTATCAGTTGTCTGGGTACTTGGTTGATTTTATCACTGTGTGTGTGACACATTCTGTAGTTCAGGTTTCATAGCTGTAGTCACTAACCTCAGAGCAGGGATGGTTTTTTCTCTGTTTGTAAGACAGTTCTGGTGAGCTTCCAGGGAGGGTATAAAAATGTTTCCCTACTCAAATGCAGAGGACAAGAAGTCCTGAGTTGCATATGAAGGTAGGAAGTGATGTAAACATCACTGCAGTTAATGCTGAGATGATCATGGAAACATGGAAAGGGAGACAAAGCAGTGCCCTGTGTCATACTGTGGATTTTTCTATTCCTGCCATTGAGCCTGTAAAGATACAGAGATTGAGTTGTCTTACCAAAGAGGAGTATTTTGGCATTGTCACAATTTATCAAGCAAATCCTTTATGTCAATGTGCATTTCTTCCTGAAAAGGGGTTTCCTTAGCAAAGCCAGGACTTCTGTACAATCCCTGGCCACACTTCATCCACAGGTTCAACTTGGCCAGCATGTGTATGTTCACAGCTGCTGTGAGCTTCAGCATGAAAAGGACCTTCCAGGCAGGCAGGTGCTTCCATCTGTGAAGGTGGCCAAGGTGCTTCTCCTCACCCTTGCTTGCTGAAGACTTTTCTCTTGTTTTGCCAAGGTTTTCCTTGCCACACAGGAAGCAGTTATTTCAGGAGAAAAAGATTGTGGCAGAGCTCAGGGTGTGTCTGTTTGGTGCTTGGCAGAGACATTATGATGTTGGCCGAGGTGGGACTGTGTGGGCAGAGCTTAAAATGCAGCATCAGCTGGCAGAAAGAGATCTGTGGTGTACATAGCTACTACACCACCTGAAAGTGACACAAACTAAGGTGGTGAAGATCACTCTCACCCTCACAGTTTCATCACGACACAAGTCCATTGGCAAGAGAGATCTCACACTCCTCACTGAAATTAACATGCCAGCAGAATTTCAGTGAGAACTAAAAAAAAATACAGTTTCTCTTCCTAGCTAAACCATCCTGAGCCCTTCTACTGGCTGGACATAACACCTTGTCCTCAGTCTCCCCGTGGGGCTGACCATGCACAGCCAAGCTCACCCCCCCTGCCCTGCCATCTGGGAAGCTCTGGGATGGTGGTCCCATTGCCTGGGTGCCTGTCATGCACCCTTAGGGGAGGCTGCTGAGCTGTTAGGGCTCTCTGAGGGGATTTATTTCCTCCGGGTACATGGAGTTTGATTTTTGCCTTTTAGCATAGATATCTGCTGCATCTTTGGAACATGAGCTGTACTGCAGCAGTCTTTGAGGTTGTCCTTGTCTCCATGCAGGGCCTACAGGAAAGCTGGGAAGGGACTTTTTACAAGGGCATGGAACGATGAGATGAGGGGGAATGATTTCAAGCTGAAAGAGGGGAGATTTAGGTTAGACACTAGGAAGAAATTATTTCCTGTGAGGCTGGTGAGACCCTGGCCCAGGTTGCCCAGAGAAGCTGTGGCTGTGCCATCCCTGGCAGTGTTGAAGGGCAGGTTGGATGGGGCTTGGAGCAGCCTGGGCTGGTGGGAGGTGTCCCTGCCCATGCAGGGGGTTGGAACTGAAGGATCTTGAAGGTCCCTTCCAACCCAAAGCATTTGATGGTTCTGTGATTCTAATTTTGTTTCCAGGCCTGCCGTGCTCAGTCACAGCCCCGCTGCTGTCAGGCCACGTTTGGTGGCTGTAACAGGGGTGCTACTGGTGTTGTCATTAAATCAGGCATTTTGATTGATGGAAATAACTGATAAACAAGAAGTGCCATGACATTACTGATACAGCTTAGAGGTGGGAAGCGTAGCCCCAGGAAGGAAAGCTCATGGCTCAAAGGGAGGTGGGTCCATAGGCTGCCCAATGAGCCTGAGATGGTGGGAGCACGTCCTCTGTCTGGGAGGCTATTGAGCTGCAGACCGTCCGTTTCTATCTCTTCCTACATTAGATGCTGTTAATATTAACTGTGGATGCAAAGTACATCTCTTGACATTTACAAAATGTTAGTACGCTTTGTTCTTGCCCAGGTGGCCCTTGGCTTCTCCTCGGGACAGTTAGGGACTGCTCAAGGAAGTGACAGTAAAAAAGCATGCAGAGAACTGACCTACCACTGGACTCCTGCTCTTGAGGGGCCCTGTTCCCCTACCACAGACTCCCTGCTCACCTGGGCTCTGCTGAGGGCTTTTGACAATAGGTTGTGTCACAAATGGGGTGGTTTCCTGTGTTTATTTAATAAAGAATTAGAAATTAGATGACTGGCCCGATTTGTGCTACAGCAGCAGGCCCAGAGTGGCCCTCCCTCCAGCAACAGGTCCCGTTTGTCCCTGACCTGTGCCCTGGGGAATGGAGCAGCAACAGGTAAAACCCTCCCTTGGTAGCCATTAGAAATCCAGTGAGTGATCCAGTTTGCACTTAAAGTATATTCTAATACCCACATATGTTTGCATGTTTTATTATAGCCCAAATAAAAATATTGCTCTGAAGTTGTCTGAAACAACTTCATTTCCCTCTGCAGTGACTTATTAACAGGTTTGTTAATTGTGTTGGGCCCCACTGTGAGTCAGTGTCTGTTAAAAAGGGGATATTACCTGTTTTTTTAGTTTATTTTTGCTGCTGTTGCTAGTAGTGCAGGAAATATTCTGTCCCTGGCTTTGTGTCTTCTTTTCCTCCGCCCTCATGCTTGTCATTAATCTCCTTATTTAGTTTGTCATAAGGCAAATATTTACACTTCATTTAGCACCATGACCAGTGATTTCTTCAGCATAAAAAGTCCTTGTAGGACAGCAGATCCTCATGGACAGCCTAATACCAGAGAGTGCAAAGTCCTAAAATCAATCAGGCTTTAAAATAGAGGCTGAACATCGTGCCCAGATACCCAACCAATCTGTGAACCACTGAGGATACAGCAATTAAGTGAAATATTTGCCATCTGATTATTTACGCTTGCTTTGTTTAATTATAGTTTGAAAATGAGATCATCACGAAACTGGATCATGAAGTGGAAGGAGGCAGAGGAGACGAGCAGTACAAAGTGTTATTTGACAAAATGTAAGTGTTGATCAGCAGTGAGATTTATGTCACAGTAGAGCCAGGAGAGAGAGCAATTAGACTACAATGAACTTTGTAGCCCAGAAATAATTAAAACCTGTTAACGATGCACGATATTTAAAATCACACCTGAGTCAAGGTGGTGGTGTTTTTTTTTTTCCCCTGCGTGTGATTAACAAGGCAGATGTGATTGGTTTTTCAGTCTCCTGGAGCACTGCAGGAAGCACAAATACCTGGCTAAGAGCGGAGAAACTTTTGTGAAGCTCGTTGTCCGCTTAATGGAGAGGTTGTTGGACTACAGGACCATCATGCATGATGAGAACAAGGAGAACCGCATGAGCTGCACAGTCAACGTGCTGGTAAGCAGAGGGTCCCCCTCCTGGGAGGATTACTGCAGTCATCATTTTGCACCTTGAACAGAAGATTTTGATTAAAACAAAATACACGTTGGGACTCTTAGGAAAGTTGGAAGGTTCTTTTCCCTCTTCTTTGATGAAGGTGAATCCATGAAAACATGGGTTATTACTTCTTTAATTGATTCTAAGGAAAGATTTGAGAAGGAACATTTCAGATCCTGATCTCAGCTGACATTTACAATTGACACTTGAACAAATTTATACAGAAACCCACTTTTTTTATACAGAACATTGGAGTAATACATCATTTACTACAAAACATTTTATGCATTTGCAGTCTTACTTGTATTCTGCTTGCTGCTCAGCTTCCATATTCCAAATTTTTGAAGAAATTTGAGTGTTTACTGTTTCATTCACAGCAGAAAGATCTCACTTCTTTTTTTTTCCTAAGTGATGTGAATTTTCCTGTTCTTAGTTCCAAAAATTCTGGAGTAGCTACTACTCTATACCACAAACCATTTTCCATTTTGGCTGGAGTTGGAAGCAGGAGAATTTGTCCCCTTAACATGCACATCATGGTCTTTGGTGGAAGCAATGGAGTATGACATTTTACTAGCACAAAATGAGTGCATGTGGAAAAATGATGTCAAAATAAGTTTTAGAGACCCTAAACATAATACCAGCTAGATTTGATTTTTCCAGCTGGACTCAATATTAAGCCATTAGCCAATAAGGACTCAGAGCTTTTATCCCTATATCATTATCAAAGCTTTTATAAACATGTGGGGCACAGACTGTGTTTAGCCTTTATGTGATATGGCTGATGGATTTTGTTCAGGCTGGTTTGGAAAGATCTGAGTAAACAGTTTGTAGCTTTAAGCACTTGAGAGTAATTAATGCAGGTGTCCTCGTCCCCTCCTCACACCATCACATAATGAAACGGTGCCCAGTAGAATGGGAGAGAAGGTGGAGACATAACATCAGAAATTGGGCTTTTGTTTTTACTTAGTTTTCCTGTCTGTGCCCATCAAAAAGCATCAGGATGTTTAGCAATTGGGCAAAGAGGAGGAGCTTGGAGAGTTGTCACCAGCTGCTGATTTAACAAGTGCCATTGGGTGCCTGCAGAAAAGTCATTGTCCTCCCGAGCAGAACTGGAGTTAGAAAGACCTGCTAGCTTGCACCAAGCCAGATGGGAAATAAAAAGTTGCATAGACTGTGTGCTCTAAAACATGACAACAATGCATAAAACCAGGAGAAATTCCTAAGAAGGGTGAATTTACTTCTCCCTCCCTTCATCATAATAGAGTTCCCTCCTAGTCATTCTCGCTCTGCTAACCGTGGGGTGACCAGTGGTGCACTTGGGAGGTTGTTTTGTTTTCTCTAAGTGTCTCTAACAGCATCTCCTTGTGCTGATTTTTGTCTTAGGAATTTTTCAAGTCTTTGCAGATGATAAATGTTGGGTGAGATTTACTGCTGTTGAGGTAAATCACCGTGAGATGTCCACGCACAACCCTGCAGGAAAGCATTGCAGGGCAGAACTTTCCTTCCTTTCCTGTAGATGTGATTTAAAACTGTAGTTTGATTTTAAAGTCCCGTTTGCCCTCCAGGGCCAACACAGACTTTGCATTGTACTTCTGGCACCAGAAGTGAAATACATGGCTTTGCAAAAATCCAGCCCTGTGCTGAGACTCAGCACAATTCCCACATGAGGTCTCAAAGAGTTCTTAATTGGGACTTTAATGATTCAGAGGCTTTCCCAGGATTAAGTTTGTCTGTACTGACTGTCGTTTAAGTCTGAAGGTTTGATATGCATTTAAAAGCCAGTGCTGATGTTAAAAATAAAAGCTCTATGTGTTCCCTCAGCTGCTTGTTCCTACCCCCAATAGTCCTGGCCAAAGCAAGCGTGCTGGCATGGCCGTAGAGTCAATGTGGAGAGAGATCTTGCTGAAAGCTCTACCCTCTTCCTCTCTGGTTATTTTTCATCCCCATCAGTTCCTCAGCCCGTTCCCTGCAGACCCACACATCTGGGCCAGTACAGCCTGCACCCAAAGACAGGGCAGGAGCAGAGATTGGTTTTAGGGGCAGAGGGAACCGTGATAAATGTAACACATGGCAGTGCATGTCAGCCTTCTGCTCAGGCCTCCTCCTGTTTTGGTTGATTTCATAGAGTCATAGAATCCCAGACTGGTTTGGGTTGGAAAGGCCCTTAAAGCTCATCCAGTTCCAACCCTCCTGCATGGGCAGGGACACCTCCCACCAGCCCAGGTTGCTCCAAGCCCCATCCAACCTGCCCTTCAACACTGCCAGGGATGGGGCAGCCACAGCTCCTCTAGGAAACCTGTCTCACCATCACTTTGATGTTGCTGCTTGAGCTGCATCAGAAGGACAGAGCAGCTGGCAACCATAAAGGGAGGAAATGGTTCTAGATTCTTGATCCATCTAATTAAGTAGTAGTAGTAGTCTGTCCTACTTTAAAAGCACAAACAAAACAAGAAAAAACAGCACTTTTTTTTTTTTTTATGTTGTTCAGTTTGTTTTTCAGTTGAACTCAAAACCACTGAGCAGTTCTGTTAACTAAAATGGCACATCCATGAAATAATTCATCATTTCCAGCTCCCAGACCTGGAGTCTGTCTTGTATTTTGGTTTTCTTTGAAGGGAAGAGTTTTATACTGGATTTGTGCCTCAGTGACTATTCAGACTGGTTTAATTTAGCACTGAAATATATTGTAATTCAGTGAAAGAGAAATGTCTTTGTATTTTGTTTTCTTAGGTATATTTTAACTTTTGAAGGCAAACTTTAAATTAGATTCAGAAATGCCTTTAATATCTCACCCAATAGATCATATCTTGCATTTACAGTATTTGTAGTGTTAACTGGTTTATCTCAAGACTGGAGGCATTCAGACATTTCTGAAGAGAGTGATGATAATGTGCAGCATAGGAAACCAGATAAATAACTCTAATCTAACTTTTTATTGCCAAAGAAACTATGAAATTTCAAGGAGAGATGATGTATTGCTCGACTAAGGTTTGGGGGTTTAAATTTACAGAACAACTGTTGCTTAAAAATTATGTTCTTGTGTATTACAAAATTTGAGCTGCAAACAGTCAATGAAGTGTGACTTGCAAATGCCAGAAGCAAATTTCTAGTAGAACTTTGCTTGCAAATTGTTAACCTTTGTGGTGACACATAAGCCCTAATATGCTACATCACGAAAACATCACAGCATCAGACTTTATAAGTTAAATGACTTGTGTTCCAGAGGCAAATTAATTTTGCAGTTTTGAGGCTGATGTTATGCAATTATGAATTTTTAATTTCGAGCATGTTCTGTGTACGTTCCAGACTGAGAAATCAAAGACTTTGTAATGAAATTATCTTGTTTTTCAGAATTTCTACAAGGAGATTGAAAGAGAAGAAATGTACATAAGGTTTGTAAACATGTCCAGTGACAAACTCTGCTTGACTTGCTGCAGTATGTAATTGGAGAAAATTAAGTTTGTATTAACCATTCACTTGGGGCCTGGAGGAAAAGAAATAATGAAAAAATAGACCTCAGCTGAACCTGAGGTACATTCAGAAGCTTATCTTCACTGAGGACAGTGAGCATTAGAAACTGGAGTTGTGAGATTGTCTTAACCCCCCTTCTCCACCTCCTTTAGTTATGTTATGGTGAACACTGAAATACTCAGGAGTGTTGCCAGATGAAAATAAACAAGTCAAAAGAAAGCTGAGCAATGACATTATTTTGCCTCCTGGTGAGGTACAAAATATGTGACTTGGGGTAAAAAGGACTATTTAATCATATAATGACTGGTACTTATTTTAAATTTAAAGTTTTTAGGAACGTTTCAAACCTATTTTCACCCAAAATAAAAATGGTAATATGTTGTTGTGCTTTGTGTAAACCTCAGGGTTCCTAGTCCTCTCTTTGTACTTTGGCTTAAAATTGGCTACACCGTTGTGCTAAAATGATGAAGCTTGTGTTTTTACTGCTATTTTAGGTATCTAAATATTATTCATTAATTCATTCTCACATGCTTGTTACCATTTTGGAAGAATTTTCACTTCTGAACTCGCTTCCTGTTGTTTGAATGGTTTAAATTATTATTATTAAATTATTGCTTTATTCATCTGGAAAAAGAAAATCAAATCTTCTTGAAGGCAGGATTGATATATGGGGACAAACATGTGAAGTTTTAAGTTGTAGGTTTGCACTATGCAGTATCACAGGCTGTCTCACTCTCAAAGCCCTACCCAGATTCTCTCCTGTTTCTATTGACAAACTTCTAATATATCTTAATGAGTATAAAAGTTTTGTGTTTTCACTGGCTTTTTCAAAATACATTTTTAACAGGCGTTTGGTTTAGGGTTTTTTTGAAGTTGTCTTTAAACAAACCAACAAACAAATGAAGAGAAGCCCTTTCCAGCAGTGTGATGATATGGAAGTTCAGGAAAAAAACGTCTATATCTGTCTCTGTAGCTGAACAATTAGAGCAGTATCTTGCACAAAATCTGTATTGGACTGGTTACACATCACAGGCCAGTGGTATGGACTGTGGAAGAAGCACAGCAGAAATGTAAATGGTCCTAAGGGTGTTTGCACCCAGAAATAGGAGCTTTAAATAGCCCCACTTACATTTACGTGTTTGCAGTTAGAGTAGAACCATTGCAGTCTTCAAGATAAATTGCTTAGTAACATTTAAGAGCATTTTTCAGAGCAGTTGTTTTCATGCTTGCAGGTATTTGTACAAGCTGTGTGACCTGCACAAGGAGTGCGATAACTACACGGAAGCTGCCTACACTTTACTGCTGCACGCCAAGCTCCTGAAGGTAAACACCAAAATACATGGCAAGGCTGGAAAATCGTCTTAGCAGTAACCAGCAGTAGTATTGCTTGTCAGAACATCTGCACTTCAGACTGATAAAACTCTGAGTTTTACCTTTTACCTGTGAAATTCGTTCCTGCGGGAAACGTGCCTGCTGCCCTTAGCACATGTCAGAGCCTGCTTTGCTCATCTAAGTTACAAATTTCAAAGCTGTAATTTAAATTTCTTCTAAATATCAAAATTACATCACGTGTGGAAGCATTTAAACACGTACTTTAGTAAATCAGCTCTCCACAGAGCTATTTTTGCACAGGCAGCACAAGGTCCAGAGAGCCTGTGCCCTCCAGTGCTCTTGGCTATCTGTAGGTTCAGTTTTGATTCTGGAAAATCCAGGAGAGATTCAAATGGTCTTTCCAAGCTCTCACCTTTCAAAGGTACATGTCATTTTAATGCAATGTAGCACAGTTTATAGGAGTCACTAACCATATTGCTGTTCTTCAAAGAATGTTTTGGTGTAACCAGCAATATGTAGAAATAAAGGCGCATGTAATTAAAGCACTGAGTCAGAAATGTCATCAGGCTTTGTTTCATAAGCATGAATCTCATTGAAAACTGTCTGGATTGATGGAATTGTCTCCCATGACCAGCTGGTTTCCATGATTCTGTCACAAACGTGGCAGCACGTGCCAACCGTGTTCCCAGAGTTACCCCATGGAAGGATGTGGCACTTAACAGTGGGCCCTTGTGTCAGGACATAGTATCACAGAATGGTTCAGGTTGGAGGGGACTTTAAAGATCATGAGGTTCCAACCTCCCTGCTATGAGCAGGGACACCTCCCACTAGACCAGGCTGCACAAGCCTCACCCAACCTGCCCTTGAACACCTCCAGGGATGGGGCAGCCACAGCTTCCTTGGGCAACCTGTTCCAGCACCTTCCTACCCTCATGGTGAAGAATTTTATCACAGGTTTAATATAGCTTACTCACCACTAAATTAGCAGCAAGTGGTTTTATGTTTTAATTTATAAAAACAGTCAATATTTGATAAAATTTGGTAAGAACGAGTGTTTCCTGAAGCATTTGCTCTAGTCCCATTCTTCTTCCTGGCATCTCATCACCCACAGTGAAATCTTTCTCTTTCCAGGGAGACCTGGAGTTCCCCATGAAGACAGTAGCACCTGTGGTTGAATAACTGAGAACTGCATTTTCCCCTTGATTTGTTTCTCATGCCAGTGGCGAGTGTGTTGCAGCCTTTGCCATTGTTGCAGAGGCTCTGCTAATGGAACCTCCTTTCGGAAAGGAAAAATACCTCATTCTAAGCAGCTCATTGTTCTTAGCAAGCTTGGATTTAATCTAAACAATCCCACACGAAGTGGGATTGTAAAATATTGTTTTTAAACATTTTGAAATATTTTGGAAGTTAAAAAGTGGGAAGTGTGAAATGAAAGCCTTCTAATGGATGCGCTGAGAATTATTCGTACCTCAAAACCGACTAAGCTGCATCCAAGCTGTAATAAGGCAAAATATGATGCAGAGTGTAGCTGTGCAAGTAAAATTAAGACATTTTGAAATGTGTTTGCTGCATTTTAAAATAAATAGAAGTTTATTACACAAGAAACCACCAATGAGATTCATCTGGAGTGCAGAAGCACTGTAGCAATAGCTTTGTTCCTGATTAAAAGCAAGGTCAGTCGTTGGCCACAGCCTGCTGGATGCAGTCACTGGTAATGAAATTTTTCTGTGACACATCAGGGAGATGAGGATGGGAGGAGATGGGTCTGACACCAGTCATGCAGCTGGGTGCCCTTGGTTGCTTAAGGGTAGGAGTTGGAGTGAGAAACTCACTGAGTCTCATGTAAACAGGAGCTCCAAATCATGTGATACTTGCTCGTCGCACCTTGCATGAATGAGCCTTTTAGAGAGAAGGGCATTCATCCCCTTCCACAGATGTTGGAAAAATGCTGGAATGAACTGTGCTGGAAAGTGCCAATCAAACTTTTACCTACTGGGGCTTGAACTTGTGAGTCAATATGCTTTATGTGACCTTAAAGCCAGTTTTGGTTTTTCTTACAAAATGTCTTCAGAGACCGAATGAGGATCTTTATCTCCTTTAATTCACCAGAAAGAGATATCCAGTGTTCTTGTCTTATGATGCAGAATGATAGAAGATGGCACATGTGAGGGTAGTAGTTGTCACAGGTTTTCCTCACTAAGCTAATGTTTGTTTATAAATAAAATTACATTCTATATTGGCATTGCTTTATTATAATAGTGTCTCAATCTGTCTAATACAGTGTCCAGTTACCAGCAGTAACTGGCAGTGGGTGGAGGAGTCAGTGTTGCCTGAGAAGCAGCAATATTGCGGAGCGGTAACTTTAAGCAGCTGAGTTTTTCTTTCAGTCCTGGAGGACAGGCTTTCCCGTGACACTCATCACTGGCATATCTTTCCTTGTGGTGGTTTTAATGGGATCACATCTAGGTCAAGACTGAGAGCTTTCAAGAGTCTCACCTTTCAATTTGTGAGCAGGCCGTGGAGAACCGCCAGCGTTTTCTCCCCATCACTGCAAGCTGATGAGGGGCACTTCAGAAGAGAGACTTTCATTTTATTTTCAGCTCCTTTAGTCACAATTAGGGTGTTCAAAGCTAGCAGAAGATAGTGGCTTGTAGTGTGTTTAAAAAAAAAAATAAATTCCATTGCTTTGCAGACTCCAGGATGTTTGTGCTGCTCAGAAACACGGCTTTGCATTTCACAGTTGTCAAGGTTGTCTGCTTTAGCCAAACACAAACACTCTGACAAAATTAAGCAGTAATTGAGTGAAATTTAATAACATAGAGGAAGTAAAACTGGATGGAGTGTCAGGAATTCTGTGAATAAATATATGAGTTGCTGATCTTTGGTTGAATTCCTTCTTTTCCTGAAGTTATACTTCTTTATTGCAGTAGGCAGTCCTCCTCCTTTAGTAACTTTGATTTTCAGGGAAGCAAATCAACAGTTCTCAAATCAATTTAATTTTTTAACTTGGTTTCTTTAAGGCAACAAGTCTTATTGGAGCACCTGTCTCTTTTTCAATCTTTGAAAAGTTTCATTTGATTTGTAATTTGATTTGATGGGGTTTGCAAGTCTCTAAGGTATTAATTCCCTACTAGCCTCATGGGAACAGACAGCTCTGCAAGGGTAGGATGTTTAGTGCTTGCATCCTGTCTAGGGAACAGGTTCCAGTATTGTCTTGCCCACAGGTAGGTCATGGGGAGTATTCATGGGAAGAGAGAAGTAGGGTACAGAAGAGGTGACAGGAGCCCAGAGGTTTCAGTTTCATCTGTCTCTTCCTGGACATGAGAAAATGCAGTTGCAGGGGGAGGTGGTAAGGATTGGCTTGGTCCTCTTGGTCTAGGAGAAAATTCATTTAATATCTGTCCCTCCTCATCCATCAGGCATTTGCTGGAAGAGCAAGAGCTGCTAATTGCAGCCAGGCTGTATAAAGTTAGTTGTGCTTTTCCATGCCTCGAAAACTCCGCTATGAATTTGAGCCATTTAATTTAATGCCTTCAGTCCTTTCCATTTGAGTTGATGGATCTTGGCTTCAGGGCTTCTCTCAACATAAACCTACCAGTGCTCATTATGCATCCAGCAGGTTGCACCCATCAGCAGGCCAAGGTCAGTCTCAACAAACTCTCTGAGGAGAGGAAGCCTCCTCAAGAAGCTTCCTTCCAGCTGATATATGTAATTAGCCTCCAATTACAACATTCAATTAAATGGTCCTTGTGCCTAAGGAATCAAAGTACACAACTGTAAAAAATACCTTCATTAATACACTAGCTGTGGAACCACTTCTTTAAATAAAAATGACATGATTGAGCCTGATGTTACTCTCATATTTCATAACTTTTGGTTTGCTTTGACTATCCTTCTCTTTCTTGTACAATTTAGTGGTCAGAAGAAGCATGTGCAGCACATCTTACCCAGCGGGATGGATACCAGGCTGCTACTCAAGGACAGTTGAAAGATCAACTCTATCAAGAAATTATCCATTACTTTGACAAGGGCAAGGTAAACATTGCTTTTCTCTCTCGACTTGAAAGCTGAATAGTCAGTGTAGTTCCAGGGACATTCAGAGAACTTTAAAGTTCTTCTAAGTTGTTTGGAGTGCTTTATGTAAATGGTCCATCAGCTAGCACTTAATGCTGCTAAAAAAGAGCAAAAATAAATAAATAAGTGTTACATTTATAACTGTATTAGAGGGAGATGTAGGGATGAATCAGTGTTTGCATATTTCATGCACAAAATGCTTAACTAGAGAAGCAGAGATCTCTTGGTCAGAATATTTCCAAGACATAAACTTGTGTTTTTAAAAGCAAGCTTTGTTTAATAAATGCAGTGCAAACAGAATTGTTGTTTTCTAGTAGAACCAGAACATTATCCAACCAGCTTGTGTTTTTCAAGTGAGTTATTAGCAGAATCACTTTAGTATTTGATAGAAACTTCGCTTAAAAGGCCAAATTTTATACCTTATCTGAATGCAGTACTTAGAAATTGTTAATAAATTATGCTCATTTTACTAAATAAATACTAAATAAATAATGCTAATCTTAGGAGCAGTGGCTGAGGGAGCTGGGGCTGTTCAGCCTGGAGAAAAGGAGGCTGAGGGGAGACCTCATGGCTCTGCAACTGCCTGAGAGGAGGTTGGAGTGTGGGGTGGTCGGTCTCTTCTCCCAAGTAATAACTGATAGAACAACTGGAAATGGCCTCAAGTTGTGCCAGGGAGGCTTAGATGGGATCTTGGGAACAACTTACTCCCAAAGAGAGTTGCCAGGCCCTGGCCCAGGCTGCCCAGGGCAGTAGTGGAGTCCCTATCCCTGGAGGGATATCAGAGCTGGGTAGATGTGGTGCTGAGAGACATGGGGCAGTGGTGGCCTTGGAAGGGCTGGGGTAAGGGTTGGACTTGATTATCTTAAAGGTCCTTTCCAGTCAAAATAATTCCATTATTCTAAAATGAAATTGGGATTCTAGACTGTGCTAGAGCCAGGCTCCAACAACAGGCTGTGGGGCTCATGGAGGGGTGACAGTGGTTTCCACAGCTTGCTGCTCTGCCCACAAGGCTTTTACTAACCCTTCAGCAGTGGGTATGGAGAACCTCCTTAGAATTAGGATCATAGCTGATTGTAAAGTATCTTTTAATATTATATTCCTCTCTGGAAAGGAAAAGCCAGAAGTCACCTGTTTTTATTTTGTTGTTTTACCTCTTTATGGCTTCCTAGTTAGTCCTTTATGGAACTGGTTTACAGGCAGTGGGAATTGTTCTTCTGAGCACCAGGCCAGTGCATTTTAGCTATAAAATAAAGGCTGCATCATCCTCTACATCCATATTGCAAACAGCAGCCTGTCTTAAAGTGGTACCTGCCTGTTTCTGCTGCTCATGCTAATGAGCTGCTGATATAAACTGCAGGTACAGGACCTGCTGCTGCCCTTCCAGCCTGTGCCACATTCCCCAGCACAGCATCCAGACTTGAGAGACTGGAAATCTATCCTTCAGGTTTTCAGGTTTTACTACTAGAAATGAGAGAACACTCTGCCTTTGACAATGGTTCCTTTTTTCCTAGTTAAAGATATTTCTTTTCTCATTTTTTGATCACTCCAGTTGGTAATAAATTTTCCTGTTCTTCAGTGAAAAAAAAAAATAAATCCATATACTGAGAATATGGGCATCTTACATGAATTTTCAAATGTCAGATTTGAAGCTCAAAGTTTAGGTTTCCACAGTAGAATTAAGCTAATCCTCTCTTTTGGGATGTTCTGACATTAGGTTAAATCACTGCTTACATTTACCTATGCAGTTTGCAAATGTAGTCAAGCAGCTGCTTTACCTACACCATTCCATGAGCAGCAACACTTCTGAAGTCCTATTTTCTGTGCATATTTGGAAGGCTGGACCAGAACATTAACCAATTTGTCTTTTTTTGTACCATAATCACCCAGCTGTCTCTCTGCCTGGCAGTTCCCTTGGCTGTAATCCCACTACTTTGCTTTCTCCTCCCATAAAGAGATGTCACAAGAAGGTCACTTTACCCTGGACAGCTACAGAGCTACTTCCAGGCTTTTACAGAAGCTTTTGTTTTAAAGTTGTTGGGAGGCTGTGTCCCTATCACCCCAGCCTGCCTGATGTGAAGTGCTGGACCTGAGAGGGTCATAGATGTAGTTAGAAACATCGTGTAGAAGAAATTAAGGAGGGGCATTTCCAAAAAGGTACCATTTAGTTTTAAAACATTGGCTTTTTTTTTAATTTGTGGGGTTTTTTTGTTTGTTTCTTAAAGGATGTTGTAGCTAAGCCTCTCAAAAATCATCTATTTCTCTTAGCGGAGCAGTTTCCTAAGAGGAATGCACAGTGCACTCTGCAAGTGAAGACCAACCATGAGGCTTATTTCCTAATTATTAGCATTCCTGGTGAGGTGAATTTAGAGGAAGGTATAATCCTTCATGCACAGACTGGAATGGAGTGGGCCTCTCACTTTGAGGCCAAAAGTGCCTGAAAAATTAGTAATTTATTAATAAGGAGTGTGGTCTTGCACTGAGAGCAGGATTGCAGGCATCTCCTTGTGGCTGAGAACAAAAATATCTTCACCATTACTATCCCTTCTATTTGTACTTTGAGATCCGTTTAAGATTCCTCATTTTTATTTCTATTTTTACATTTATTATCCTTAGGAAGCTTGCTTTTTTTAATTACATTTGCCTCATGGTCCTTAAGCCAATCTTCTGTAAGTCTGAATCACAGAATTGTCTGAGTTGGAAGGGACCTTTAGAGATCATCCAGTCCAACTCCCCTGCTGAAGCAGGATCCCCTGGAGCACATCACCCAGGGCTGCATCCAGGGGGTCTTGAGTATCTCCAGAGAAGGGGACTCCACACCCTCCCTGGGCAGCCTGTCCCAGGGCTCTGTCACCCTCACCATAAAGAAGTTTCTCCTCATATTCCAATGGCACTTCCCATGTTCCAGCTTGTGCCCGTTGCCCCTCGTCCTGTCCCTGGGCACTGCTGAGCAGAGTCTGGCTCCATCTGCCCTGCACTGTATGGATTTACTTATTTGTAAAATATTTCTTCTAAGCTCCTCGTTTCCAAAATGAAATGTTGTTCCTTCCAAGTTTCCCTGCTACACACAGTTTTCTCTCCCAGATTATGATTCTTCACTGCATTGCACTTGGCAGTCTCCTCTCCATCTCTCTTGGCCTTTGCCCTTAAAAGCCTTCTCCTCATGCTTCTCCCAGCAGTCCAACCCATCCTTTGAACTGCTCTGGAATGTTTGCTCTTTGTGTCCAGCTGGGGCTTTGTTATTTTCAATAAAGCCCCTTAATGCAGGGAATTCATTGAAAGTTGGTAGGTTAGAGCACCTCAGGATGGGAAGGAGAAATAGTGGTGGTAATAAAGTGCCGCACTCCATAAATCAGTACATGTTTTCCTCTGCTCCTTCATAAATTGCAAGTGTTGGTCCCAGGGAGAAAAATGTAAATAAATGTACACTGCTTATTTCTTTCCACTCCTCCCTCCTTCCCCCTCTTCCCCTTCACCCCCTAAAAAAAAAGCTTTTAACATGTTACTGCAGCCACAAAGCACAAAATACTTGGAGCTCCCCAGTCAGTGCCGTGATTTGGCTTAAAATGTCTTTTTTTCCAGTTCATGGGATGGCATAAGATGTTTTTTTCTTCCACAAGATAGTGGTGAAGTTCACCTGTCTGCCAAAAATCAGCTCGGGGCTGACGTGCAGCTCAGATCCCACATCAGAGCTTGTGCCTGTCCCAGGAGCTTGGGAGGACAGGGACAGGCTGCCGAGAGGAAAGAGATGGTGCTTGACTGTGTTCCAAAGGAATGGAGCAGGTTATCTTAAAGCATTTCCAACTATGGCTGTATCTTGCACACCTTGAGTGCAGTACCAGCAATAAAGTAATACTGAGTTTTAACATTTTATTTAAAATATTAAGCTCCCATGGTAGTTAATTAACACTATCTGATACTTAAACAGCTTGGACTGTTCCTCATACCTTAGAACAGTGCATGATAATAATCTTATCCCAGACTATTTCATTTTTACTGACCATTAACTCAGCAGGAGCTAAGAAATATCCTAAGATCCTCCTTTGCTGCTATTAAAGAACCTCAAAATTTAAATTGGATGCTGCAGTTCTTTCTGGGCAACAAGCAATCCAGCTTCAAGAATAAATTAACTTGCTAGGTTTTCCCTAAAAAGATCTCCCCGCATCCTCAAAGTCTTTCCCATAACAATTTGCAGGTCGTGTCTACACAACTAAATTCAGGCTCTACACATTTTTCTTAGGCTGTCAGTATAAAAGCAGCGTTTTCCTTCCACAATCACCAGCCTCTCTCTCTGGTGCACTCTCCAGATAAATTGTTTCTTGCATTAATGAGTTGTACATCGTACAAACCCTGTGTAGTAGCTCCCTGTATGGCTCATTCCTCCAGAAGAGCTGCCATGTCCTGGGCAAACCTGGGAAACCTTCCAAGCCAGGGAACCTGCGAGGCAGCAGATTGGAAGTTATTGACCTTCAAGAATACAGATTGCATTTATCAGGCTCCTTTGCCACAGCCCTGCTGTCCTCACCTGAATCAATTTGCTCTGTAGTAAACAGAGGAATTTTTCAGAGGGTTGTGCAGGGGATTTTAAATACACAGTTCTTGCTTCTGAGACATCGTTGGAAAAATGATCATCTTGGGTTTAGTTTTGGGGGATGCTGCAGGTGTTGTGGTCACAGAGGGAAGAGCCGGGTGGTTAATGGTGCTCTGGAGTTCAGGGCACTTGACATTGTACAAATTGGGTCTAATAATGCAAGTTCTTGGTGTTCCTTTGGAGGATTGAACCGGACAATTGGATTTCCAGATACGGATGTTGTGTTCAGCAGAGGCAGTAGCAACAAGAAGCAGGTGCCTTTCTCTGAGACAGAGCCCTTGGTGGGAGAGGGGCCAGGTTGGAGGCCAACAAAAATTGAAAGACTCTTCCCCTGATGAGGCACTTTTACAGTCTCTTTGCAGTACAAGGGAAAAAGAGCAATTTTTTCTCTTACCTAGACCTGAAATCATTCCATTAAAAATAATGTGAGAAAAAATGAGCAGTATGACTTCTAAACTAACTTAAAGTAACTAGTAATTTAAGCCAGAAGCAAATGTTGTCCAACAGGTCTGATTTTTATCCTGCCCATCTGCACTTCCAGAGAGGGGAATACATATTGGAATGCAAGAATGGTAGGACTGTGCTATTACTGCATGTATATTGGAGAGGAACTAAATAGAGATCATAATTAATGTGAGGATTCATTTTTTAGGCTCTGAAACATTTATAAAACTCATAATTAATATTAATATTCAGTATCATCTAAAGGGTTTGATCAGGCTGCAGCGGAAGCGCAGCCTCCACTCTGGAATGTTTACAGGCTCAGCAGACAAGGATGAGAAGAGGGGGAAAAAATAATCACAAAAAAGGTTTAGTTCTGCCAAAGTTATTGTTTATGCTACCTACAGCTAGCAGTGTGTTTACAGTGTTGATTAAAATCTCCAATTATTTAGGCTCCCATTGATTCCTAATCTTGCTCAGCTCCAAAGCTGTTTTGCCTGAGATCACCTATAAATATTGTCACAGCAGAAAAGAGGGCAGAAGGGCTTGGGTTTTGGAGAGGGGCTGGTGAAATGGGGAGCAAAATTGTGGTAACACCATTTGTTTTGGATTGAAAATGTGCAGGAGAGGGACTGGATGGCTGAAGCTGGTAAGAAAGTGGCAGTCAGAATGAAGTCAGGTTAAGTGACTCTGAAAGGTTTAATTTACTGACTTGCCAAACAACTGAATATTAGTTCAGTTTCTATAAATTCGTTGCATATTACTCTGCTGAGTCAAAATTTACTTGGCCTAGTATGTGCAAGTGTGCTCCATCTTCTGCAGTCATGCCTTTGCTATTAAGCTCATGCTAATTTTTGTGTAGAAATAAAAATATGCTTTCTATCATCATTTTAGATTAGAAACAGAATGCAGATAAAAACATTCCCATCCTCCCATTTGCAAAAATTGCATTGC
This sequence comes from Chaetura pelagica, assembly GCF_000747805.2. NCBI lineage: Eukaryota > Metazoa > Chordata > Aves > Apodiformes > Apodidae > Chaetura > Chaetura pelagica. Next base: position 1,027,469 of record NW_009953956.1, read on the forward strand.
AGCATGGAGAACCTGCCTTGTGATCTCCTGCAGACGTGATCCCTCATTCTGGTGGTTGTAATTAGTCCTTCTGATGCCTTCAGAGCACTTTACAAACATGAGGTTAATTCCTGCCTGCTCCAGTCCTCTTCCCTAGATAAATAATATTACGAACCCTGACTTTTTTCAAGGGCAGGGAGTGATGAGACAAGGAGCAATTGATTAAAACTGGTAGAGGGGAAGATTTAGGTTAGACATGAGGAAGATATTTTTTGCTGTGAGGGTGGTTAGACCCTGGCCCAGGCTGCCCAGAGAAGCTGTGGCTGCCCCATCCCTGGAAGGTCTCTTCCAACTCAAACCATTCTATAATCTCAAACTAGGGATTTCCC
>NW_009953956.1:1027870-1041954 GCF_000747805.2 Chaetura pelagica
TTCCCTACAAGTCTTCCCCTAAGTTTTCCTGAAACACTATGTGGTTCAGATGTGGTTTCAACTTGCAGATCAAAAGACCAAAAAAAAATCACCCAACATTGATTTGGGATTTCATGTATGTGTTTTGGGAGGGCTTTTGTTTTTGGGAGGCAAAATATTTCTAATTTACACAGTGTGTTACAGTGGAAGGGATTGGGGGTGCAGGAATCTGTTGTGGGCATGAAGGTTTCCCCAGGAGCCACTGCTTCCTTTCTTTCTCCACAGCATCCAGCTCCCACTAGCTTTGGAAGTTGTGGTGCTTCGTCTCAAACCCTTTATTCCTCAAGGTGGATCTCTTCAGGGAGCAATGGGGCAGTGTGTGTTGAGCCCTTTTCCTCAGCCCTCTGTCATCCAACTGCTCTTTGCAGCTCCAGCCCTCCCAGTGTTTCACTGGGGCAAGGGACATGTGGCCTGGTGCTGAGAGGAGAATTAGCTGGCATGGACAGTGCATCATAGAACCATAGAATGGTTTGGGTGGGAAGGGACCTTAAAGCTCATCTGGTTCCAACCCCCCTGCATGGGCAGGGACACCTCCCACCAGCCCAGGCTGCTCCAAGCCCCATCCAACCTGCCCTTCAGCACTGCCAGGGATGGAGCAGCCACACCTTCCCTGGGCAACCTGGGCCAGGGTCTCACTTAACAATTTCTTCCTCATGTCTCACCTCAGTCTCCCCTCTTCCAGTTTTAATCCATTACCCCTTGTCCTCTCACTACAAGCCCTTAGCAAAGCCCCTCCTCAACTCTTCTGTAGCTCCTTCAGATACTGGAAGGTGCTCTAAGGTCTCCCTGGAGCCTTCTCTTCTTCAGGCTGAATTCAAGATGAAGGATAATACAAACCAAATAGGTTTACAACTCATTCTAAACCTCATTTTTTTAATAAAGTAAGGTCAGCAGGACCAGCCAAATTACAGCAGCAGAGGCAGATCATCATGTTTAATCTTAGATAGTCTGGTGTGCTAATGTAAGTATCTTTTGGAGTTCGAGTAGCTCTTTATATTTAGAGTAGAAAACAATGAAAAATACACATTTATAAACACTCTTGCAACTCTTCATTAAGGTTGTTGGCTTCTGAGGAGTTGAAGGATATTGTTAAATTTCTTTGGGTCAGTTGAGAGGGCTGCTGAATTTCATGGCTGAGGAACAAGAGAAGAAAAAGAACCAGTGAAAATCTAATGAATATTTGTTCAAAGCAATATCTGCAAATTGCCTGTCCAGTCTAATATAGATTCTAGATATTAGAGGGAGACTTCATTATGAACTGTAATCAATCAACAGCATTTATGCAAAGACTGAGGTTCTGGCTTTCTTTGTGGACAAGCCATGTTTAAATATTACTGGGGCTCTCCTTGGGCTTGCAGGAATCAGTTCATTTCTGAAGCATTTTGATGATCTTACTTGATTTGCATAGAGATATGGGTAATGCTGCCCCAGCTCTTTGGCACATCAGGTGCACAATGTTTTCAGGCATGTGACACAATGCATTTTGTTGGGGTTTATTAAGACTTCTTTTCCTTCACATTGTTGTTTAACCCAGGTATGTAGCTCACGTTTTTTGTTGTTGTTTTGTGCTGTTTTTTCCAACAGATGTGGGAGGAGGCCATTGCCTTGGGTAAAGAACTTGCAGAACAGTATGAAAATGAAATGTTTGATTATGAACAACTCAGTGAACTGCTGGTAGGTTTTCTTAATGGCTTAGACACTGCAACAATCTTTTTTTCGGAATTTAATTTCTAAGCTTTAAAAATTACATTGAAAATCTCTCTTATGACAGTAAAATACAGAAATAAATGCCTGCTCTAGCTTTGTTGGATGACTGTTGATTAACTGGCTATCACTGGGGTGCCTGAAAAAGATGAAGTTTATTTTTTTCTAGCTGAAAGAAAAATATTTCGCTAATGTTAAACTGAATTATTTAGGGTATAAAAGGAAATTTGGAATTTAAATATAAATGGGAACATGAAAAAATGCCCATTCTCTCTCAAGTGTCTTTCCATATTCACATTTCCTTTTTTAGATATGAATAATCCCCAAGCATTCATGTCTAGAGTCAGTTATTTTTGCCCTGACGTTACCCATTCATTATGTCTGCACCATTTTTTTTGCTCTTGCTTTTCTCCAAAGAGATAAATGGCACCTGTCACCATCCTTCCTAACTTCTCAACCATTTCCACAGAAGTTGGGACAAGATTCTAGTTTGATTCTGAAAATATTGAACTTGAGGTTTTTTCATACCTTTTGCCTTTGCACTCACCAGAACACCTCATCCTTCGTGTCTGAGTTGTTCACCTGCTTGATCCCACTCTGAGCTGGGCATTAATACATTGTTGTACCTTCCACTGACAGTGACACCCCATTTGAGGATGGCTTGGAGCCACCTCCCCCAAAAGAGCTCCATCCCCCCATGATCTCCTTTCCTGGGGAGGGAAGAATCATGGAATCATCAAATTATTTGGGTTGGAAGAGACCTCAAAGATCATATAGTTCCAGCCCTCCTGGCATGGGCAGGTTCACCTCCCACTAGACCAGGTTGTTCTGAGCCCCATTCAACCTTCCCTTGAACACTTGTAGGGATGGGGCAGCCACAGCTTCTTTGGGCAACCTGGGCCAGGGTCTCAGCTCCCTCACAGGGAAGAATTTCTTCCTGATATCAAATCTAAATCTCCCCACTTCCAGCTTGAAACCATTTCCCCTCGTCCCATCACTCCCTCCCCTTGCAAAGAATCCCTCTCAAAAATAATAAGGTAAATATCACTCCTCTCAGTTTTGTGGTTTCTTCACCCCTTTACATAATCTTTGTTTTGTCCATGGTTCTCTCCTCTAGCTCTTCAGAGCTGAGTTTAAATCCCTTTTGGATGATCCTCCTTTTCAGGCATTTCAGGGGTTGTTTTTTTTACTGACATAGACTGATTGTATTGATTTTCCTGACAAATCTGGAGCTTGGTTTCACGTGGCTTTGTCCTGCAGGAGGTGAGGGATGTCTCCATGGAGGGTTTCTCAAGGTGTGCCTGAAGAGCCTCCCTTGGCCTTCTGCTGACACTGCTGCCTGTGGGGCTGCCTCCAGTAGAGAATATTCATCATTTCAGTAGAAAATGAACCTTTGAAATTGTTCCTCAGCTAGAGATGATTCTTGTGTGTCAGATATGACTATTCACCAGTGGGTGGCTACTCTTTTAAGTCCATCATTTTAATTTTTTCATCTCCTTTCTGCTTGCACGTGGGAACATGAACAGCTTTTGCCATGGAGGCCACCACACTTTGCTTATTGTGCTGTACCCAGGGAGCACAAGTCTGAATTTGCACTTTGTACATTGTAGCTGCTGCCATTAATACCAAGTCATGTGTTGTTCCCCATCTCTCTTGCAGAGTGAATATGTCATTCTTTATATTTAGTGACAAATTTCCAGGCTGTGGGGTAAACCAGGTGTGGTGCATCTGCGTATGGGAATGGAGGTTCTCCCTCTTCTAATAGGGAAAACACAAACCTTCCAATACGGAAAACCTGCTCCATATCAGACAGGAAAAACTGAGAGAGATGCCACAAAAATTAGTGCCAGTTTGCCTTGGGTGTTCATCCCTAATAAGACAAAAATCAAAATTCATGCTCCCATGTGAGTCAGGTCTCACGTACCCCACTGGCTTTTCTTATTGCTGCTGCTGAATAGCATTACCATGCTAGCTCTTCCTTTTTTCCCCTCACAATAAAATTTTAAAGGTTTTTGTCTCTTTCTGTTCTCCCTATTGTCTCTTTTTCTCATGCAATATTAAATATTAGACACCAAGACAATTCACAAATGACAAAACAGTTTTGCTACAGGTGAACTGAGACATACACGGCAGATCTGGGTCTTTGTAGTCTTCCTGCCATTTACTGTTACCTCTTGTAGGGGAGGAGTAGTAAGTCTCCCCCGAATCAGAATGAATTCATTCTCTTACAGAAAATAATACCCTGGAAATAAGCTAATGAGCAGATTGTCTGAAGCTGCACTTTGTGTTTCATCATTTGAGATAAAGAAGGATTCCAGGATTCCGAGTCGAAAGCCGATGGTGCCTGATGTGGGTGCATTTATGCCAGAAGTTACATTTCTCTGTCATTCTCAACTGCTTTCCATATGCAAATAAATACCTGAAAATATGGAAAGGAAGTAGTAGAAAAATGTAATTAAATGTAATAGCCAGGAGTTGAGAAGTCAGCACCACTGAGCTGAGCTGGCTTTAGTGGAACAGGCTTCATTGCTCCCGCGCTTCAGCACCAGCAGGGAATTTGGGCTGCCTTGCAGATCCTTGACCTTCAGCAGAGCTGAGATCTTTGGATATGGAACAGTGAGGTTCACCAAGATGAGCATAAAAATAATAGCTGCAGAGACTAGTATTTCAAAATATTTGTGTATAGCTGATAGGTGAAGGAAAAAAGGACAAATGAAAAATGTACATCTTTAGGTTAGATACATATCAAAGGGATCTAGATCTTAAGTATAAGGAATGTCATGGAAGTTTAGGTCATTAAAATTCTTTACATAAATTCTAATAGATTAAAATTTATTTTGCAGAGGAAGCAAGCCCAGTTCTATGAAAACATTGTGAAAGTGATAAGACCAAAACCAGACTATTTTGCTGTTGGATACTATGGGCAAGGATTTCCAACCTTTATCAGGGTAAGTGTCCATCTCTTCCCATGGGTGATAGCAAGGTGTTTTGCTGTGGAAATTTCCCTCAGTTGTGGAGAAAATCCATTATTGTATGTGAGTGTGTTGTTTACAGTCTACCTGACATTGGTGGTTGTTATTTAGGTGTATTAAACAAACATTCATTTTTCTTTTCTGATTTCTAATATGGAATGGTTGAATTTTAGTAGAGAAGCTTTATGTTAAAAAATATCCAATACTTTATAGTTATTGAGAGTATTACTAGAAGTGAAGATATCCCACCCAATCCAGAAATTAGGGGAGTAACCAGAGCCATTCAAAATGGTGACAGTTTTGCCTGACAGATATAGATACAGATGGAGATCTGTGAGCACGGCCAGGAAGGTTTTTGTATGGGACCATGTTTTCCTGTGAGCATTGTTTCCAGCATAGTCACTAAAATGAAACTGAGCATCAGGGATGTGTGTGATACCTTTAAAAGCAAATCTTCTATCATTGATTTGCTTGAGTCATGTCAATTTAAAACAAGGCATTTGGTTGGTGCTGGCAGCGTAAGTCAAATAGCATTTACAATTTTTTTCCACTGATACCAGGATAGTTCTGGACTTGAACTAGTGGCTAAAGAAGGGGTTTGACACATCTGAATGGCATCTGTGTTGTCATTCTCTGGACTCTGGCACTTGCACGTCAGTGACATGGAAACAGCACCTTGGCTGTGTAGCTGCTGTGCTGCTCTTACTGATCTTTAGAGCTGAGGATTTTCTGTTTGGGAAGAATCTTTCCAGCCCCCTGTGGAGGAGTTGCCAGAGATTAAGGCAGTTAAAAAGACAGAAGAATAAAATTATTACCGTTATTCTCAGATAATTCTCTGAGTCCAGGAGAGATTTAGTCTCCTACCAGGGGTTGGTAGTAGGTTTCCTCCTAGAAATATACATTTGGAAGATGAGTTCCTCGTTATAACTGAGGAATTCCATGATAACTCTCTCAGATGATGCCATAATAAATACCAGGAGCAAGTCCAAGCCTGTGCTGAAGCCTAGCTCACTGGATAAATCCAGGGAATGCTGGTTAAGCTCATTGTCTCAGGGTCAACTGGTCTTCTGTGGTATATTAGAAGTATGCATAAAATTTGTATTTCTGGTGCATTAAAACTAAAGAAACAAACATTTGGCGATTTCAGAAGGGAGTGATGGAAGCTCATAGAAATCTTATTATCAGATAAGCAGACAGCAACTTTAGAAGAATCTCTGTGCAGACCCTCAAACAAGAATGGGGAGAGGGGCAGGACCCTGAGCTGCCCCAATGCTTGTTCTGTAAACTGGCAAAGTCAGATGTTGGTAGCAGAGGCCAAGGCACAGTGGTGTGCAAACTACTGTGGGTGTCAGGACAAAATGTGGAGAGATGCCATCTGGAGAACCTCTGAATTGTTGTGGTGTTTGAAATATGTGGTGGGTAATGTACATGCAACAGCTTTTATCAAGTGTCAAGCAGTAAAAAAAGTTTGTGGTATGTTAAGTAAAAAGCTGTAGTAAGACTGTTGTAAAATGTTTATTAATGATTTCTTAAATTTCAACAGGCAAAAATATTTAATGTCCAGTAAAAAAGAGTCACTGTTAAGATTGACCAACCCATTTCTCCAGAAAATGATGGCATTCATCTTTTGTGTTACTCCCATAGCCAAGACTTGCAGTATCAGGAATCTTAAAAACAATCTATGTGTGATAGAATCCCTGACAACCTCACAGAGGGGATCGTGGCTGGGAGCTGTTGAGACAGTTTTTCACATGTATGGTTCCTCTCAACAGAGTGCAAATCCTCTAGGAGCATCAGGAACATCCAGTGATCCTGAGCTGCTCCCTGGAGAGGGCTTACCCTGGGATCACAGCAGCTTTCCTCCAAGCTCTGTGTTGCACTGTGCAGTCACAGGGTGCAGTGCACTATGGTGTTAATCTGCTCTCTTCACACTGAACTGCTCTTTGCTTCACAACTGACTGTTTTTTTTAAGTGTGGGTAAACACTTGCCATGCTTTACAACAGCCTGGTGGATTGGTCATTTTTTAATAAATGAGTGAGAAAAGCTCTGAAAAGTAGTCAATTAAATGACTGAGCAAATGCTCAATACAAGTTTTTTCTGCTAATGCCATTTTTCCTGTGAGTTACAGGTATGTAGATAGATGTGAAGTGGGGGTGTATCTACACTTCTTAGGCTCTTTTTTATTATTTCCCCCCCCCCCCCAATACAGAGTATCCTTTCATCTCTTGTGCATTTCAAAAGGTGCACTAGAGACCTAGATTGCAGAACTAAACCTAACTGGGCAAATAAAGACTCTTCCAGTTTTTCACCCCTAATCATAACAGCCTTCTAGTAAATGACATACAGTCTTTTCACCAGATGTTCATTTGGAGATGAGTTAAGCATATTCAGATGCACTCCTATCAAAACTTACTTTAATATGTTTGATCAGTTAAAAATATGCAGGTCTTTTACATCTTTCTTTAGAATTTATTGTGCTTGGTCAGTACCTAAATGGGCTGTGTAAAATATACCTTAATTTTCTTTGTTGTTAAGAAGAAACCAGTACTTAGAAATACAATTGACTTAATTTAGAAGTTGTTCTGCCTGCAGACAATGGCAAAAATCTAATAGACTAATAGGAAGTCTAGGGTGTATAATTCTTTCTGAAGAAGACAGTGGTTTTGGATCTTTCTCCTAAAATTGCCATTGTTTTCCTTTTATCATTTTCTTGGCTATTCTGGCTACTCAATGCCTTTCAATAAGTATTTATGTATGAAAAATCTAGTCCTGTTTATTTACACCCACCACTAGCTGTGGAAGGTGGGTGAGAGGAATCACAGAGGGAAGTGTTGGGTTTGGTAGAAGACATAATTTGTCTTAAAACATTTTCAATGGGAAGCTAGTGTGCAGACCCTGGAAATCAAGTATTTGGATCCTGTGGAATTTAGTGAGTTTTGTATGTATGCCTAAAAGTAAGGTGGTGCTTCATGGTCTCAGCACTGGAGGTAAGAAAATCCATTTGGCCTTTATTGAATTGTCATTCAATGTTTGTAAACTATTGATGATATCATAGTATGAGGAACATGAAAATGTCTCATCGGAGCCAAGGCTGCTGAGATCCCAGTTTGTTACTGAGGTTATGGGGATTGGGATTTCACCTCTCCATTTGTTTCCAGAACAAAGTCTTCATCTACCGGGGAAAGGAGTATGAACGTCGCGAAGACTTCGAAGCCAGGTTGTTGACTCAGTTTCCAAATGCAGAGAAAATGAAGACGACGTCTCCACCGGGCGATGACATCAAAAGCTCCTCAGGCCAGTGTATCCTTGGCTTGTACAGCAGCTCCTGCAGGAGACTGTTCTGCCTTTCCAGGTGTAATGTATTAATCCTCTTGTTCTGTCCTTTCTTCGCCTTCCCGTGGAGCTGCTTGTTCTGCGGGACTGAGATGTGCTTTGCAGTTCTTAACCGCTGAATTCAGACATTCAGTGCTTCACTGTGAAGCCAAAACTGGATTTACCATCCAAGTTTCACCGGCCGGTGTCAGAACAAATCGTGAGGTGAGTTTGGGTTGGTTTTGCAGTTTTATCAGTCTCCTTTGCAACACTTGAACTTGTTGTATAACAGATCTATACACAAGGAGAGCAGTAATTGTGAAGACGTTCCGTGGGTATCCCTAGTTGTCATAGAATCATAGAACGGTTTGAGTTGGAAGGGACTTTAAAGATCACCCAGATCCAACCCCCCTGCATGGGCAGGGACACCTCCCACTAGACCAGGTTGCTCCAAGCCCCATCCATCCTGCCGTTGAATACTTCCAGGGATGGGGCAGCCACAGCTTCCTTGGGCAACCTGGGCCAGGGTCTCACCACCCTCACAGCAAAGAATTCCTTCCTACTGTCTATTAGCAGAGATTCCATCCAACCCACTAGAAAATGGTGATCCCATAAACATTTTATATTTATGCGTAGACTTTTTTTTCTAGCACTAGAGTCTAGCAGCAATTTCTCAACTGGTAGCTTTTAACTTTGGTTGTGCTTTCCCCTGTTGTTCAGTTTCTACAGGGTGAACGAAGTCCAGCGGTTTGAATATTCCCGCCCTGTTCGAAGAGGGGAGAAAAACCCGGACAACGAGTTTGCGGTAAAAGAGGAAACGGAGAACTTTGGGGGTTTGCTTGTTTAGTCCCTGCTCGTTTTGAGAATCTGAACCATCTGAGCATCTGTTTTGGTTGTTGTAAAGTCAATTCTTGGTTTAAATGTGATCATATTTCATAGAAATACAGTTAAACCAATTTACCGTGTTCTGGTTTCTACCCATAGCAAAACTAGACAAAGCTGTATTTATGTGGTTAAAAACCACCTATTTTGAGAAAAAAAATAAAAGAATGAATTAGGCTGTAAGTGCCTCTTGCCAATACTTGTCCTGCCATGAAGATTCTAGTCAGGAATCTTCTAAAAAATTTCTTGCAGCAATACCTTTTTTTAAACTGTTGTGTTTTTTTTTCTAAACCATATGTTTCATCTTATGGTCAATAAAACTCCCTTTGAGCACAGCTTGTGTCATCAATATGTTTACAACCAGTTACCTCAAGCTGATTGCATTTTTTTTTTATGAACACTGCTTTATTCACCAGGGTTCTAGTGGGTGTGCTTGGTAGCAAAGTGGTAGAAGTAATTAAAAAATAAATTAATGCATCATATCTTGAGCAAAGAACTTGAGTTTCTGTGTAGCAGCAGGTTCTAGTCGAATCAGAGTGCCAATAAATGTTGAGTGTTTGGTTTCCTACAGCTAAGACTGGTCAGTCATTCAGGCACTCTTTTAGTGTCTTTGGCTTCTCTTTGTGGCTGTTATATTAAAAACTGCTAATTTGCTGATACGTGTGGGTTTAGCTGAGGAAACAGGAAACCTTTTTTCTAAAATCATAATACTAGAAAGGACTACAGTTTACAGTATGTTTTGAGTGTAGGTAAAAAAAAAATTGGTATATCTAAATGACTTTGAAAGCTCTTCTGTTTATGGAGGATTAAATAAACAATTCTGTTCTAAAAAAGCTGCACCATAAATAAGATGAACTACCAGCTTATGCCAGTTCTAGCAGAATAGATCAAGAGATGTCTTTGGTTATGAACCAGCCCCAGGCCTATGAAGGAAGATGTTAAATCATGTATCCTTAAATTCAAACCAGTGAGGAGATGTTACATCAAAGCCATTTCATTTCACAGCTCAGGTGAAATCACAGGATCACAGATCCAGGTCAGGACCTGCAGGTCAGGATGGGACCTTGGGAGCTCTCGGGTCCAAGCTCCACCCTAGGCAGGGCGAGCTCTGGGGTCAGACCTGGCTGCTCAGGGCTTTAGCCCAGTAGGTCTGGAAACCTCTGAGTTTGGGGACAGCACGGCCTCCTTGGGGACCAGTCCCCTGGCTCCTCTGCCCTTCTGGGGAAGAAGCTTTTCCTATAATATGCTCTTGTAGTTGTGTGGAGGATGGTCCTTGAAAGCTCTAGAAATGATGGGGGGAAATGACAGTCCAGTAGAAGCAGTGGATCTTTCTGTTCTCCCTCAGTAAGAGAGCAGTTGTTCTCCACTAAATCCCACTCCATCATCTCCCCAGCAGATTTGGTTTGAAATTTCCCCCTGGCTCCACAATGTCTGTCATGCTGCAGTTCCTTTTCCTGATGGCAATATTTTAAGGCTTTGCTTAAGTTAAAAGCTATCCATTGGATAACACAATGTTTATGTTCTATTTGCAGAATATGTGGATTGAGAGAACCATCTATGTGACAGCCTATAAATTACCTGGGATTCTGAGGTGGTTTGAAGTCAAGTCAGTTTTCATGGTAAGATCAATTTGGCTTCATTGAGACTGCAGAAAAGAACAGGGCTGTTTTACAGCCAGGGAGCCTTTACATTTCCATAGGAAGGGCTCCAGTTTTTTGAGCAGGTGATCAGTGTGGCTGTGCCTGGCATCCTAAGACAAGGGAACTTGCCTGCTGAGGATGGTGGTTGTTGATGGGGGGTGACTCAAATCAGGCTTTTCCCCTCCCAAGAGCAGGGAACACAGACTGGCTCTTCCAGGCCTTTAGGGCAAGGTCTGAACAAGTGTTGGAAGTACTTCTAGAAAGTATATCTGGCTTTCAGCAGCATGAGCCAAGGGCCCAAATTGAAGAGGGACCTGAGGTGTCATAGTGGAGCTCTGCTGCATCACAATGAAAATAGTCTGAATTTTGGAAAAGGGGATTTGGATGTTTTGATTGTAATTTATTCAAAATACACTGTAAATCAAATGCATTGTATGTATCTGCATCTCCTCTCTACATACCATGTGTGATGAAAGGTTGTTTTTGTTTCTTCTCCATATTTAGCTAAAATAGACCCCAGCAACCTCACAGAGTAACTCCAAATTACACATTTCTCTGTTCTACCATTTAGACTGTTTAGATAAGACATATCCATTAAATGCCTTTAAGATTAAATTATTCTTACGCAGCTGTAATTCTTAAGTAGTAATAAAAACATTGTTACTGCAGTGTTCAAATCTCTCTTGTGAGGCTTATTTTTAAAGGAAAAGAACAATTTGCATATGATTAATTAAAACCTTTCTCATTGCTCCATTGAGGTTATGTTGGACAGTTGTATTTAGATGAGCAGAAGTATTGCAGAAAATTACTATGGTATCTATAGTAACAGAATATGAATGTGATGTTTGACAGTAACAGGCAGCTGAATAAAACACATTGAATTTTTAATGAATTTTGTATTTTCAATATAATCCTGATAGAGAAGATTGTATTTATCTTCATGATTGCAGAAAGTGTTGTTTATAAAGGCTGGCAGATCTGATGAAAGTCTCTTTTCCTTACGAGAGATGAGCCCAGCCTGACAGGCTGCTTTATGCAGGCAGTTTGTATACACGCACCTCCAACTCTGCCTGTCACAGGAAAGTGCATAAATCCTGGGAGAGAGCTTTCTATAAGCTTTCTGTAAGTAAGGATTATATTAGTCACATAGAAGAGGGCAAGGGAGAACTCTTGACCTAGCTCTGCCATAGTTCCTGCAAAATCGGTATCGACTTCCTTCAGAGTTCCCGTCAGCTCAAATACTGGAAGCGTGGTCATGAGGCTGACATCCCTGGGCTGCTAAATTTGGATTATGGATACAGTTGTTATTGATGTTTTACTAAACACGAGGAATTAAAGTAGCTTTGCACATTTCATATTTTATTGATGGGACTAGAATATCTTTAAAGGAAGAGGTGAGATCACATCAAGTCACTGCCCGGGGAGAACTGAGTAATCTCATCCACGCTGTGTGTTATCTTACATAACCCATAAGAACATGCAGAATTTCCTTAAATCTATCTGATTTCTAAATTCCTTCTGAGTACTTTTATCTAAACCTTTTCAATCTGTTCATTATCTGCAAGGAATTTGTTGTATATGTTCATTATTCTGTGTCTGATCTGTTTTAGCAGGACACGAGTCGTGGTAGGAGAAAAAATTGCTGAGGCCAAACAGTGAATTAGAAGCTGGATTTTGAATTGTATTTGGTTTTAAAAAATACCAATGCCAGTCTCTGTTTTGTTTTGATGTTTAATTTTTTTGCTGTTTCAAATGCATCAGGGGTCAATCATTTATGTTTGCCATGGATAGATTGTGTAGTGTCCAGAGTTTGCAAATTACTTGGATCAAGGCCCATCATTTACAAGTACAGATCTTTTTAATAAATAGCTTGCAGTAAGGTCCAGAGCACAGCTGATAGGATGGGAACTAAAGCCTTATATCTGCTTTTAAAAAGATTAGAGGGAGGATTGTAAGAGTAGCAAAAGAAAAGAGAATGAGAAAGAAATCCATGATTGCTGATATGGAAAAGTCAAAAAATGTCTGTCAGCTCAATGAGTGCTAATTTCTGTAGATATTGAAGAGCTTTAAAAGCAATGGTTCATCAACAAATCATTGCATAGTTATAAGCCCATTAATACAAATGACAGAATCCTATATTTAGCATATGATGTTCACAACAGCTCTTGGCCAATCTGATGGTGAATGTGGTATTAATTTCCCTAAATTTCACTGGTAGCAAATTCAGCTCTGACAGATGGTCATTGTCTGTCCATCTGAGCCTTCTCAGCTCTTCAGCCACAGCAGAAAACTCAGGCTCCTTACCTTCCTTCAAAATTATTCACCAGGCATACTTTTTAAAATGCTAATTAAAACATCCTTGATGTAATCAGATGGCAGGTATAAGAGTAGCAACTAAAGAGATTTGATTATAAGTGGATCTCAGAAACATGCTAAGTAACTGATAGCCAAGTAGAAGTGCTGCTTTGTTTATGTGGCATTTATGTAAATTAGGCTGTAATCAAAGACACACTTGCATTTTCCTCACAGGCCTCAGTTAACCTTCCTTTTCTATTCCTACCACACCATTTTTTTAATATAAGAAGGCTATTACTGAAGTCTTCCAGTGAAGGTTGTCTATACTCTGGGTTGCTGCAAGTCAGTTATTTTTAGTCCATTCACTAAATGCACAGATTTTAACAATATCTTGAAGATTTTAATTCCGTTTTTTCAATATGAGCAACTGTCATTCTGGAAGACACAGCATCTGGTCATAAGTAATAGCTGGAGATCAGTCAGTTGAAATAAAACAAGTTTTACACAGTATGAGAGCCCATGAAGACATCTGAGGGGCTCTCTTCTTCAGTGAACTCCAGGCTGTGTGAGAGGGAGAATTTCTTCCTTCACTTATCAACGTTCAGATGAAGGAAATGTGACCTTGTGGGGAGAAGAACAGCAGATAGCTTAAAAGTCATCTCTTTGACTTATTCAACTCCATTTCCTTGGAAATACACCAAAGCAATGACTGCAGAAATATCTTCTTGCTTTCTGAGCTGCTTTAGGATTACATATTCCATTGGGAAAAGCCACATTAAGTTATCCTTTCTTCCTTACTGTTACATTAAGCTGGATCTTCTTCCTACTGCTAAAACTCACCAACTCGTAATCTCTGATGTTCTCCATAATCCTCCCCAAAACCTCACGTGATTCCTGACAGAGCCTTTCAAAATGTGCAGTTGTGCCAAGATGGAATCCATCCTACAGCACTGAAATGCATTTCACTTTCTCCACTGATATTATCATGCCAGTTAGCACAGGACACAGATACCAAACACCTAAATGCTGAAACCACTCTTTTTGTTGATTATTGGTTAAAACATCCTTTGTTCTGAAATTCCTAAATGTTTCTAATGGTAATAGTTTGGTGGCAGGTTAAAACCTCTGCCCTTTGATTAAAAGCTCATTTTATTTTTATTTCAGGTTGAAATTAGTCCACTGGAAAATGCAATAGAAACCATGCAGCTGACCAATGATAAGATCAATAATATGGTTCAG
>NW_009953956.1:1042057-1047561 GCF_000747805.2 Chaetura pelagica
TCAGCAGCATTTAAATGATCCAAACCTACCCATTAACCCTCTCTCCATGCTACTTAATGGCATTGTGGATCCTGCAGTCATGGGAGGCTTCACAAACTACGAGAAGGTAACGTCTGATTTATCTGTCCTGCAGAACTTCACCTCTTTGAGCCTGGACTCTCCTGGAAGGAGACGTGTGTGTGTGTGTGTATGTGTATATAAACACTATGTGTGCTTTGTAGAACATTGCTTAAAATTCATTATCTTTAATGTCTTTCTGATCTTTCTGGATACATTTTTGGTTGGGCTGGAAGGGACCTCAAATATAATCTAGTTCCACACCCCTGCATGGGCAGGGACACCTCCCACCAGCCCAGGTTGCTCCAAGCCCCATCCAACCTGCCCTTCAACACTGCCAGGGATGGGGCAGCCACAGCTTCCCTGGGCAACCTGTTCCCACTTTTTTTAGGTTAGTGAATCTGAAGATACTGAACCTGCAGTTACTTGAATGTGTTCCAAATTGTTTGAAGTAAGAGTTGATATGTTTAGCAGCAGGAGTGCTTCTGTAGGGATGTGATGGACAATTGCTTCCTAGAGTTAGACACTGTGACTGTTGCCATTTCCATTGTGTCCTCTTCTGCATGTGGACGTGGGACCTGAGGCAGGAATTGTGGGTGAACTTCAATGACCAAAGTCACCAATTCCAATTCTCTCCTTTGCTTTCAAATGCGTGAGATTTTGAAGGAGTTCTCAAACAGTGGAGACCTCTAAGATATCAGTCAGGTGCACATTTGGCTGAATAGTCTTAACTGCATGTTCCAACATGAGCTTTTAAAGTTATATGGGATGAGATATTAACACTGAGAAGCTATAAACACTGTAACTATTTATATCCTGTGAATAGTAATCCTACTAATGTAGTTTACAGGAGCAACATGGATTTTGTAACAGAAATGGAGAAGGTATTTGCAAACTGACATGTGTGCTGGGAACTGCCAGAAACACTCTGGAGATGTGCCAAAGTCCACTGCAGAGTTGCCCACAAGATTTGGTCTTGATCACCAGATGCTCACCCGCCCACTTTGCAGCTCATGAAAGATTGATGCCTTTGTCTTAAAACATTGTTAAAATCAGTATCTCTTTGCTTAGCTTTTCATTTGTATTTGTAGCTGCTCCTGCTGTTTTGCAGAATTTGGGGTTGACGAATTTATCTTTGCTCCAGGTGAATGCATCCTTCTGTGGTGGATGTTGATTCATTTCCTGAAATAGCTGCTCATTTTTCTCTCTTAACTAGGCTTTTTTTACTGAGAAATATATGCACGAGCACCCAGAAGATCATGACAAGATTGAAAAACTGAAGGATCTGATCGCTTGGCAGGTAAAAAAATTTAAGTCAGTCTGGTTGGGGCCAACTGCCATGCAGAGACAGTTTAGTGTCACTTTTGAGAAAAATCAGACATTAAATTACTCACCCTGAGTACACTTCTTTGCCATTTAAATCTGTCTTGGAACTTGAGCTAAAGTTCATCTTTTCAAATCTGAGATCATTTGTCATTTGATCAACCCCTAAGGAACAAACATGATCAACTTCTTGATTTTTTTTCTTTTTCTCTTTTATTTCTTTTATTTTTTATTTTTTTTGGTAACCATAATACAGCAAAAATATTTCATCTACACCAAGTGAGAAAATATTCTGCAATAATGTTGGTCATATTATTGGCAATTTAGTTTTGCATTTTCATGTTCTAAGGCTGATTTCAGAAATTCTTCTTGGACAGTTACCTGAAATGCCTGAGCCTGAATTCCTCCTCCTGCTTGCACACACTGGGACAGTATTTCTTCACATGCTTAATTCTTCCTTCAAACAATGCATTTTCAAATTATTAAGCTTTCTGTGTATATTGACAGCACCCTTTAGCACCTAATATTAAATGTAAGAGTTGCAAAAATTAAGACAAAATATTTAGTAAATTCATCCTTGTGAGACCTTTGTTTCATTTGCTGGGTGACTTCACGTGGCACAAAACCATTATTGACTCATAAAACATGGAACATTACTTGGTATTTTTATGATGACATATTAGAGCAGAAATCTTTTAAATGTAAATACAAGTTCCCACAGGTGGTGTTGTTTCCTGAACCAGGAATGGAACCAAAGTTTCCAAACCCATGCCTGAAAAAAACCAGGAACACCTTCTTGCATGAAGATCTATGTTTGCATGTACTAAAAAAAAATTAAGAAACGAACAAGAAATAATTCCAATTTTGTTCCTTAGTCACATACTGGACATTTTTTTGTGGTTCCAAGATAATTTTATGGTAACTACAAAAATACCAATATGACTAGAAATGCTTTTCCCCTAGAAGATGAAAGTGCATAATTTATTTTTTTTATATTCAATTCTGTCTTTATAATCATAGGAATCATTTACATTTCTATAGGTTTCAATCTTAGAGGTAGTAGAACCAAAGATACAGAATTTAAAAAGAAAAAATCTTCTGAAGACCATAGAATGATCACTGAATATAAACTCTTTTGGTTTGCAGTAAAAATTATGCATTTATTTATTTATTTTCTTGTGAGCTTTTACAGAAGATTACATTTTAGAAGCTCCATGTTTTATAGAGGAAACTAATTTGCTCCCGGGAGACTGACTACGTGTCAGCTCCCTGTCTTTGCCTCTGATAATGGTACTTCAAATGAATTAGTAACCCACCTCTCACAGAACTGTCAGAGTTGGAAGGGAACTGTAGAGATCATCCAGTCCAACTCCCCTGCTAAAGCAGGACCCCCTGGAGCACATTCTACAGGGTTGCATCCAGGGGGGTCTTGATTATCTCCAGGCTGAACAGTCCCAGCTCTCTCAGCCTTTCCTCAGCAGGGAGATGCTTCAATCCCCCAGTCATCTTGGTCACCTCCACTGGACTCTATCCAGCAGTTCCCTGTCTCTTGAACTGGGGAGCCCAGAACTGGACCCAGTTCTCCAGAAGTGGCCTCACCAGGGTAGAGGGGCAGAATGACCTCCCTCAACCAACTGGCCACGCTCTTGCTTATGCACCCCAGAATTCCACTGGCCCTCAGGAACCAGAAAAACAGAGCAAAGTAATGAAAACCTTTTGTTGTATCACAGAATCATTCTGGTTGGAAAAGACCTTTAAGATCATTGAGTCCAACCATAACCCAACTCCACCAACCATTAACCCAGCTCTACCAAGTCCAGTGCTTCACCAGAAAAACGAGCAAAGTAATGAAAACCTTTTGTTGTATCACAGAATCGTTCTGGTTGGAAAAGACCTTTAAGATCATTGAGTCCAACCATAACCCAACTCCACCAACCATTAACCCAGCTCTACCAAGTCCAGTGCTTCTGGCCTGAGACTGCACTACATGAGTGGCTACCTTAGAAAATGAGGCTGTGTCCACATAAGGAAGTTGTGTTTTGAGCAGGGTATGGAGAAGGAAGCATTTCAAAATTAGGTGTTTTCCCCAGCTGATGATTTCTTGGGGGTAAACAACAGCCAAGATTGCACACTACAGGACTGTTGAGTTAAAACAGTCTGGAGCTGGGATGTTCCACTTATCCAGGACAGCTCCCACCACAGTGCCAACACCTGGGAGAAGCAGGATGATAAAGGTCATGTTCAGTCTGAGCAGGGGGCTGGGATTCCAGGGGAAGAATACTATGGGTTTGGTTTGGGTTTTTTTTACCTCTGAAAATCCCATTTGATAAAGTGGCAATGGGGGCTTCCAAATTACCTTAGGAGTTTCATAGACACTTAGGGTATCCTAAGACTTCAACCTCCTCTCAGACTGCTGTGGGGATCAGAAGAGCAGCAGCGTGAGTGCCGGGCCGGAGGCAGCTGAGGGAGGTGGCTGGTGGCTTTGGTGGCTTCCCCGGGCCAGGCACTGCTCCCACTTCATCACGGGCCTGACAGTGACTGAAAGCAAAAATGAGTTTTCATTTTTCAATAATGTGGGGCTTGAAGTTTTGTAATCACATGGAGATTTTCTTTATGCTGTATAAATCAATCTGGATATATGAAATTGTAGCCTGACAATCACATTATCAGCTGACTACTCAAATTCAGGTTTTTTCTCTTTCCTTACCTTTCTGTCTGTTGTGCTGTGGAATCCAGGCTCTCCAGGATATTATCCCTTTATAATTCCTGTGAACTTCAAGTATACAATCTTTTCTGTCTACTGTTTGTTTTTTTTTTCCAGATAAATATCACCAGTAAAGCAATGTCCCTCTTTGTCCATCTTAGTGCTTTTCCAACTTAGAAAAAAAAATGCCTCCATGCAACTACATCATTTCAAGCTGATCTTTTATTTTCACATGAAGATAATGAAATGACTGATTGAAATGGTGGTAATGAAGTGAATGATTGATGACATTAGTCACTCTGCATTTAGCTAATGTATTCACAGCATACCAAAACTGCTGTCACATAGAGATCTTGGGCTGCTTCCACATAGCTGAAAGCACTGGAGCACACCAGGCTGACTGTTTACATATGATGCCATTGTTATTTCCTTTTAAGATTTAAGATGTTTTATTAAATTTAATAATACAAATGTATTTTGCTTTTTCATTCTTTTTCAGCCAAGTAGATGAAGAGCTTTAAAAAATATATATATATTTAAAAATTCAGGGAACAATTTTAAGTTGCAGTGGAACTTAAAAATAACAAAGATTAATGTTATGGAATAAGGGCTGTCTTGACCTGTTTTCCTTCCTCATGCAGCTCATTTGTTTCAGGCACTTTTGAGTTACCTTTTCTTTTTCATTCACCTCCCCAGAGGTGAGGGGACCCTCTCAGGTCTCTTGAAACAAAGCCATAAGCAAACCCACCCATTGTTTCAAAGCCAAAGGGAGCTACAATAACATGAATATGGCAAAATCCTGCCTCTGTCTCCTCATCTGACACAGATTTAAAAGACAGGTTTAAAATTCAGTGTCCGTTATCACCAGATTTTCCCATGTCAGTGTCTGGGAAGGAGATGGAGGAAGAATGTATAGGTTAGTAGAAGGTGAAGCAGAAAAGGTAAAACAGTCTGAAGATTCTTTCTTTCTGTACTTGATTAACGTTTAAGGGGTTAAGTGGTCTTGGGCAGAGAGAGCAAATAACCTGTCTCAAAAATCTTGAACAAGTTTTGTAGCAAAGCCACAAGAAGTTTGTTAAATTCAACTTCTCTGAGGGGTAACTAAACCTTTTCTTCTTCTGGTTTTCTTTCATTCCAATTTAGTGGCTGCCTCCTGTTGCCTGTTCCCCAATCTCTTGCCTCAGCTGTTCCTGTACCAGGTTTCAGGTGCTCACCTTCTCCCAGCCCATCCCACACTCACTCCAGCAGACCCACCTGGCCAACAACTCTCCAATTATTTTCCTTTTCCAAGTGCCAGAGGTTGTGGTGTATACACCTGGCATATGCCAACAGTGAAACCTTCCTTAGCACCTTCAATTTGGGGCACAGAAGGAAGCACCTACATTTATTTATTTTTTTTTCCCCTGACTGGGACATTTCC
>NW_009953956.1:1047864-1080228 GCF_000747805.2 Chaetura pelagica
TCCCTACAAAAAGTGTCAATTACTTCATATTATTTGATTTTCTCAGTTGAAGAGGGCTGCTCCCTAGGACACACCTGTTAGTGCATTTTCTGCTTGTGGAAATTACCAGAAGCTTCAGACCCCACATGTGCTTCATCTTGGTAATCTGATATTATTTTAATGGTTTTTTTAACTGTTTACAAAGCAGTTTTTTAAATAAATAGGCCAAGTGAGCACTTACCCCACAAAACAGGAGGGTCACAGGGTGGCCTGAGAATTACAGAAATTTGGAAATTAATTTCCTTATTCAGATGAGGGTGATTTTCTTATTTTAATGTTTAATTTTTGTAGAGTGCAAATCAGAATGGCTATAAATAGAAGCGGCTACAGTAAAAAAAAAAAAAGTCATCATTCTTACTTCTCTTTGTAGTCTTTTTAGGAGGAGAAACTGTGTCTGTTTAAATAGTGTCAAATCACAAAGAATCATCTTGATGTCTTGAGTTTGTTCATCTGTAGTTCATCTTTGTATTTATTATTCTCCTTCCTAATAAAGCTACTCCCACTGATTGCTGCTCAGTCTTATTAGAGAAATCTGGCTTTAATCAGTATTATGATTTAATTATGAATTATTAAGAAGAGAAGCCTCTTAGCTTGATTGCTGCAGAGAATATCTAAGTTAAGATCAGAGCACTGGGTGGGCTGCAACAGACCTGGAAGGGGAAATATTTTTCCTGAGCTAGAGGTAGAAAACTCTAGTGGTAGGTCTGGAGAGCTGTGGTAAAGAAAATATCTCTCTTAAAACATTTTAAAAGGTCAGCTACACCTCCACACTATGAACTAATTTTATAATCCTGTGTTGGCATAGATATTTTGTGACAGAAGCCTTGAAGATGAATGATGATTTTCAGCTACAAAAGAGAATTAATTTATTATTTTTATCTTCTCTTTTGTTCCCAAAGATATAAAATACTTTTTCTAAGGAGAAATGCTTAGAATATGAAACTATATGTTTTATTAATAAATATTGCTCTGCAGCATATTTATGTCCAAGGATCTAGAACATTGGCAATGTTAGAAATAGCTTTTATTAAAGAAAACATGCAAGTATTTTCTTCTTCAAGGTTTTATTCTCAAGAAGCTGAGAAAGGTCTGATGTGAATAACCCAGTGGGAAAGGTGTCATTCATCAGTTTGTAAAGTACAGCATGGATGGGGGACTGTGGAATTAACATCCCAGGAATATTGGTGTTACCTGATAAATTGAGCTGAGCCTCCAGTATAGGACTACTGGGCAGATCTGGGTTTGAATTAATTTTAAAGGACTTTGGTTAATGAAGAAAAAAGGAGGTTAGGCATAACAGGTTTTTATGGGCCTTTTTTACTATGTTGTGCTTCATATACAATGGAGGATGGCGGTGCTGTGCTGATTATAATAATGAAAACATAATACTAATTTTTATTATTTTGTTGTTATCTTCATCATCATCATTGAATGGTTTGGGTTGGTAGGGTCCTTAAAGAGCATCTAGATACAATTCCGCTGCATGGGCAGGGACACCTCCCACCAGCCCAGGTTGCTCCAAGCCCCATCCAACCTGCCCTTCAACACCCCCAGGGATGGGGCAGCCACAGCTTCTCTGGGCAACCTGGGCCAGGCTCTCACCACCCTCACAGTAAAATATTACCTCCTAATGTCTAACATAAATCTCCCTTCTTCCAGTTTTAAGCCTTTATCTGTTGCCCTGTCACTGCCCTCTCTGGTGAAAAGTCTCTCCCCAGCTTTCCTGGAGCCCCTTCAGGCACTGGAAGGTGCTCTAAGGTCTCCCTGGAGCCTTCTCTTCTCCAGGCTGAACACCCCAACTCTCCCAGCCTGTCTCCAGAGCAGAGCTGCTCCAGCCCTCTGAGCATCTCCGTGCCCTCCTCTGGACTCTCCCCAGGATCATCATCATCCCATGAGATCTTCCTCTCCTCTTGCAACACATGTGGGAGTCTCGCCCTAACCCTTCACTCAGGAAGGCTTGGGCAGGCTGAAGCAGCATGACTGTCCTTTCCAGATCCCATTCCTGGCAGAAGGCATCCGGATTCACGGGGAGAAGGTGACGGAGGCGCTGCGGCCGTTCCACGAGCGGATGGAGGCCTGTTTCAGGCAGCTGAAGGACAAGGTGGAGAAGCAGTACGGGGTCCGCGCTGTCGTAAGTCACCTCCTACCTTTACGTTTCCCACACGTGTGGAGTTTCTTTAAATTATGGACAACTGTCTGTTTCTTTATTATAATTCCCACTAATGAAGAAACCAGCATTGCTGCAGCATTGCCTGGCTGTTCTCCGCGGTCATCAAATCCTTAAACACTGAGCAGATGCTGTAGGAGATGTTTGTTGCTTTCATTTTCTAGCATGGGAACAATCTCTAAATGGCCTGAATCTCTTCCTTGAAAGTCAAGATAATTCTTCAATATTCCATTTTTAAGGAATTGGGTTAAAAATATATATAATAAATTGCCACAAAGGGCACTCTGGGGTGATCCTGGGAGAGCTGAATGTCACCTTTCTGCAGATGTAATTCCTTTAGAGCTGTGAGGGCTGAGCTGCTCCCCAGGAGTCTGCAGCTTGGGTTTTCATGCACCCTACATGTAGGCAGGCAGTAACAAGATAGCTGCTGCTTAATGAGATTTAGTGGTGCTGGAGTTCATGCTTCTCTCATTCCAACAAGCTCTTTTCAGTCGCTGCTGCATCTTTAAGGCGCAGCCAAGAATTTGGTGGCATTTCCAGTGGGGTTTTGTTCTGCTTTTAATTTCAGCATTACCCGGTGGGGAGGGAGGCCAAAAGCCAGCACAAAGCTTCATAATTGAGAATATAATTGGCAACTCAGCCAAAATCCACATGGATTGGGTGCTATTATATGAATCAGTTTTCTAAATGATTTAAAATCCTGTAATGCAGGAGGCTACAGTTGTTCTAAGACTGACTGTGTGGAGCCAATATCCTAATAATGTATTGAAGGCTGTTGGGATGAGCTTTATCTCTCCCTGCTGGTCATCATGAGTGCACTGTTGTAAACATGCTATGATTTTTAGGTTTATTTGTGAAATGGCAGCAGTATGTATCAGCATCACCTGACTGCTCCAGAAAACAAAGCACATCTATTTACCAGAAGAGACCTACATGGCCTCCAGTGCAGAGGTGCCAAGATCACCTGGCCCACAGCAGGCTCCTTGGCAGGGAGCACCCCAGGCACCCTGAAAACCCTGGTGAGGAGGGTTGCCCTGTGGGCAGCAGCCTGTCCTGGTCACATCAGAAGAGCCAGGAAGTTCTGGTGACCCCCCCCTTTACTGCAAAGGTTTTTATCTGAGCTTGGAATCGTCAGATCTACTCATAGTTGGGTTGCAGTGTTTCATTTTGGTCCAGGATACATAAGTGGGCTTCAAGCCACAGTACTTCCCCAATTTGTAGAGCAAATTTTACATGTGGCCTGTAACAACATGTGATTTATCTCCAAATGAGCAAACAGTGTGGTATCATTTAGGACAATGCTCATTTTCCCTGAATTGAATTCAAGAATATCCTGTACCAGAAACCCTTTCCCTGGTATTAAATCCAAATGATCTTGGAAAGCAGTGATTTATTTTGAAGATTGCACAGATTTGCCTTCTGTCAGCAAAAAGTGTCAGGAAGCTGAAGGAAATCACAATCAGACCACTCATTGCTGGGCTGTGGTGCAGGAAAGCCATCCTGGAAGCAGGTGAGGAGCTGGCACTGTAAATCCATTAACTGCCTTTGGAAAAGCTTTCATGCACCCTACATGTAGGCAGGCAGTAACAAGATAGCTGCTGCTTAATGAGATTTAGTGGTGCTGGAGTTCATGCTTCTCTCATTCCAACAAGCTCTTTTCAGTCGCTGCTGCATCTTTAAGGCGCAGCCAAGAATTTGGTGGCATTTCCAGTGGGGTTTTGTTCTGCTTTTAATTTCAGCATTACCCGGTGGGGAGGGAGGCCAAAAGCCAGCACAAAGCTTCATAATTGAGAATATAATTGGCAACTCAGCCAAAATCCACATGGATTGGGTGCTATTATATGAATCAGTTTTCTAAATGATTTAAAATCCTGTGATGCAGGAGGCTACAGTTGTTCTAAGACTGTGTGGAGCCAATATCCTAATAATGTATTGAAGGCTGTTGGGATGAGCTTTATCTCTCCCTGCTGGTCATCATGAGTGCACTGTTGTAAACATGCTATGATTTTTAGGTTTATTTGTGAAATGGCAGCAGTATGTATCAGCATCACCTGACTGCTCCAGAAAACAAAGCACATCTATTTACCAGAAGAGACCTACATGGCCTCCAGTGCAGAGGTGCCAAGATCACCTGGCCCACAGCAGGCTCCTTGGCAGGGAACACCCCAGGCACCCTGAAAACCCTGGTGAGGAGGGTTGCCCTGTGGGCAGCAGCCTGTCCTGGTCACATCAGAAGAGCCAGGAAGTTCTGGTGACCCCCCCCTTTACTGCAAAGGTTTTTATCTGAGCTTGGAATCGTCAGATCTACTCATAGTTGGGTTGCAGTGTTTCATTTTGGTCCAGGATACATAAGTGGGCTTCAAGCCACAGTACTTCCCCAATTTGTAGAGCAAATTTTACATGTGGCCTGTAACAACATGTGATTTATCTCCAAATGAGCAAACAGTGTGGTATCATTTAGGACAATGCTCATTTTCCCTGAATTGAATTCAAGAATATCCTGTACCAGAAACCCTTTCCCTGGTATTAAATCCAAATGATCTTGGAAAGCAGTGATTTATTTTGAAGATTGCACAGATTTGCCTTCTGTCAGCAAAAAGTGTCAGGAAGCTGAAGGAAATCACAATCAGACCACTCATTGCTGGGCTGTGGTGCAGGAAAGCCATCCTGGAAGCAGGTGAGGAGCTGGCACTGTAAATCCATTAACTGCCTTTGGAAAAGCAAGTCTGTTAGCAGGTCCCAGTAGGTGAAGGAGGTGGTCTCAGATGGCAAATGCTTTCCTGCAAGTGAGTGATGGCTTCCTTGTAGAACAATTACAAATTTTCCAATTTTACTTCTGCCCCTAAATGAGGAGTAATCATTAAATTGGTTCTAAACAGAATGAAGCCACCAAGATAGGGCTGAGCAGCCTAGACCCAGCACCCTCTTCATCCTGTTCTGATCATGATCACTACTGTGTGACCCATGCCACTGGGTTTATGGATGTTATGCCAATCACATCAATGTAGAATAGGTGTGAATTTGGTTCCAAATTATCCCTGGAATCCCACAGAGATGTATTGTGAAGAGGGGATGATGCAGGATATGGTGAGGGAGAGAGCTTCAGCATTCTGCTCAGCAGGATACAAAGCATCCTGGAATGAGGAGGTGACAAGAAAGACAGTGCAGCAGGTGGGGCAGCAAAAATGGGTCAAGAGATGTTGTTCTGTGAATGCACAAAACCTGCACATGGCAGTGATGTATCCTGCTGTATTCCATGACAGGCCTTCCTTTAGAGATGAGCTTTCACTTTTGTTCATAGCAGTGACTTCTGATTTTTAATGGGAACACTGTGATCCTTGGAGGAATGTGCCAGCATTTATGGTATCCTAAGCTGTGCTCCTTCTGCAGTCCTTCAGATTCCATCTTACTAATATATTTAGGAGGAGAAAGGTTCAAATAATAATTTATTCCCAAGGATAACAGGAATAATTGGCATTTATGATCCTTGCATGTCAGTTACTTCAATAATGCACATTTACATCACTAGGGAGATGACTGGAAAGTCATCCACAGGTAGTGTTATCTCTCTAATTTCACTCTCCCCACCAGTAAGAATTGTCAGGATTGATGAAGTTTTATTGCTTCTGCCTTCCCTGTACAAGGCCAATTTACCAGTGGTTGACAGGGTGGAAAATATACCTGTAATTAAACAGCATGAGATTCTTATTTGTTGACTGACAAAGTTCAATTATTTTTTGCATATATCAGTTATTAATGACTAACAAAGCTTGTATAAATATTCAGAACTCTGAAATTGTTTGAAACAAGCAAACAAAATGTTTCATATATTTTCTTCTTAACCCAAATGTCAATCTGCAAATTGGCTCTCTTGACATAAAGTTCCTCTTAATGTTTTTGGGTTGGTTTTTTTTGTTTTGTTTTTTATAAAAACTCCATTTCACTTACCTGTGCTGACAGGGCAGTCACTCCAATTCCAGAGGTGGGTTAAAAAAAAAAAAGTTGCCTCTAAATAGCTCCTTTTTAAAGCCCAGATGTAAAAAAAAATTAAAAAAAAAAATTCAATGTACATTCAAGTGAAGCAAATGACTTCCTGGAATATGTTTAAAATTATACATATTTCCTTCTAGCCCTTTAAGTGAATTTTCTTTAGAATTGCTTTCTTTGTTGTTAAACATGGTGTATAATTAATTAATACCAAATTCCACGTGGAAGAAAAGCCATTGAGCCTTTCCACTTCTGTGTTTTTCCTGTAGCCAGCTGTCAGCTGCCTCCTGATTTAAGCAGATCTTGCATTTCCTTACTGCAGCTCTCAAGTCTGGATGATAGACGAGGCAGTCGGCCCCGGTCCATGGTGAGATCCTTCACCATGCCATCATCTTCAAGACCCCTCTCCGTGGCCTCAGTGTCTTCCATCTCCTCCGACAGCACACCCTCTCGGCCTGGCTCAGATGGGTATGTAAGGAGCACTCATCCAGGGCTTCTCCCTCTAAAGCATGATTTGGGTGCAAATCCATAGGCTTTGAGGATCAACCTGCTCCAGATCTCAGTGCTATTATGGTGTTACTCCTTCAGCTCCTACTGACTCCTCCTGGGTGGCCGTGTGACGTTTGTTTGATCTCATAAGGAGCCAGGGGGGTTTTTTGCTTAAGTCTTTTCTCAGTGCATTTTATTCCAGATTGGGTTCATCTTAATACCACACAAATATTAACGTGACACAAAGGTGTGAGTAATTAGGAGGAATGGGGGGGCTGGCACTTCTAAATGACAGCCTAAAAAAAAACCCCAGCCTGTATATACATTTAGCTCAAAATGTATGGCTTGTCCTTTTTGAACCAAGATAAATAAAACACTCATCTTGGTCCTCTTTGAAACAAAGTTAAGACCTAAGAATTAAAACCGAAAAAACCCAGAGAACAAGAAGATAAAGTATCCCCTTTCAAGTTGTTGCAAGTGTAACAGTAGAGGAGTGATCTTGTGCAAAGTCAGTGGTGAGACGTGTGTTCAGCCGGCCCTGTCGCCGTTAACAGGTGGATCTTGGGAGAAGGAAGGGATTAGCTGACTGCTCAATCATTTCTTCTCACTTCTGCTGCCAGAGGAAAAGCTGCTTACAGCAAGATTGTACTTGAGGACTTATCAAGATACTTCACATGAGAACTGGGAATTCTGTTGATAAGCCCCGTATCACAGTCAAAAGAACAAAATAATCTGTTTTCCTTCCGGGGTTTCCATCCAGCCTCAGAAGTCCCTTCTCCCTTTTCCTCCCCCCAGGCATTCCCATAATCCAGAAACTCAATATTTGACCCAGGCAGCAGTTTTTTAAAAGACTCCTGAAGGGCTGTTAACTTAGAGGGATGTGCTAGATGCACCTGTGTTCCTTATGTAACTTAAGAGGAAGTTACTACTTGACTGGAGAGTAAAAGCATCAAGTAAAATTAAATACAGCACCCAAGGACCAACGTGATCCTTACCTTGATTACAAACAGTTTATATGCCCCTTGGGGAGATCTGCCAACAGAGCACAATTCAGCTCTCATCACATTGCCCTCTGTAACCTATGCGTGGTGAGTCACATTGAGAGAAATGTAGGACAGCAGAGACAAAGATGTGTTTTGATTAATTCATCCACAAAAGTTGTCTTGCTGGAACTTGAGGATAGCTACCATCCCAGGTTAGTGGGCAGCATTAGTTTATCTTGGAAGAAAAATACTGGTCCCTTGCCTGCCTCTACCTCTTTGTTGATGGAAGTGTTGGGCCAGGTTGGATGGGTCTCATGGGAGGTGTCCCTGCCCATGGCAGGGGGACTGGGACTAGGTGATCCTTATGGTTCCTTCCAACCCAAACCAGTCTGGAATTCTATTATTATATGTATTTTTCTTTCTGTATGGGATACTGTTTTCTTAATTTTTGGATCTCTATCCCAGCTTTGATGTGGCAAGTGTCACAGCAATTTTGGAGGATCTCATGAGTCCACTCAGTATGTAGATTTTAAAAAAAACAAAAACAACTCAAAAGGATCACTGTGCACCTTAACTCCTGCTCCAAGCCTGGAGCAATTCAGAAGAAGAAAGTATTATGAACAAACATAATCACTGACAAGACCTGAAAAAAAATGTTCACTTGCTTGATCAGTGTAGCAGGAGAAGTAAAACCATAATAAGAGACCTCAAAAATTCAAATGACTGTAAAAATCATGTGGGGGGTTTGTCACTAATAACTTAGAAGTTCACCCATCTACCTACCACAGTTAATTTGGTCTATGGTCAGTTTTACTCTCCTGCTTTCCACTTCCTTCCTCTTCATATCTTAAGAGATGAAGCTAAGAAAAACAATTAAGTGGAGCCAGCAGATCTTGCCCAGATCACCCAACTTACATTTGATGCCATCCCCAGCTTCTCCTGCTTTGGAGGTTTTAAACAGTAAGAACTCAAAGAAGATGTTGACACAGTGTGTGTTTTACAGCTCCTGACTTCATGTAGAAATAAAACTCTGACTTTAAAGAAGGGACTTAGAAACACCAATCTAGGCACTTCCAGGCATGGCTGGGAGCAAGAAGTCCCAGTGTGCTGGTGTGATTTGCCATCAGTTGCAAGCCCTGATGTTCTTCAGGTAGGAGGAGCATGGCCTGTCAGCCCATTTCATCCCTCGTATGATGCGTACAAATCATTAGTAGTACTAATAATGGTAGTGCCTGGAGGGGAAGCAATTAATCATTGTCTGAAGAATGGCAATTCCTTGTGGACACTGGTCATCAAATGATGATGAGGCTAATGGCTCAGGGGTCGTTGCTGCAGGTCCTTGTTTGAGCATCTTTCCATCTAATGAGCTAACTTGGGCTTTACCTTTTACTTAAACTAATCATTCAAAAGGTGAGAGAACAGATTATTTTAAATTACTCAGTAAAAAGTAGCTAAAAGGAGTTCCAAGTTTAGAAAATAAAAACTCTTTATATAAATGACGTTTTCCTTTAAAAGTTAATTGAATCCCTAAGGATTTTTTGATTTGTAGCCAGAAAAGAAAAAGTAGTTGTGGAGCATAAACATTGCAGAGCTGATGGAGGAAGTATATGAGCCGTGCATATATTTATACACTTGAAGCATTCCAAGTAGAAAAATGTAGCTGCTTTTTGGAAACCAATGTTACTCTTCACTGTTACCTGACTAAGTTTTCATTCTTGAGTATATCTGTAACAACTGAGCTCTGCCCTCCTGACCCCCTCCCCAGGAGATGTGGATCTGAGGGTATATGGGGGCACACTTGAAAGGCTGTATGTCCTCACACAAAAGGAAGACATTCTTTGCTGTGAGGGTGGTGAGACCCTGGCCCAGGTTGCCCAGGGAAGCTGTGGAGCAACCTGGTCTGGTGGGAGGTGTCCCTGCCCATGCAGGGGGTTGGAACTGGATGAGCTTTAAGGTCCTTTCCAACCCAAACTAGTCTGAGATTCTATGATTAATGCAATTACCTGCACTCATCTATAGCAGGTTTCCACTGGAGTTTCCAGACGTCTGCTGGCATGCCTGGTGTGCTCCCCAGCACACAGAGTGGGAGTGCTGGAGGAGAAACTCATTTTCATGTAAACCACAAACACAGGAGTTTGTGTAGCTGTAAACCAATAAATTTCCTACCGAGCAGGGAAACAGGCAGTTCTGGATCTTCAGCAGTTCTGCAGTAAATTTTATTACAAGACAATTATGATTGTTATGACCTTCTGCCCCCTCTTTTTCTCTCTAATGAGATTTCCTGGATTAGCAGAGCATCATCAATTCAAATGAGGCTTTGGGAA
Organism: Chaetura pelagica; assembly: GCF_000747805.2. Classification (NCBI taxonomy): domain Eukaryota; kingdom Metazoa; phylum Chordata; class Aves; order Apodiformes; family Apodidae; genus Chaetura; species Chaetura pelagica. Next base: position 1,057,854 of record NW_009953956.1, read on the forward strand.
ATATGTAAATGAAAGTAAGACGTTTTGAAACTGGTATTTTATTGATCTAAGCAACAACAATTTCCTTTAGGTTTGTGCTGGAGCCCCTCCTGCCAAAAAAGATGCATTCTAGGTCTCAAGATAAATTGGACAAGGATGACCTAGATAAAGATAAGAAGGAAAAGAAGAAGGAGAAAAGGAACAGCAAGCATCAAGAGATATTTGATAAAGAATTTAAATCTACTGATATTTCTCTGCAGCAGTCTGAAGCAGTGATCCTTTCAGAAACGGTAACTTTATTAGCAAGTAATGCTTTATCTAATTCTGAGCAGTGTTCTTTCTCTTTTTAAATAAAAATGTTGATTTTTACGACTTAGTTTATTTTCAGACCAAAAATAACTCCGAAGGGAATATGCCCTGTGTCAGTATATGGGATAATGAAGCAAAAATAGACATTTTATTTACAGTGTTAAAAAAAAAATCATCATATCTCATATGAAAATCATAACCAAAAGCTATATATGACTGTGTGGTGAAAGGAACAGATGGTATATCCTGAGTAAAAGAAATGCTACCATTTTAGCAGCCTTTTGAAGTTCTGGTTCCCAGTAGATCAAGATGGGTTTTCTCATATTTCAGCTGACTACTGCAAGACACTTTTGGGGGGAAGTATTACAGGGTCATTCCAAGCACAGCAATTCCATGTTCTTGAAAGGCTATTTTGAGCAGAAAATCATAAGCAGTTCCACTGGTGGCTGTAAGAATATTAACTACAGGGCATATCTTTCTTAAACCCTCTCTTCTTGGCTTATATTTAACTCACTGAATCTGTCCTGAAGGCTTAGGTAACTTGAGAAGTTCTGGCAAGAAAAGCAAGGCCATTTTAAGGTAGAGCAGGGAGTGCCTGATCTAACTAACCTCCAAATCTCTGCCTGGACACCTGCTTTGAGGCCAGAGGTTTGAAACTTGCCCTCCAGAAAGAAATGTAACTTTTTTTTAAGATTTGCAAAAGTACTTCTAGAGCCAACTTTTAACTCGGAGTTTTTGGTTGGACTTTCAAACCCCTTTCTCTCTGACCTGTGGTGACTGGGTCCTGTGAGTCTTTCTCTCTGGTAATTGCAGTGGAATACAACTCAGATGCTGAGCTATAGTTCCTTTCTTTCCTGGATTTTCTCCTCCTTTTCCATCCAGAGATGAGCTGATGTCTCAGATGTGTTCTCCATTATCTTGGAGGATCAGAGCTGTGTCTGATGTGGCCACAGGCCCAGTATTAGCTCAGCAGAAAACTGCTCAAATCCCTTTTGTGCATCTAAAGCTTTTCTTTTCAAACCAGTGAGTTTTTCTGTTGACTTTGGATCAGCACCTGTTTTTTTTTAAACAGATTTATCCTGCCAGAGCCAATCAGGTGAGCATCACTGGAGTAATTTTAGCCCAGAAATACACTTTGCATGGACTCCTATATGTCTCATCTTTTTGATGCAATGCGTCCAATTCCAGCAGTCGCGTTTTGACTAAGCCTGAACATCACAATGGCAAGACTGGAACTGGAATCTCCCAGTTTCCTAAGCAGACTTGCAGAGCCTGTGGGGGAAGAACATTAGCCATAGGAGAAGAAAATTGCATTTCAGGGCAGCTCAGTCATCTGGACTTGAACAAATCCGTGAGACTAGTTGGGAAGCGTCTGAGGATGCTGGAGAGCTGGTTGATGTCACTGCAAGGTCACTGTCATCTCTGAGGGGTCATGATTTGACTGAAATTTTTCACTCTTACCATTCAAGAGCTTTCAGTGCATGACTGATATGACTAATTTTCCCTGAATTATAGAGAGAGAGGGAAATTAAATGTCAGAATTAGTTACCTACACTGACTTTGAGCTTCTTGAAACCCACAGATCAATAATATGAAAAGGAGTTTACTTGTGAGAGAAAAATTCTCCTTTTTCAGTATCTGCAAACTACTTGATGATCTCCAAAATGACCAAGTCAATTTTTAGTGCTTGCTGTTGGAGTGGTTCCTTTGCTCTTGTAGGTGAAACAGAGGAGGCACTTCTGAGATTAGTTTACAAGAGGGGCTGCTCAATTCCCACTGCTGCCTTCAGGAATTTTGTACAGATAATGTCAAGCCATTTAAAGATAAAATTAGAACCCATGATGGATTTGGGGTAGCACGATACGTCGGAATAATCCCCATGCGGAAGCACAGTGTGTGGTCAGCCTTATTGCTGGCTCTGTCTTGTGTCTCTGTTAGTTGGAGAGCGTGGTGTGTGTCACCTCTGTTCCAGCCAGGTGTCTCTGCAGTTTACAGCCAGCCTGTGCCAGTTATAGCTGGCAAACAACAGGCTTGTGCTTGGCAGGTCAGACGTCCAGTTTCAGATATTTCACACGCACAATTGCCTGAGAACACTTATACTCTAAATTATTCTTCACTCACCCCAAAGAGGTGGTTATCAGAGTTTTGCTTTCGTGAGGGAGGGATGCATCAATAACCTTATATATTAATCTGTTCTGGACCCTGTGTTGCTGACTACTAATTGCTTTGTGCAGGATAATTGCTAGCCCTGTACCAAATTGACAGAGAATATTAAGTGAGAGGCAGCAGGCATGGCAGAGGCCATTCCCACCTCTGCAGAGCTTCTGCTGCTCTCTTCAAAGATGGGGACTAATGAAATGAGTCTTTGCATCACTGCAATGGACTTTCTTATATAGGAACTTCTTTTTATTTTTTTCCCAATCAAATGAAGAACATGCAAAGATAATAAAACAGCAGAATTATTTCCTGGAGCTCCTGGAGCCTCTCAGAGGCTGTTTTGTCCAGTTGTGTGGCTTAAATACTTTTTCTTTTTTTTTTCAAATTTCACTGTACTCATAATGAATTTATTGACTGATCAAAACCCAAGCCCTAATTACAGAGATCTTGTATTACTATGATCTTATCAGAAGACAAATTAAGCACTTTAGTATGTGAAGATGATCAGTAATGTCTTTATAGTTTCCCAGAGATTTTTATCTCCTTTTAAGTATTACGTAAACTTCTTTAACATAAATTCTCCTTGTTAGTTCTTTGATTCCAGGAGCTGATAGCAAACCTAACACTGAAGCCAGGTAGTTAACAGACCACTCAAGAGCTCATGTTAGAAATCAGAATAACAGGCTGTATATTTTACTGATTTAGTGGCATCTAACATCACACACTATCGATCCTGCTTTCAATAGACCCCCCAAAATTAGCAACAGGTTCATTATGGATTAGTGGTCTCCAAAGAGTTCATATTGCATAGCAGAACTGGGATTTATATGAAGCTTTAAGAAGACCAAGCTTGTCAATCACAGAAGTTATAATTTATTTGAGCTAAGTAGCTACAGACTGAGTTAACTTGGGAACTTGATTCTAGCTGATGTTTTTTCTCTTGATTCTGGCATTGCAGCTTTCCTTATCAATTAGTTGCTTTTTTATAATTATATACCTCTGAGAACGTGATTACTGTGCTTATGCAACCTACTGAAAACATGCTTCAGCAAATCTAGAAAGAAGAAACCTTTTGGAATCTTTAGGACTTGAATTTTAGTATCAGGCAAATTTCTGAAAGGTTACCCCGAGGTCTTGATGAACTATTGAAAAAAAGATACATACTTTGTGGCCATTCATTTCTTGTAGAAGAGTCTCAGAGGCACAGTCTCTTACGCAAACCCTCTTAGGGTTTGCTTTCTGAAAATAACAGCAAGCACTCATTGTTTGTTTTAGAATTCCCATTCACAGCACACTTTTAAAAAAAAAAACCCACAAACATTATGAAATGACAAAACTCTCCCAAAGAAGCATGAATTGCTGCTGGCATTTTCTCTTTCCTCCTAATGCAGCACCTTGGCTGTTCTTTCCCTCTTAACTTCAGGCTGCTGCTCCATTTTGTGTCATCTGGAAATAAAAACATCCCTTTCTTCGCTGAAGTTACTGGAAATATGAGAGCCAGTGGGTGGGTAACAAACAGTAGAGCTCAGAGTTACATTCAGTAAAAGGAGCCAACTTTACAAAAACATTAATTGCCCAACAGGTTCCAAGTATAATTTTTGGGTTTCTGGTGGATAATTTAAATGGCCTACAAAGCAGCCAGAGCAAAACAACAGGGATATTTTAGTGAATTAAATATAAGCACAAATATGCACCATCAAGAAAGGGTTTCTGGAAAGATGATGTCTTCCTCAGGAAAGAGTTTCACCATGCAGGCAATTAAATAAATTGTCAAAGGGAAGTAGAGGCATATGAGAAGAAAGTAAAGATTTCAGAATGCTGTAGAATCTAGTGTAAGGGTATAGCTGCCTCAGCTGTTATTAGACAAGTGGTTGAGGAATTGACTCATTGTTTCATAAGAAAATGCACTAGGCTCTTGGAAGGTGTGTCAGTCAAGCCTCACTGTGATTCCTGGGGAGAAGGGAAGAACATTCAGAGCTCTGAAATATGGCATTAAATCAGAAATATTGTATGTTATTGTTGCCCTATTATTGTTCTGGAGGTAGCAGAGGAAACAGAGCAATCCAAGGTCTGTCGCTCAATAACATCATATGTTCCTTGACTGTCTCACCTTGATAAGCCAGGGTGGGACAGCCCAGCATCTGCTTGTGCTCTTGCTGTGCTGCAGGGAAGTAACTGGGGTTTCCACTGGTATGTCCCTGTGCAGATCAGCCCGCTGAGACCACAGAGACCAAAAAGCCAAGTCATCAACGTCATCTCAAGTGAAAGACGTTTCTCCGTCTCTCCATCACCTCCCAGCTCCCAGGTGACACCACCCCCCATTACTCCTCGGGCCAAACTTTCCTTCAGCCTACAGTCCAGTAAGTCATTTTAATTACCTTTCTACTTTCCTAGAATACATTATGCAGCATCACTGGTGGTGGGGAGATGTTTGCTGAGCACTGCCTTACACCTTGGCTGGAGTTCTTTGACTTAGTCTTTTTGCCATCACCATGGAATTGTTTGCAGGAGCAAGAACTTCCCTCTCAACAACACACTCTTTGCATTTCCCAGCAAAAATACTTCCAACCTTTTACAAAAGCAACAAAAATGGTGGCATTGAAAAAGTGTCTTTTCCTTTTCAAGTAATCATTAACGATGACTTAGGTATAGAGTAACTGTCAAAAATTAGTGTTGTACTTTATTCTCTATTGGATTTGGGGTATTTTGGAGCATAAAGGCTGAAAAAATAGTCTTTCCATGTAATTGTACCTTAAAAGAACTTTTGTTTGCTGTGTAGTGAGTACAAGCCAGGCAGGGGGGAAAAGTCAGTCTTTTTGATGTATTTTTGCTTTGACATTGACATCTATCAACTAGTTTTCTGTAAAATACTGTGTTTGCCTCATTCTTCAGGAAACTCAATTGCAAAACTGGATGTAACACAACACCTATTGCTTTTGTAGTGCTGGGTGCCAAAACCTGATGCTCAGAATTTCAGTGGCTGGCATGTGACACACACACCAAGATCTTTTTGCCACGTGTACCCAAATTCTAGTACATCAGTCAAGGGCTCAATGTTTACAGTAAAGAGGAGAATTGAAAAAACGTCTTGTTTGATCTTAGTCATTTAATTTTACTCTGGTTTTTCTTTATACCTAAAAGCTTCTTCCTTGCATTGTCAATATTTTGAAAAGCTCTTGTTGCCAACTGTGGACATATTTTTCATATATTGTTTATTCTACAAATCTACAGCAACAGAATTGTAGCCACGGTGCTGTGCTTTAATGGTTTAAAACTGCTGCTTGCAAACATGTGGCAGAAGAATAAGCAAGTGGAAATCAATTCAGTGTTTGCAGAGGCAGACACCCAAAACAAGTCCTGTGATAACTGTGAACTCTCTCCTTTCTTTACAGATTTGATAGCCAAAAACTACCAGTATGCTAAAATCTGGAAGTGCAGAGAAGCAAAGTAGATGTGCTCCTGCCAAAAACATCATTTGAATTGGGATATTTCTTCCTGTGTACATTTTATTAAAACTAACTCAATCTCTTCCTTTTTTTTAAAGTATCTGAAGCTATCATGTTTTTTTCTGAGAATATTAATGTCTGTGTGCTGGAGATTTATGGGTGTTCTGGAAAATAGGTTCAGCTTATTGCAAAATCCATGAGACTTGTCCATCATCATTTGAGGAACTGCAGCAATAAAAATGTTAGGATTTCCAAGGATAAAGAAGTCACTTCAGTGCACAAATTGACTAAAAGCAGTTAATGGGTTTCTAAGCAGTACTGCTTGCTTGTTAGCTGGCAGTCTGGGAAAACAGAGTGTAAAATTTGGTCATTAGGTGAAGATGAAAAAAAGGTCACCTGAGTGATCTCTTGCCAGCTCAAAGATGCTCTCAGTGGCACGTGTCCAGCAAGGAATAAATATTCACAGCATACTAGTCTGATGAAACACCTTGAATCATGATAGCAAGCCTGAAATGATGAGTAACTATTTGTATAGTGAGTGAGTTGGTAAAGTGTATTTCAGCTGAACTGAGCAGGAGAAGATTAATAGGTCTGGAGCAAATACATCTTCTTGAAGCACGACTGAAAATTACTGAAGTTTGGGCTCGATACCTGTTTCTGCAGGAGGGTCGATGGCTCCTGGATTCAATTGAGAGATTAGTTAGGCAGGGCAAATAATTTTTTCTCATTATTGAAGGCTGTTGTTCTACTAAATTGTCTGCCAGACTGAATGTAAATATGTTATTAAGGTATATTATGAAGGAGTCGTGTGGGTGGAAACACTCTGTCCACATTTGCAGTGCTGTGTGGCGGATGAGGTTGTGGAGATGCCATGAGCAGCCCGTGGGAAGCAGTGGAGACCAGCAGAGCTGCAGCAGGAGCTGGGGAACGTTGGGAAAGGGACAGGAGCAGAGCAGGGCACAGTTGGGTGGACAGCTGGTGACCATCCAGGTTGTTTGGAGTATTGCAGACATTAAAGTAGAATTGTCTCCAGTTACTGTTTCCTCCGCAACTCCAGTGAAAACATTTCTCACCTGCCTTGCTGTGGATCTTCCAAATGTCAACCTTAAACAAAAGGCTTTGTGTAACTTCTAACAAAATTTATGTTAACATCTTCTTGGCAGCACCTGCTAGTCTAGATGTAATGGCTTAGATGAAGTGAGTAGGTACTGTAATATCATGTAAAATACAAAGGCTAAGTGTTCAGGGCAGTTAAATTTGCTTTATCTTTGGGTAATAGCGTGTTGTTATGCTCATTTTCACTTTCCACCCAAGGAATGTCTGTAATGAGACCTGAAAACATGGCTTGTTCACAGTAAATACCAGCAGAAGGTTTCCCTCTCTGAAGCATGATTCCAGGTTCTGCTGTAGTTCTGACTAATTCTACAGCTCTAAAGAAAATGCCACTTTCCAAACATTGCCCATTATTTCCTCAAGTGCATGTAAAAATCAAGCAAATACATAGATGCATAAATACATAGGTAGATGTATATATGTAGTTGTGGGTGAGACGTGCAAGATATATAGTCTAGGAGCTGTTTTGTGAGGTTTATGGTCTCAAGTGCCTGTGATCTTGAGATGTATGGCTGGAAATTCATACAAAATGAATAGGGAAGTTAATTTGCAGCATCAGCAGTTACACGTGCATAGTGGTGTTTTCCAGTTCCATCTCTAATGCCATGAGCCTGGCAGGAGGAGATTCTGATGGAAGCATTTAGAGGAAAGCATTAGGTAAGTTTGGGGAATGGAGAAATTCCATATGTGTAGGAAAGGAAGGATGAAAAACAAGAGCAGTGGAAAAACTGATGAGAAATCAGGTCCTGGAGGACAAACAACTCTTTTCAGTTTGATGTAGAAGCAGCCACTGAAAGTCTGAAGTCCCAAGATGGAAACTATTCTTCTTCCTGGCGTAGTTGAACGTTCAAGTGAGAGGATGAAGAGTAAAATTACAGTTTTCAGTGACAAATCAATACAGCCATTTTAGAGTTAAACTGTGTTGGTGAGAGGCCATTTTAGAGAACAATAAAAGGACATTTTTTAAAGCTATTGATAAGGACCTTGCTAGAAAAAGATCTGCATAAACAGGTCCTTGTTTCACTGGTCACTCCTGTAAAAGAAAAATAACCTTGTGTATTTCCTAAATGAAAACACTTCCCTAATTTATCAAAAAGAAATGAAGTTTCTTATCTGGTAGAGCTCACAGTGGGGTTTGCCAGTGTTCAAATGACTGAATTACTCTGAAATACACCAAAATACACCGTGGGTGGATTTCTGCACAAAAACCTATGTATCACTCAGGCCTCAATACACTTTATTGTTCCTTAGGCTATTCCCCTTTACAGCACATACCTGCCTGGATTTATCTGCTGAGAAAAGGGAACTTTCTACTAATAATAAATGTTCTGTACTTTCTTCTGCTTGATTTTATTTACTCAGCAACTAATGACTGCTCATTCATTATAGTTACCAGGAGTGTGGAAGTTTTTGAGAGAGATCTAGTTAATTACAGGCTTTCATTTGTGAATTTTATTAACACGATGCTTTTATTTTACTGGGGGAAAGTAAATAAAGCTTAGCCCAGTTATATTCTCTTAGTTCACTTACCAAAACTTCTATTGTCTATTAATGTGGAAGGTGAAAATGCAGAGCTTACAGCTGAGAAAATTACATTTGTTAAGCTGTGAATGTTTTGGTGTGAAATGCGAAGGAAAATGTGTTTTGTATTAAAAACGGGATTGTTTGAGTCTATCCTCACATGAGCCCAGTGCAGCTCCACAGTGTGTCCTTCCCATCAATGCAGGGGTGGGTTCATTTGTTCTGCTTTCCTTTAAAATCCATCATTAGATGAGCTGCAGATAATTACAGAGGCAGCGAAGAGCAGACGAAGCGTGGGCAGCATTAGGGCAGTGCCCAGGCTGTAAGAATTGGCGCAGTCTGGGCCTTTGGATTGGACTCGGTTATTGGAAGGGTTAGTTAACTCCATGTGGATTTTTACAGGTCTGGAGCTGAATGGGATGTCCAGCTCCAACATCCCCGACGTTCCTCCTCCGCTGCCTCTCAAAGGCAGCATGGCTGATTATGGGAACCTCATGGAAAGTCAAGACTTGATCAGCCCGACGACCTCCCCCCCAGCCCATCAACGGGTGAGTCCCAGAGAGGATGATCATTTTCTGCCCTTTTCTTTGCTTTTGTGCTATGCCACAAACCACAGCAAGGTGTAATCCTGCTCCTGGATGTGCCAGAGCAGCCAGAGGCTTCTTCAGCTGCAAACATTCTGGAGAATGAGGGAATGACATCGCTCAGGAGGACCAACCTGTAGGGAGGTGGGATTCATTCTAGTGCAGAAGACCAGGCAAAATATTGTTAGCTGTGTTGGTAAGGGAGCTTAAACTGGCAGGATATAGTCTTAGGAGCAAATTAGATTTAATAGCCTTTCAATCCTGCCTTGGGAAAGGAAATAAAACATGGACCTGACATCTTTCCTTTCTGGAGCTCTGCTCTCTCAGCATTCAGTCCCTGCTTGTATCCTGGAGACAAACAGACGTGCCTCCTTGGAGGGAAGGACCTCAGAAACACTCTTCATCATCAACAGGGCTTTCAGCTTTCTGAAGAAAATACTCTTTTTCAACTTAGCTTCCTGTATCCTGGAAGCTTTTTAAAATAATTTGGTCCTTTTCTTTAAAGCATCACTTTTGAGAAGGGCTGTTTATTTTCTTTTGGAAGGGGAAAAAAAAAAAAGTTTAAAGAGGTTTTCTTTTCTTCAGCTTGGAAATGTGTAATTTTGGCCAAGCTGTTGTGGGAATTTTTTTTGTTTGAAGAGGTGTCTTCCAGGATTTCTCTGAAATTCATCGTTCAAATGAAGTTCTGTGGAGTAATTTGCTTTTCAGCAAATTCTCTGGTCAGAGAGAGCATTTTGATTCTCAGCAGAGAAGGGGGAATTTAGGTTTAATTCTGGGGAGGGTTTTGTTTAACACAGATTATCACAGTGCACAGCAGGACACGAGTCTGGGTTTTTCCATGATTGAAACTGTAGCTGTGTTGTTGCAGGAGTTCAGTATTTTCAGGCAAAATTGGGAAAAACCCTCAGATACAGAAGTAAACTAGGAACGTGAGCAGTGTTTTTCAAAACATGATATTGGACTCTTTATAGGCATATATTGAAAAGCTCTCAATTCCCATTGCATCTTCCATAATTCTTCCCCATGGCTTGATGATTTTAGTAAATACTTCAGGAAGTCTTACCCATTTCCCTGGCTTCTCTCTGAGGGCCCAGCTCGTGCTTGACCTGAATACAGACCTACAAGTGGGAAATTTCAGGAGGTACAGGAGAGCTGCCAGGAGTTTTGTCTGAGGGATCCATCTTCATGAGGAAACCTCAGAAATTCAAATGAGCTTTCAAATTTATTGAACTCCTTCCTGAATGAGTTCCAGAGTAGTAAATTCATTTTGTATGATATCCTGGAAGTTTTGGGTCATGGTGGTAACTCAGGATTGTTAAGAGGAGTACTATTTTTGGCTAAAAAAGCATTAAACAATGAGATGATAACACCTGCAGTGAGGAATACAAATCCCAATAGCCAGGTTCTTTTTCCTTTTCTTGTAAGGCTGGTTGGAGGGGTTTCCACTCAACAGACATGTGCTCAGTACTCACTGCACTGCTTGTGAAGGCCACTGTGCTGTGATGCCTGGAGCCCAGACCAGAACAGCTCAGGTTCCAGCCTTAATGCTGTTGAAGAAGTGACCTTGCCCTGCTCCTGTACCTGTCATGAGCAGCGTTTCCACATCACTACATGAAGTCCATAAAAATAGTAGCAGTGTGCTCCCTTGGCTTTTTGTAAACTTTTATTCAGGTCTTAATATTTTTTCTCTTTATGGTCTTCACTGTTCAGAATTTTTAATTATTTTTTTTTAAGTTCCATTAGTCAACATTGGGTGTTGAAGGAGCTCAGGGTATTAGGAAGAAATTCTTCACCATGAGGGTTGAAAGGTGCCAGAACAGGTTGCCCAGGGAGGTTGTGGCTGCCCCTTCCCTGGAGGTGTTGAAGGGCAGGTTGGATGAGGCTTGTGCAGCCTGGGCTGGTGGGAGGTGTCCCTGCTCATAGCAGGGGGGTTGGAACCTGATGAGCTTTAAGGTCCCTTCCAACCTGAACCATTCTGAGATTCTATGATTTAAGCACACATTGGAAACACAATCAAATATAATTAAAAAAAAAAATCAGCATTGTATATTTATAAATGTTTGAAGACAAGAGATTATACTTACAGAGTCTGAAAAATGAATATGAAGAAGATTTGTTACAAAGCCACATATATTAGTCTTAGAATTAATTTTGGGAAGGGCTCCTAGTCTTATAACAATCATTCTGCACATTTATTTCATCAGGCTTGTAGGAAGGAAGCTGTGAGAGAACATTAAAAAAATTAGTAGTGCTGGGCATGAAAGATCAGATGGGTAAATTCTTATTACTGCTGTGATTAAATTCCACTCCACAGTTTTTAATGTCTTGTGTTTCATGGGTCAAATAGCTACATACTTCATAGCATTATAATTCTCTGCCTAGTAAACTGATCATCTTTTAAATTACACATAATTTGTATCAGTGAAGAAAAATCAGTAAAAGAATATAACAGATAAGATTATCTTAGGAGCTCTAAAACTGGAAATATCTCCTTGTGTGAGAAATGATTCTGTGGTTCACTCTGGTTGTCTTGCAGTCAGTTATGAAAACCAAAAGTAGTGCTGTAGTGAACTGCAAAGCATGCAATGACAAATGAGTCAAGACATACTTCAAACTGCAGGCAATTGTGTCATTTAGTGTCTGAGATGGTAATCCTAGATATCTGGAATCCACTATTAACTTGGTCTACCTTCAGTCTTTTATCCAAGTGATCATCCCATTACAATATTCTGATTGTCCTTTTATTCCTCGTTAACTGTGCTACCCTTATATATATTTTTGTGCCCTGTCTGATTTGTTCTGCTAAAAATGTTCTTAATAATATATGGGGACATAAAAAAAGAAGTCTATGACTCCTGGAAGGATTATCATTACATCAAGGGATTCCTTTAGGCACTTCTCGTTCTTGATGGGCTCAGCCCTACCCTTGCATACAAATCAACTGCCTGTTTAGTATTCACAGTGAGGAGGGAAACTCAAAGGGAATAGACAAAGGAGCACTTACTTGTATAGTATTGGCTATAACACTTACTAAGCATCAGATAATGGTTTGGAGAAGAAGATCTGGATCAGTCCAGTGTAGATGGAGGACTTGGCAAGAAGGGGATGGCAATGACTAAAGAGGTGTGGAATGTGAGGACCTGAACAGTCTCCTTGTGGCTGATGGTGACTGTGTATTTTGACTCTCTGGGATCTGTTGCACTAAGACTGGTTGGTTGGGTATAATGGAAGTGTTTATCAAGTGTTGCAGTGCTGATCGTTTTCCCTTGGGTTAGCCACTGGGAGCAGAAAATTACCAGAAAGGCTTCAGCTGAATCTATGGAGGCAGCAGGTAATTAGCCAGCACTACTTCAGCATTTGCAATTTTTCCTTCTCTGACATGATTTCTCAGGAGAAATCCCCTTCCTTCACCAGGTGCCTCACACAGCCCTCCAGCTCCATTCCCCCAGGGCTGGTGGGGAAACCCCTGAGCCACCTCCCAGGACCCCCAGTGCTGGTTTGCTGGCCCAGGGTCTTGCTGCTGGCTCACTTGCCACAGTAGCAGCAGAACATTAGGTAACAGCATTGTCCTGTGGAGATGTTAGAAAAAATGAAATTGGAAAAAGTGCATGAATAATCCATTGTATTAAATTAGAAAGTTGATTTTGTGGGCTGCAGTTGCTCACAAATGTAAATAAATGTCTCCACTTCTGTCTGATACTCCAGATTTTTAGAAAAGGTGCCTCATGATGCATTGAATTATATTATGTGCCCAAAAGAAAAATAAAATTAAATCTGTGGTTTATTTGCCATCTGAGTGTTATTTTTGCCTCCTGAAAATGGGAAGCACTGCCAGACTTTCCTCCAACACAAAGTCTCCCTCCCTCTTGGCTGCTCTGGGCTGTGGTGGGTTAAGCTCTGGCAGTGTCACGAGTTTCTAAAACACTTGCAGTCACTTTTTAGTAAGTCTCAAAATCAATGGCTGCCAGTGCTTATTGCAGGATTTTGAGTGCAAAAATGTGTTCTTCTGAAGTCTGCCCAGAGATACAGAGCCTGTGGTGTGTCCCTCAGCAGCACCCTGATGTTGTTTTGGAAACTCTGTGTTGCTCCCTCCACGGGAGGTGGGTTTTGCTCTGTCCAGCTGGTGATGCATTTGGTTACCACTCTCCCAGGGCCCAGGCCTTCAGGAAGAAATGCACTTTTGGTCTGGACTCTAAACCTAATCTTGAGGCTATTACTTATACCTCTTGAGGTCTGTTGATCTACAGAGCAAAGAACTAGTGCTTTTGGAAACTGAGTTAGCAAGCACAGTCTGAAGTACTAGCAGCCTCCATGTGCAGAAGTGTGGTTCCAGAGAGGGAAAATGGCTTTAACTGGGCTTTGACATGGCTGGCAAGCACCAGGAGCAAAGTCCTCCCTGCATGAGGGGTGCAGACCTTGGCTAGGTCCAGCAGACCCCCTCGTCTGCTGCTATCACCCCACAGCAGCATTCCACCATTGGAATAGTGTGGACAGAATTCTGCCAAATAAATTGGGAAGAATCATAGGATCAGGATGGTTTGGGTTGGAAGGGACCTTTAAAGGCTGTCTATTTAAGTCCCTGTGCAGTGTGCAGGGACATCTTCAAACTAGATCAGGTTGCTCAGAGCCCTGTCCAACCTGCCCTCTCTCAGCAACCTGGGTCAGTGTCTCACCACCCTCAGCATAACAAATTTATTCCTTACATCTAGTCTGTGTTTCCCCTCTTTCAGTTTAAAAACATTTCCCTTGGTCCTGTTGCTACAGGCCCTGCTAAAAAGTTTGTCCCCATCTTCCTTGTAAGCCCTTTTTAAGTACTGAAATGCTGCAGTAAGGCCTCCCTGAAACCTTCTCCAGGCTGAACCCCCCAACTCTCTCATCCTGTCTCCAGAGCAGAGCTGCTCCAGCCCTTGCATCATCTCTGTGGCCTCCTCTGGACTTGCTTCAACAGCTCCATGACTTGTGTTGGGGGACTCCAGAGTCTGAGACACTGGTTCCAAGCAATTCCAAGTTGCCCACTCGGAGGCATCTTTCATGTTGCCCAAGGAAGGGATGCTCAGCACTTGGAAGCTGGGAGCACACAAAGGGCATCTCTGCAGAAGGACTCTTGAAATTACTTTCTCTTACCCAGGTACCCCCCAGCAAGGGCAGCTAGTGGCTGTGGGAGTGAAACTCTAACAGAGGACGTGGGACAACAGAGTTGAAAAGGTCCCTTTGCATTGGTTTCCTGCTGTATTTTCCACAGAACTTTGCTGCCTGGGTCAAGGAGCCAATTAGCTTAAACCGTCAATAATTTAGTTCAGAGCAGTGGAGTTGGGTTGATCTCTCTGCAGGTGCATTATCACTTGTTCAGGATGGGAATGTTATTCCTGCAAGACCTCGCATGATGTGTTGGTTTTCATTGCACAGATTAAAAGAAGCAAGTTGCTGCTTGTCAGGCTGCTCAGCCCCACGCTACAAACAAGGCTGTAAGCAAGGGGGGAGCAATTCAGAGCTCAGGGTTTGAAAGCATTTGCTCAGTGTAGTTGCTAGCCTATTTACATCTTGCTTCTCCTGCTTCTGACCTAGTTAGATATGTTAATTCTTCAGACTGAAGTGGTTTTGATTGGCTCTCCATAGCTTGTCATGTTGATGACCACTTAATTCCAAAGAAAAATAGAGACACAGGAAGAAATCTCTTACAGTGTCACAGGGATCCCTTTGGGAATCAAACCTTGTTTCATGTTTATGTTTGTTGTGGTTTTAATTCGGGTTTTGATTGAAAAAAATAATTCTTATGTCTTCTTTTGCTTCTTCACAGAGTAAAAATTTTTTTAAAGGTGGTTTTTTTCGTCTTCTTTAATTGAATTTTACTGCATCCTGAACATGCCTGGTGTAGTGTATTTTATATGTCTAGGAGAATTGAGACAAATATTTTTAGACCTGATTCTTTTCTGTATCAGGAAAAAAAAAACAACAAGCAAATGGGAGCAATTTTGTGTTTGAAGCAGAAGGAACAGATTGCTTCTGTGTTGCAGATGTGCCTTTTACATAAGGTTTCTGTTTCCCCTGAGGTACCCGTGAGTCAAGGATTCTGCCCAAAATAGGTCTGAATGTGGACCAGCAGTCTCTCTCCTTCTGTCAGAAAGTGCAAACGTGCTTCAGGAGTTGGCGGGTTCACAATTAACCACTGAAATATAAACATGACCTCCACAAAGCAGTTCTTAATGAAATGTAAAAGCGAGGGCAACTGGTTTGTGTTTCAAAGTTACCAAGGGGAAACGTGGCTAAGTGAACTTCATCAGGCTAATCATGATTTTCTGAGTATAATACTGAAGGGAGAGAGAGTGAGCCTAAGTTTCCTCCTGTGCTGGGATAAAAGGGAATGTGTATCATCCTGGGGAGTGATGGTGGGTTTGGAGTTGCACCAGTTCCATACTGGCACGTTTGGTCATGCTAATTTCTCAGGGATGTTGCCCGGCGAGCATTCCATGTCCCACTTAATGTATTCATTGGTAGCTTATTATATAAATGAACATGTACTAAATTTATCCGACTTTCTAATGGAAATTGTAAATTCAATTATAATAATTATCTACCTATCTCTGTTATTTCTTTCTGCCTAATTTGCTTGCAGAATCTAAGCTCTGGTAGGTTTTGTGCTTGTTATTTATAGCACATATATTTAGCTTCATCTCATTGTATTTGCATTGTATCTGTTCTTCAGAAGCAGGTTTTCAGGGGTAATTTGATTGTACTCTGATCAATATGAAGGGCTCATTTGTTTGAGAAATGCCTTTGATCTAATTGCATTGAGAATTATTGCCAATATACTGTTATTTAAATTCAAAATGGATTTGTACAAACGATGCTATCAGCAGAGTTAGTTTTTTCTAGTGATAAATAAGATGTTAAAGGTATCTGAGAGCAAAGCACTGAGGAAATGTGTATGGTTTGTAATGTATTTTAGAGGGGCACCTGGTTTGTTTTGTTATGGGATTAATGTCATCTCAGTGAGGAGTTCTTGCATGTCACATGCTGATCTTCTGCAGACCACCAGCACTTCCCAGGGCCAGCCCAGGAGCCTCTGCCTGGAGACTGGGTTGGAACCAAGCAGTTTTTCAAAGATTTTGAAATCTGCAGGTCACAAATGTGTGAGGCAAAATAACACTGACAGTCCAGCTGTTATTCAGGTGCCTGAGTAGGGATTCAGGAGCTAACTTAACATACCAGGATAGGAAAAGTATTTGCTTAAGTAGAGAAAGTATTTAATGGTTGTGACTGTAATTCTTAGAGACAGAGCAGCATTTTTTTTAAAAAGAAGGGGGTGGGGGTGTAAAAACTAACTTCAGGTTTGCATTTAGTAAAAGAAAATTCTTATTTTATCTTCTTCACATGTTAGTCTCTTGACTTGATTTTCTGGCTCAGAGATCATTGTACACCATGTCCCACTGTAAGTGAGGACTAAATAATGCAGGGTTTGGAGCCTGCTCTGGAACAGGAACACTGCTTACTCAGCAGGGTCTTCTCAACATGTGCATTTCAAGCAGCAGTGCCCTTTTGAGACACAAACCTTTTAATAACTTGTTTGTTTCTTCCAAAGAGCTTGTATAAGCTTTAAGTGGACTGTGAATGTGAAAGTCCTTGTTGCCAGGTATGTTCAGTCCTGTCCTCATGAGTGAGCAGGAGGCCAAGGAGTTCAGCCTTCCAGACAGGGCAGCCCAGGCCATGACACCTTGCTTTAGATTGAGAATTTCTTGTCTTATTCCCCCTCTGCTGCACTCTGGTGAGACCCCCCTGCAGTCCTGTGTCCAGTTCTGGAGCCCCCAATACAAGGACAGCTGTTGGAGTGGCTCTAGAGGAGACCACAAAGGTGCTCAGAGGGCTGGAGCAGCTCTGCTCTGGAGACAGGCTGAGAGAGTTGGGGTGTTCAGCCTGCAGAAGAGAAGGCTCCAGGGAGACCTTAAAGCACTTTCCAGTACCTGAAGGAGCTGCAAGAAAGCTGGGGAGGGACTTTTTACAAGAGCATGGAGTAACAGGATGAGGGGGGACAGGTTCAAAGTGAAAGAGGGGACATTAAGGTGAGATATGAGGAAGAAATTCTTTGCCGTGAGGGTGCTGAGCTGTGGCTGCCCCATCCCTGGCAGTGTTGAAGGGCAGGTTGGATGGGGCTTGGAGCAACCTGGGCTGGTGGGAGGTGTCCCTGCCCATGCAGGGTGTTGGAGTTACATGATCTTTAAGGTCCCTTCCAACCCAGAGCAGTCTGTGATTGATTCTATGATTCATGCAGTAGCAGATTAAACCCAGTTGATTTCCAAGTTGGTAACAAAACATTCTGGATCTGAGGAGGCAGAAGGTGAGAGCATGGATGTTGCTGCATTGACTGGGAAAGTGGAGAGTGGACAGTCTTCACCTTTCCATCCTCCAGGCTTGCTGTATTGGACAGTGGCAAAATGGAGAGACAAGCTCAGGGCCTGGCTTTCCTGGCAATAGTTTGTGATCCTTGTTCATTTGCCAGGGGGCAGAGCCAGGAAGAATGAGGAAGGTTATAAAAGACATTTATTTCCATGTAAGATACAGGAAAAATACTCCAGCAAAACCCCAGCCTTCCTGGCCCTGCCCATGTGCAGCCATACCTTTCTGTTCAGTCTACAGGTAGTAAAACTACTTGCTGAAAGCTCTGGTTTTATAACTCCTTGCTGTGTTAAAAGCTGACCTTGAAGAGGGCATTTGGTTACCTTAAAAGTACTTTTTTTTCCTTCTGCTCTTGCACATCTCTGAAAACTCCTGGTCTTGAGAGTGCAGGAGTGTGGGGAGGCTCTTTGGGCATCACCCTGAGCTGCTCTTCCTTTTGGGTAGCAGCCTGGGAGGTCTTCTGAAAGGAAAAGTCTTGTATCTTCTGCTCTTCATGGTGGTTTGTCAGCTGCCTAATGGGAGGGATTGAGACATCACCAGTTATTCTGTTCCCCCAGTACATGCAGTTGTTCCACTGAGGCATTTCAAGTGGTTGAGCTGTTCTGGTAGTGGTGATGAGGGAAGTTAGGCTGAGTTGGGGTGTGTCAGGAGGGGTTTGGGTGTTGTGGAGGGTTTTGTGGAGTCAGCAGCACAAGGCTGGGTAAGGCAGGACAGGTATGCTGAGCCCAACAAGTGGAAATGAAAAAGCATTGTTACTCTTTGAGGGAACCACAGTGGGTGGTTGAGAGGTGGAGGGTCTTAGATAAAAACCCAGTCAAGGCAGAGTGTCTCAGGTGGGACCCCTGAGTGGGAGCCCTGCAATGGCTGCAGAAAACCAGGCTCAAAGTGCACAAGCAAATGGCAGCTTTCCTTCTCTGCAACAGCTTCGAGCATGTCTATGGTTGCATGTTAGGGGAAAAAAAGTCTTAATTTCCATAATGACTTTTTTAATTTGTCCAATTAGCCAGCAAATCTAACCGAGGGTGCTCTCGCTCTGCTGCATGATATATGGAGTCATTTAAAATATGTATATTTGAACAGCCTGGATTTCTGTTTTGAATATTTTAATTATAAGTGAATGTGTAATAGTAATTTGCAAGTTACTTATCTGTTTGTAGGGCTTCCTTTTTCTTTTTTTTTTTTTTAATTATTTGTCTTCTAAATGTGCAAAATACAAAAGTAATGGAAAAGCAGTGAAGCTGTTGCTCCAACCTGGCTTTCAAGCTCTGTAGTGCATAGGGGCTGAGGGCAATCAATAGAGACCAAGAAATCAATATCCTATCATGATACAAAGTGGGGAATTATAAACTTCTCCAGTGCTTTTCAAAGATTTTTTCTTGAAATACTAAGGTAATTAATCATGAACCCTTGAGAGGCTTTTTTCATTGTCAAAAGTGAAAGTTAAACTTTAAGCCAATGGCAGTCTGTGTGCACAGCAGCAAATTCTGCAGAGAAGCTGTCAGGAGTCAGAGGGCTACAGACTTAACCTGCTGTCTTTGCAGTGATGTACCAAGCTGTAACTGTTCCAAAAACCCTTTCATGACTAACACGGTCTCTTCAAAACCGGTTTCTTCCAGCACCTGCCGCCCCCGCTGCCCAGCAAGACGCCTCCGCCTCCGCCTCCCAAGACGACTCGGAAACAAACCTCTGTTGACTCTGGGATTGTCCAGTGAAGAAGGAAGCGGGTTGTTTTTTTCCAAAGATAAAGCTGTAACAATTCATTCCCCTAAGTATTTTATGGTATATAATGTTTACCTCATTCAGGCGTGCAGTATCTAACCGTAGTGCAATGACTCTAACTCCGTCAGGGATCCGTTCCTAGCCCTGTGTGGGACACAACACTACAGCACTCCTCTCTCTGGGGTTAGTTCCTCCTGTAACTTGAAAGAAATCTGGATTCCTACTTGAGGCCAGGAGGCATTCATCAACTGACAGTACCCTCTCCCTTAACCTTCTCCCTTCTTTTCCCTAACTCCAGGCACGTGGGTAGCGGTGGAATTTCAAGTGCGAGTTGAATATTTTGTACCTAAAGCATTTAGGTAGCTATGGAGCTTCAAATGAGCTGAGTATTTTGTACCTAATCTTGGTATTTTGTGCCTAATCTCAATGTATATAGGAATCAATGAGGACATTCACATTGAATTTGGTGCACGTTGCAGTTGGCATGGCAGGGAGGAGAAGCTGCCCTAGGATTTCCCCAAATAGCACATCTACCCTGGGGCTAAAAAAACAGACACAGTTTTATTTGTGAAATGTGCCTTCTCTTTAATTGTTCTGTGTTACAAATAAGCTGATTGCTGATGGGCTTTGTGACATGAGTCCTTGGTGATCAGTCACTTCCATTCTCCTTCACTTGGCTGTTCCTCTGGGTTTTGATCCACGGGTTGTTGATCAGAGAAGCCTTTTAGCCACCAACAGGCACGAGCTTATAGGAAAAGAACCAGATAAGGCAGAGAGGAGACTCCTGATCATTCGTAGCAGTTGAGTACAAGAATGGGAAGAACTGCTTCTTTTCTTCTTTAATGTGTAATATTTCATGTGGATTAGGATGAACTGAACGGAATCACTTTGTCCTTATGCCATCATTCTGTACAGAGTTTGTATATATGATGGTTTTTAGAATGTTTTAATTTTTATGGTGCCTGCTTGTCATGTAATAATGAATTAATGTACCTGCAAAGAATGCCTTGCCTATTTTTAATTTCCTAATTGCTGCAAGTGTGAAAAAAGGATGCTATTTCTTTCCCAGACATTAGGCTCTGAGAAATATTGGACAATGATGGGGCGGGCTGTTGGGAGGGAGGAAGGAAACTAACTTTATATTCTAGCATTTTTTATTGTCATCACACTTCCATTTTTTTACTATCTACAATCTTTTTACTCTTACAGTAGATTGTTTTTAAATATACCACTGACTCAAAAAATAAAATATTATTTTAAAAACTTGTCTAAGAATATTAATCTGTTTCCTTGGTCTTTTTCATTTCAGTTTCAGGAGCTGCTGTGCTATGTAGAGGGCCACGTAGACACTTGCTTTGTTTTTTTTTCTGAACAGTTTTGAGGAAGCCCATGATAAAACTGCAGTCTTTTGTAGTACTGGTATGCTTGTTCCTGCAGGTGTGTGGTATTGAGAGAACACACACGTCAGCACTAGCAACATCATCTTTGTATGCTGTCAATATTCATAATGATAGTTTACTTATCTTTAAGGTACAAGTTACCTGTTGCTGAACACTTTGGGAAACAGATGAGATTTAGGTAATGTTTTCTACCTCAGGTAGCTGCTAGATGCTGGCAGAAGCAGCAGCACTAAGACAATAATGTTGTTACAAAGGCAGGAAGGTTGCCACTCTAACAAAAAGTGGCTCAACTTGTCAAATACATTCTCATAATTTTGCCTTCAACCATCACATTGTTTTGAATCAAACAAACACACTTCCCCTAACATCAGCTGCCAGAGTCTCTCAGAATTTACTGTTAGCTATTTTCCTACAATTCCCTGTTTGTTTTGTTATTAGTAGCATCTCCATTCAAGAGGAACAAGGTGGGAAGGATTCTTAGCAGCAGTCGATCAGATATTCTTTCCGTAGATCAATAATGTATTAAAACTTTAAGTCTGTAAGTCATTTAATTGAAAATGGCTTTAGGGACTTCTCTGGTTACTGTGCAGGAGATTGTGCTGGGAGTTTCCCTCTTTTCTGTTCCATTTACTTTCTAAAGGATAGGAGGAGGGTTTCACATGGACCTGTAACTGGATGCTTGTAAATTGTTTTTCTGCTAATGTGTTTGTTTTCACACCTCCTTAGCAAATTCCTGTGCTCACACAAGCATTATAATTTGGCCCTAAAAGACTCCTCAAACAAGAGCTGCAGTTTCAAATCAGTCTTGCAGTACAAACCATAAATCTCATACGTGTGCATGTTTTACAAATACACAAGCTGAGGCTGGGAATTGAAAATCAGACTCTCAGATTCACTTGCAGACTGATATTGCCACCGTTTTTACAATCTAACAGCTTCTAGGCTGTAACTCGCATGAAACCCAGCCAGGAAGAATCATTACCCTCCTCAAAGTGTTGTAAAAACACACTTCAGCAAATGGAGGAGCTAATTCCGTTACAGTCTCTAAGCAGTGAGCAATCCTGTGAAGGCTGTTCTTTCTCCTGCAGTAGCTGCTCTCTTCCTGGCTTTGTATCCAAGCATCCCAATCCAATAGGAATTTATTGTGGCATTGTTTGCAACAAAGCAGAGCTAATACAGGAGAGCTCACTGCAAAGCAATAAGGAAAAAGAAGGTGATTTGATTGCAACCACAGTGGTATCACTTGTGCTTACTCTGTCGTGCCCAAGTCCTCACAAGGGGCACAGCAGGTGTGCCCAGACCATGTGCCCAGGGTTGCCTGTGGTCGTGTAGAGGACAAGAGGTACCTGCTGTGAAGTCTGTGTTCCATCTCTGGCATTATTCCAAGGTTGGTGAACACGTGCTGGTTTCTTGGATGTGTCCCTGGTTTCCTTTGGGGGTTGGTGTTGACCGTGGTCTCGGGTCTCTGTGGTCTGTCCTACTTTTTTGTGGGAACCATTGGGCAGCACTTCATGTATTCCATGCCTGTTGTCTCCCCACCTGGTGAAGGTGCTGCACAGTTCCTCTTCTGCTCTTCATTCCACCATCATCCCCTACTGGCCTCACTGTGTCTTTTGCTCTCCCCAACTCAATTTTAGCAACACAAATTTTCCTACAAGAAGGAATTCAGAGGTGTCAAGTTTCTAGATGACACAAGAAAGCAGCTTTTCAATGGCCTGTAATTTCTGCTTTTTGAAAGTCAGCTTGAATTTCCCTA
>NW_009953956.1:1080401-1090081 GCF_000747805.2 Chaetura pelagica
AAAAAAGAGAAGCCCTTAATACCATTTCTCTGAGCCTTAGCTTGGGAGTGAGAGGGTATTTTTTACAGGGGCACACATCAGTTTCCATCGGTCCCATGCAAAACCACAAGAGATTTGCTGGCCAGTGGTTGGTTGTTTTTTAATCAAGTTTCTTTTCAGTGGGAGGCTCCATGCAAAGGTCAGTTCTTAAACCAGTTTCTGTAATTGACATTTAAGATTACTGAAATGTCTCTGATGGTACCATGCATTCTGAGTGTAGAAATGCTTTTCAATTCAGTTTTGTCTTAAAGTAGGATCTTTTTCTTTCCCATGGATGTCTGTGATATTTGACTTTACAGAGAAAAATTACTAAGTTTGCAGTACATATATATATATGCATATATACTTATGAATAAGATGATGCATGGGTACATACATATGTGTATCCACGCAGACACATATAAACACATGTTTTTAAAGTAAAATATCTCATTTCATTGACAAATTGAGATGTCCCATCCTCCTGCTTCACGTTAGACAACTTCCCTGTCGATTTTTGTGACCTTTTTGAGGACCATTCTATGCCAGAAGCTGGATGTAGTGGTGTTGATGGCAGTTGTCCCGTGATGGATGTTCACAACTGGCTGTTTTTAGTAAAGGCTCTTTGGATAAAGTAGCCATTTCTGGTATATGTATTTGATGGAAACAGGTGGAATAAGCAGAAAATTTCTTAAAAAGGTTACAGCTGTTTTGAAGTTGACATATCACAGCAGCTTTAGACAATGGATAATGTAATAGGTCTCATCTTTTTCTCACCTGGCAGTTGGGATCCTGCACTGGGCTTTGGAATATTTGTTCACAAAACCAAAGTATTTTATCCCCAAGCTGGAAGCAGAGGAAGGTAAGGCAGAAATGTTTGTCTCTGGAGCTGTTCCATTACGCAGGATGTTGCTGGTCATTGTAACTGCCAGAAGCTCACACTGCTGGGATATGGGTTGCCCTCTCCAGTGCTGCTGCCTTTCAGCCCTTACTGGAAACACGTGATGACCTTGTAGAGCTTCTCCCTGTCCCTTGTTCAAGTTCTTGGTGATTTTAATGATAAAAAATGTTTGTTTGTTTTTTTCTAAGGAGTAGCAGGATGCTCCCTGGTTGTTTTCTTGCTTTTTCTTGCTTCCTTGGAGATGCTACACTGAGAAATTATTGCCTGTGTTTTGCTCAATGTCTTTAAATTCTGTGTAAGGTGCACATATGGACTAGAGCTCTGGGACAGCCCCAAGGTCTTCTGGGGGTGTGGGTGGTGAAGGTGGCCAAGCTTTGTGCCTGCTCAGCACCAGGCTGCTGCAGGGCCTGGCCAGGGCTGCCTGCATCCCTCTGCACAAGCTGAGAAAGGCATTTTTCAGTTTGCATCTCCTCTTTACCTTGGGATGAAACAATAAATTGTAGCACATGTAGAATATGCCCGTGAAAAACAACTTGAGTGAGGGTGAGCACAGAAATTCAAGATTTCCTTTACCCCTGGCTTTTGGTGTTAGTACAGTAATGGGAAGTGTGAGGTCCAGCTGCTCTGACATTTCAATTCCATCTCATTCTCCTTTTGTACTTTCCCTGGATCTAAACTGAATTTCAGGCTCTCAGTTGACACCTTCACAATGCAGAAACATGTGGCTTCGTATAAATACTTGGTTGTGGTGTAGATCTAAGGGGCTGTTTTTCATTGAGGCTGTTTTGGGTTTTTTAATTTCCCTCAGTTTTGTCATATGGATTCTGCAGACATGAATAATTACTGTAAATCAGGCTCCTCTATCAAATGGCAGGCCTAATTTTTTTTTAATTTCCAGTGTGTCTGCTATTGTGCTCTAGCACTAGAGCACGAAGCTGCTGAAGTGAATAACTTATTTCACATCTAACTGAGCTGTCTCTAGACATGTGCACTGAGGACACATATGGACCTCATTATGAAAGCAAGTTGAGATGGTGCCTCCACTTATCCTCATGTTGCATTTAGCCAAGTAATGTCCATTCCCTAATGCCATCTTCTTACAGCATGGTTCTCAGAATCCAAGTTGACCATCTCAGATTCATGGCTACCCAAACTCCCTGTCTGCAATCCCAAACTTGCAGAGATTTATGGGTGATGATGTGTTGCTGTTTTGGGTTGAATCCACATTGCTTTGGCCATTCACTCAGCTTTTCTTTGCACAGTTTGGCTCTGATGCTGTTGAACCTCTGTGTTTGCAGCCCAAACTGTCTTGCAGAGCTGGGGAACTAAACAGAGAGACATTGGCCACATTAATGCTGCAGATTCAGTGATGAGACCTCACGTGCTTCACTGACACCTCTATTTCCATTATTTGCAAACATTTGCAAATTGTTTTTATGAATCTTCCCCTGAGATGGAGCTCAAGGCTGATTTCTTAAGCTGCCCATATCAACTTGACCTCCCGGTGTTTTGCCTCTAATTGGCCTCTTTGTCACCAAGAACCACACATTTCCAACCCAGGAGACTGCTCAACAGATGCTTGAAAAGATGCTGGTTCTGCTGTTATAAAAAGCTGTTGCCTTCTGCCAGTTTTTGTCAGGGAGGGAATTTATGGTGTCATCAACATTTGAGGGAGTCCTTCACAAAGAGAAAACATAGACACAAGCAAATGTGACACTGTTTTCCTAGAGATAAGGCTTTTTTTGTGTGTATGCTCCCCTTATTGGCTGCTCTTTCAAGCTTTGTATTTATTCTCTGGCGCTGTTTTCCTGTGGCCATGCTTACATTTCCTCAGCACTGTAATCTCAGTGTAAATAGAGCCTTCTTTCTCCATCATTCCTATGAGCAACGACAGGTCTCTCTCCCAACCCAGAAAATTACCTACAAAACCCATCTCTACTTTAAAAGAATAATATTTAGCAGAATATTAAACAGCTTGGGCACCATTTGAGAGCAGTTTGACACGTGCTGTGTTGAATGGCAGATGACTAGTGTAGAACTGTAACAGCTCGAGAGGTAAAACAACCCCACCAACTTTGTCTAGGCAAAACACTTCTCAGATTAGCATAAATTATGCCATTTAAAATGCTTATTAACATTTAATTTAAGGCTAGGAACATTGCTTTGGGAAGTGCGTTCTAGTAGCAAGAGAAGAAGCCATCGCAGAGTGCAGGAAGTTCATTTAAGCTGTAATTAAGCTGAAAATTATATGTGTTTTCCTGCAGTTGGATCACACGTGCTCCACATCCATCAGAGGAAAAACTCCAAGTGAATCAACAATAAACCACAAAATTTCAAAAGAAAAATGCCTTCTTTAGAAGGGGAGGTAGTTATCTACTACCTACTAGGGCTACAGGAGCCTTGTCCTGAGATACTTTAAAACTCATGTTGAGATCTGGCTGTTAGTAATATCTACCTACAGGTAATAAGCTTATTTCTGTGAGTACTATCTTGTACTGTTGGCAAATGTATTTGTGGTCGTTGTTCTTCTATGCAGCATGTTAATGTTAATTTGCTCCTCAGGGGAAAATACTAGAAAAAGTCTAGAAATAGAAGAATTTTTTTTCAGAGTTCATATTGTGTGTTTAATTACTGACCTCATGGTCTGTATGGGGGGGAGCAGAGGTCTGTGGAAGGTTATATCATGCTGGACTTTTCTTTTGTGCTGGACCATCCTTCCACATCATGGGCAGGGTCTGGAACAGGCACTCAGAGACATGAGGATCTCTACAGAGTAACTCATGGAAAGGGGCTAGAGCTTTGGGAACTTGAGTTGGAAGGACCAGGAGATAAATCAGAGTCTGCTTTTGTTGCAGCTGATCTGTGGGGCTCTCGACATGATGGCAGAAAAGTGGCTTTAGGAAAACTACTTTCCTTTCTCAAGTGTGAGGTTTTCTGGGGATGTTGTGTTTGCATGAGGTCATGATAGCAGAAATTGTGAGGCCAGGTTGCTTATAGAGCTGGAAAACATGAACTTCTGGTTTGTTGGGTGGCAAGAACAGTACTGATCTCACAGGATTTGCACCTCTGTTTTTCAAAAGCACCAAGGTCTAAATCCTCTCCTGAGTTAGGGCTTGAATCTGCTAAGTCTGCTGAAGTCAGCCCTTCACAGGTATCATAGGATATACAGGTATCATAGAATCCCAGACTGGTTTGGGTTGGAAGGGACCTTTAAGATCATCCAGTTGCAACCCCCCTGCATGGGCAGGGACACCTCCCACCAGCCCAGGTTGCTCCAAGCCCCATCCAACCTGCCCTTCAACACTGCCAGGGATGGGGCAGCCACAGCTTCCCTGGGCAACCTGGGCCAGGCTCTCACCACCCCCACAGGAAAGAATTTCTTGCTAATATCTAAATCTCCTCTCTTTCAGTTTAAAACCTTTCCCCCTCATCCCATCACTCCCTGCCCTTGTCAAAATCTCCTCCCCAGCTTTCCTGGAGCCCCTTCAGGCACTGGAAGGGGCTCTAAGGTCTCCCTGGAGCCTTCTCTTCTCCAGGCTGAACCCCCCAACTCTCCCAGCCTGTCTCCTGAGCAGAGCTGCCCCAGCCCTTGGATCACCTCCATGACCTCTTCTGGACTCACTCCAACAGCTCCTTGTCCTTCTTATGTTTGCCTCTCCAGACCTGGCCACATCCAGTACCACTGCAGGCAAACCCAAGCATCCTTTCCCTAACATTTAACCAGTGTAAAGGTCTCCATTGTGCAGGCTCAGGATGAGGACACTGCAAGGTGAGTACTGAGTTTATGCCCCTGGCACTTGCAGGTGTCGTTTCGGTATCACATTATCATTTTTCCTGGTACAGATGTAATACTTCTCCTGAGGGGGATGAGATTGCTTTCCTGAAGTGCTGGTAGAATTAAGTAGGATAATATCTTTGTCTTGCCATAAAAGCTTTGTTAGTTCTCCATGTACACTGTAACACTATAATAATATGAAGTCATATTTTAAAACAAGTTATCATTAAGCACATGTCCAATTTACCTCAGTAACTAATTTTCATTCAAGAGTTATTCAGACAAAATTACTGTTGGTATCAGTGAGCTATCCAAAGTGCACTGATTTTTTATTTCACTGAGAATTAAGTACTGTTGTCCAAGAAATTAATCCAGTGCCTGCATTATAGATAAGTGTAAAACCAATAAAGTTTGTTTTAGTTTTAAAAGTCAACTTTGAGTGGTGATGGGTCAGTTCTCGATGAAGATCAGTCTTGATTCTTCATACTTTGTATCCTGTTATTGATAAGGCTTTGGTTTAACTGTAAATTGCCTTTATTGGGAAACATCCTGTATTAGAAAGTGAGTTACTCTAAAAATATAAAAACATGATTTGGGCATATAATGGAGAACGAGGCTCCTCTCAACTTGGCTGCAGAGACTTTTTGAGGCAATTGGAAGCAAAACAATGATTATGTGTGGAAAAACCAAACCCAGGGTAGCCATGAGCACTGGGGAGCTGAAACTCCCTGGCCCCAGGGACAGAAAAAGCTTGCCAAAATAAAACAGGCTGACTTTCTCTTGTGTTGCTCTAGGAAGTGGAATTTGCAGTGGAATCTCCCCAGCATCCTTCCAGGTGCTGTGGCCCTCTCTGGACTGGGGGCTGAGCAGTGTGTGTGTGTGTGTTCCCCCCAGCATTTAGGTTTATTTATACTCTGCACGTGGTGGTTCAGAGGGGATATGCTGCTTTTCTGGAGACAGCTGGCAGGACATTGTGTGCCCATGCTTTTCCTCAGTGGTTGTAGTAAGAAACATCATCCTTGTTTCCAGCAGTCACAGAAGAGCAGAGGTCCATGGGACAGACCATGACTGGGCAAGACCATGACCACAACTGTGTTTTTACCAGAGGCACTTCATTATCTACTGTCATATCATTGAAGTTTTGTGGTTTATCTTCCATGTTTCTTAACCCCCTCATTTGCTTGGCCCTGGTTTTCATTCCAGGTGGTTTTTGCCTGATACTTTGTTCACCAGAGCAGCACTGGCTGCCCCACCAGTCCCCGTCCCTGCTGTGCACTGAGCTGCAGCTGGCTCACAGATTCCTTCCCTGTCTTCTTGGTGTCTATGAGGCTCTTCCAGAACCAAGGCAGGACAAAGTCCCAGCTCTGTGCTAGTAGGAAAAGGCTGATCCCAAGGGCAGGAGGGGTTTGTGTTTTGCTGGGCCCAGGGCTGTGCTGCTCTCCAGCAGCGTTATCTAACGTGGAGTTACCCAAGTTCAGCCGTGATGCTTTTCTTTCCTCCAGGCCATTGTAGTACCATAAAAAAACCACAAAGTCTCTGCATGGAACTTCCTTTTCTCCAGTGCTCCCTGTTTCTGGCTGACAGCAAGCATTAGCCTGTGGTATGAACTAATTGGAAGTGACCATTGACCACAAAGCCCTGTGCGGGAGCGAGAGCCTGGCTTCCTCTTTCTTAAAAAACACTGACATTTGCATTTAAGATGCTCTTTTTTCCTCCTCTTTCTCCTTCCCCCTCCTTCTGCATTTATGTTGTTTAATGAGAGTATCTTTTTTTAAAAGGAACAACTCGAAGATGTGCTTCATAAAAATAAGGATGTGCAGTTTTGGTGGTTTTGCCCTGGTTATCCCGTGAGTGAGAGCATGGGGACCTTGGCTGTCTGAGGGCTGAGCTGTCTGTGCCTGGCTCTGGGTCTGGGTCTGGGTCTGGGTCTGGGTCTGGGTCTGGCCATGCCATGCCATGCCATGCCATGCCATGCCATGCCATGCCATTCCATCCCATCCCATGCCATTCCATCCCATCCCATCCCGTGCATCATCCCCACAGGCCCATGTTGTTCCAAAGGAAAGGCTGAGCCCACAGCATGGCCCCATGCTGGAGCCTTGGTCAGATTTAGGAATGGCACACCCCAGCTTGGGCATGGCCCAGGAACCTCAGCCCATCCCAGAGGAGATGTGGGGCTTTGGGGAGTTTTCTTCCTGGCAAAAAGTTGGTCTCGCTCTGGTGCAGAAGTTCAGGGGGAACCTCAGAACACATGGAGGGGGGGTTTGTTGTGCAGACAAGGGTTTATGCTGGCAAATGTGGTATTGGATGATACCCACGTTACACTGCACTGATAATAATAAATCAGTCCCCCTGTTGTGTTTTATTCTCACAACAAGAAAAATGAAAGGGAAGAAAGCCACGTGCTTTCCTCTTTTATCAGATAATGTACCTGTAGTTGCACTGTGAAACAAACGCTGCTTGCATTTCTCTTCTCTCTTAAAACAAAATGATGGAGCAGAGGAAGGCACCTTCAGGCAAGAGCAGAGCTAGTGGAAAAATAAAGTAGAGCACATGCTCCTGTTGTGTTTGCCGAGGGAAGATGTGAGGCTTTGGCAGCTCCACACGAGGTGCTTTGGTACCAGGGTGTTGTGTGGGGATGGAAGGGCCAAGGGGGAGTGGGAAGGGAAGGCTGCTCGTTAAGAGTGGGCAGCAAAAAGTAGCTGGCAAATTTCCCTCTATTTTCTAACCTCTGGATTTGCTTTCAGATGGGGAAGCTGAAACTGTAAGGTGCTTTAGGTTAAAATTTCATTTGTTTTGCAGGATTCCTGCCAGAGTGCTGTTCCTCTCACTCTGTACTGAACTGGGCAAGATGTGGGTGCACCAACCAAAGCACTTAATCACTCCTGGTCTTTCAAGCATTTGGCTGTGTCGTTATGATGATGGGTCAGAAATTATCTGTAAAGTAATTAGCTCATCATCCACTGCCCGTAAACAGGAGCTTTGGCAATTCAGTGGATTTTATGTGCTAGAAAGTATTTTGAATGCATTCAGGTTATTTTTTTTCCCCACTTCCTCTTCTACTGGACTCCTCCATGTCTGTGTGTCCCTGCTGCAGCCTCCTGCCCCTCCTCGGGCTCTCTTGCTGGCCCTGGGGAGCCTGGGCTTCTGAGACAAGAGGAAGCATTCAAGAAGAAAAAATATTTGCATGGAAAAGCACAAAATCCTACAGGGAAAAATAATCATAATACAAGGAAACAACAGGGAAGGGAGTTGGGAGTCAGTGGATCATCGAGTCCTTGGTCAAGGTCACTTGGGACATGGATGCCATCCAGGTGTTGGTGCTGAGGAATGATGGCAACATGCAGGAGCTGGTTGTTCTATCAGGGATAATGGCCATACCTTGGCTTAGTTAAGGGGCTCTTCAACTGCCAGCTGCTTTCTGTGTGTGTCAGCCAGTTAATAATTGCTCTAACATTTAAGCTGTAAGCTGCTAGCAGGGCCTTCTTGCAGAGAGGCTGAGCAAACAGTAGCTGGTACGATGCAGTTGTCAGAGAAAACAGAGTTCACTGCCTCTCAGTCCTTCCTTGAAACTGGTATCCAGCTCTTTTTCTCTGAATTGGTTTGAGAGAGTAAAATTGTCTCCTTTGAAGGGCCTGTTTTGAAGAGGAAAGAGGATGAGATCATTGCCAGCCTGGTTGGTGCAGCCTTCATGGGCTTCCCACCATCATAGTGTGGTCAGTGTTTAAAATCCCCATATTTAAAATGAGAGTGCAGGGGGAATGTGCTGTCAAGGTGTTTCTTTTTACCTGCTGTAAGACATACTGAATTTGCAGCTCCACTATAAATAATTGTGCTTTGAATACTAAGGTGGGGAGGAGGGAGCAGGCTCAAGGATTACACACATTTTCATTAGGAAACATCATCAACAAGGCCTGGATTTCCTTGTATTATAGAAACAACGACTTGAATTTTCTAGACAATTTTCCCCTAAAAACTGGTGCTTTTATTTCTTTTTTCTGCTCAGTCTCAAATCTAAAAGGTGCCTGGGTAAGTGGGAGCTAAACTTGTAGAATTGTTCTGGAATTGGTATTGGCAACTGAGTCAGGCATTATGTGCTGTGAATTGATACACAAGATGATGTGCTAGTTGCTGGGTTTTTGGTTGCCTTTTTTTTTGCAGTGTTTTTATTTGATTAGTTGTTGTTGTTTTTTACTTCATCTAAACCAGCCCATCAAAATAATCAACTCCAAATGTGGTATTTAGGTTTTGATACTGGCATAGACCTGTGTATCTTCTGTACTGTAAAAAAAATGAAAATAAAAGCTAAGTGTGTATAAACTGTGCCATTTTGGCTCCCTGGGGAGCATGATGGTTGACCACTTAAACCTTCTCCATCCTGCATCATGCTCCTCTATGCCTTACATAACTCTGGTCCTCAAGCCTCACCTTAGCATGTTGGAGGCAGCAAAGTGCTGCCTGAGTGATGGGCACATTAAGATCTTGGCCTCCTGGAAGCTGTGAGAGTTTCTCAATGTTTTGTTATTCCTCAAACTGTATTTTTAGCTCAGTTTTGGTTGTTGTTGAGTAGTTTTGTTTGGGGTTTTTTTCTGGGTCTTTTTGGTTGTTGGTGGTTGGCTTGGTGTGGGAGCTTTTCTTTGGTTTGTTTGTTGGTTTTCTTTAATGCCTAGAAGGTTTTTTCAAATCTTTAGTGCCTCATTTACCAAGGGGGAGGATTTAGAGAAAGGGAAGTCTGTGCATTTTGCAGCCTGAAAACCAGCACACGTGGACACCGGGACATCCAGCCCTGTGGAAACCAGGTCCTTGCCCTAGTTCATCCCAAGCACCCCCAAAACTTCCCTGGTTTGGGCATATTCTTTCCTTCTTTCCTCCTCAGACTGGACCACCCAGGGAAGGAGAACATCCCCCTGGCCCAAGGAGCTGAATTACTGGGGACATAAGCGGAGATGACACTTCCATTCTCTATAGCTCCACATCCCACTCTTT